>NC_046291.1:10960000-11560000 GCF_004115265.2 Rhinolophus ferrumequinum | reverse complement strand
GCTATTGCCAAGGTCAGGGTCATGATTGAGAAGGTCAGGGTTGTGGATTCTCAGAATTGGGATGGGGACAGCTGGAATAATGATACCAGAACCTTGAAATCCCAAAATACCCCTAAATCCACTGGGTCTGTGGAAATGGCCCAGTCCTGCCAAATAAAGTCTCCCCAACCTGCTTGAGGATATAGAGGCTGCTGCTTTGCAAACCAGGATCTACCCTTCCTCCTTCTGGATGCCAGACTAACAACTGGGATTGTCACCAGATAACATGGCCAGTGTATTCCAGCCTATCTGGCTAAAAGAGAAGCACTCTTTCGTAAGAGATGCAGGACCTGCTCAACATGTAACAACCAGAGCCAGAAACATGTGTATGGGACTGGCTCTTGAAGGTGCTGGACCACGGTGGTGGATGAGAGGTAGAATATAAGACTGGATAAGTGAGTGTTTATTAATATGGGAACACTCTCTTTGATACAGAATTTTACACCCTGGCAAGGACTCTGGGAAATAAGGGAAATTTGCTGCTACATTCGCTCCTGGAAGCTTGGAGAAAATGAAAGCTTGCACCATGAAGAAGAAATGACAGAACTGCTATTCAAATGATAGAGGTGGAAATATAAGGCCCAGACAGGTGGATGCTAGAATGCATATACGACATAAGGTTTTCTAAAGATGTGACAGTTATAACCAGTATTTTACTTTAAACATTTATAATATTCTGTGTGTATATTTTTACTGCAAGCAGGAGAAACTCTCTTAAGCATAAAGTGAACTTACTGGTGGATAAATAGAAACTCACAGTAATAAAGAAAAAGCAGAATATTATTTGGAACTAATAGGGACTAGTGATAGTAAACTTAGGGCATCTCAATAGAGAAATCACCTGACATTATGGCTTAATTAATGATGCTAACATTTCAGTGTCTGGAAAAGAGGACAGTGGCTATCCATTAGGTCATGGGGTTTTTTTGTTGGTTTGTTTGTTTTTTTGGCCTTCACTGGGCAGGGAGAGATGTGATCTGTGAAGGTCCTTAGGGTTCCTTTTGTTTTTCATAGTTAGAGGGCACAATGTAAACAAGACAGCACACAATGGGGGATGGAATTGGAATTCCCCAAAGGAAATCATGCTACTGTTAGTTATGTAAGAAATTAATGCTACTGTAGATGACAAAAAACACATCAAATCTATCTTCTGATATTCCTGTAACCACTCAATTCTTTCTGATCAATATCTGTGCTGTTGGACGTATTGATTGACAATCAAATCCTGCTTGCTTCTCCAAGCACCATTTTCTTCTCCCAGCAGCTGTGTAGAGGTTAGGCAAAGGCATTATGCCATTATTGTGGCCACCTGTGGCCTCCTCTGGTGGCCAACCCCACGTTGCCACCCTGGGCATTGCTGCCTTCTGATGGGGATGGGCCACCCTTGTCTCTGCTGCTAATGGTACTATGGCCTTCGAGTAGCCAGGATGGCAGTTCCGTATGTAAAGCCTTCATTAAGCCAACAATACGTAACAGTTTATGCCAAATTTTTTTTTTATCTTCTTTCCCTTGGAATATTTTTCTATCGCTTCTCTCTCTCTTTTTAAAATTTTTAAAAATATTTCTTATACTTTTTATGTATGTATGTATGTATGTATGTATGTATGTATGTATGTATTTTGACATTCAGTGTTATTTTGTATTGCTTTCGGGTGTACAGTGCAATGATTAGACATTTGTATAATTTAAGAAGTGATCCCTTCCCTTTGAGCCTCCTGAGCCTTGCCTTTGCTTGGGGCTCACTCCAAACCCTTTGGAGTGTGCTTTTGCTCCTAATAATGCCACCTTGAGCCCTTTGGGCCTTTGAGCCTTTTGAGCCTCTTCTTTTGCTTGTCCCACTCCAAACTCTTTGGAGTGTACCTTTTCTCCTAACACAGCCACCTTGGACCATTGAGCCATTCTGTACTGCTCAGGTCTGCTCCTATTTCTTTGGAGTGTACTATCTCTTCTAATAAACTGGTCTATCATTACTTAAAAAAAAAAAAAAAAAAAAAAAAAAAAAAAGGGCCGGCCCGGTGGCTCAGGCGGTTAGAGCTCCATGCTCCTAACTCCAAAGGCTGCCGGTTCGATTCCCACATGGGCCAGTGGGCTCTCAACCACAAGGTTGCCCGTTCGACTCCCGCAAGGGATGGTGGGCTGCGCCCCGTGCAACTAGCAACGGCAACTGGACCTGGAGCTGAACGGCACCCTCCACAACTAAGATTGAAAGGACAACAACTTGTCTTGGAAAAAAGTCCTGGAAGTACACACTGTTCCCCAATAAAGTCCTGTTAAAAAAAAACAACGATCCCTTGACTAGTCTAGTACCTACCTGACCCTGTGCATGGTTATCACCATATTATTGCCTATTTTCTCTATGCTTTACTTTCCATCCCTATGACTAGTGTGTAACAACCAATTTGTACTTCTTAATCCCTTCCCCTTTTTCACTCACCCCCAACCCACCACCCATCTGGCAGCCATCAAAATGTTCTCTGTATCTATGAGAGTGTCTGTTTTGTTTGTTTATTTTATTCTTTAGATTCCACATATAAGTGAAATCACATTGCAGCTGTATTTCACTGTCTGACATACTCCACTCAGCACAGTATCCACCAGGTCCATTCATGCCAGTGCAGATGGCAAGAACCCATTCCCTTCCGTGGCTGAGCAATATTCCATTATATATATGTACCATCTACCCTTTGTCCAGTCATCCATGGACGAACACCTAGGCTGCCTCCACATCTTGGCCATTGTAAACAATGCTGCAGTGAACACATTTATGCACTCATTCCCTCAAAGTAGCATTTTGTGTTTCTACAGATAAATATCCCAAAGTGGGATTACTAGGTCCTTCTGTGTCTCTTGTTACAGCCTTTGTTTTAAAGCCTATTTTGTCTGGTATAAATATTGCTACTTGGCTTTTTGTTTATTTGTTTCCATTTTCATGAAATATCTTTTTCCCATATATTTACTTTCAGACTGTATTTGCCTTTTGATCTGAAGTGAGTCTCATGTAGGCAGCATATGTGAGGGTCTTGTTTTCTTATCCATTCAGCCACCCTCTATTTTGATTGGAGCCTTTAATTCATTTACATTTAAAGTAATAGTTGATAGATATATAGATATGTCCATTTTGTTATTCATATTATTTATTTATTAATTAATTTATTTTTTGTTCATCTTGAAGAAGTCTCTCTAAGATTCCTTGTAATATTGGTTTGGTGGTGATGAACTCCTTTAGTTTTTTCTTGTCTGGGAAGCTCTTTATCTGTCCTACAATTCAAAATGATAACTGATAGGTAGAGTAATATTGGTTGTAGGTTCTTGCTTTTCATCACTTTGAATTTTTCTTGCCAATCTCTTCTGGCCTGCAAGGTTTCTATTGAGAAATTAGCTAATAGTCTAATGGGAGTTCTCTTGTAGGTAACTAATTGCTTTTCTCTTGCTGCTTTTAATATTTTGTCTTTGTCTTTAACCTTTGGCATTTTAATTATGATGGGTCTTGGTGTTGGCCTCTTTGGGTTCATCCTGTTTGGGACTCTACTTTCTGGGCTTCTATGTCTATTTCCTTTGCCAGGTTAAAGAAGTTTTCTCTCATTATTTCTTTAAATAGGTTTTCAATTCCTTGCTTGCTCTCTTCTCCTAGTATACCTATAATGCAAATGTTGGTATGATTGTTGTTGTCTCAGAGGTTCCTTAAACTTTCTTTATTTTCTTGGATTCTTTTTTCTTTTCGCTGTTCTGATTGGATGTTTATTGCTCCCTACTCTTCTAAATTGCTCATTTGATCTTCTGCTTCTTCATCTAATCTATTGTTGATTTCCTCTAATGTATTTTTCATTTCAGTTATTGTATCCTTTATATCTGACTGGTTCTTTTTTTTATGTTTTCTATCTCCATTTTTATGTTTCCTATCTCTTTTTTGAAGTTCTCCCTGAGATCATTGAGCAACATTTTAATCAGTGTTTGGAATTCTGCATCTGGCGGATTGCTTGTCTCCTTTTTTTTTTTAAGTTCTTTTTCTGAAGCTTTGTTCTGTTCTTTTATTTGGAAACTCTTTCTTTGTCTCCCCATTTTGGCTGCCTCCCTGTGTTTGTTTCTATGTATTAGGCAGATCTGCTATGTCTCCCAGACTTAGTAGCATGGGTTTATGTAGTAAGTGTCCTGTGGAACCCAGTGGTGCAGTCTCCCTGGTCACTAGAGATGGGTGCCCTAGGTGTATCTCTTGTGTGGGTTGTGTGTGTCCTCCCGTTGTAGTTGCTGTTTTCATGTCAATGAGAGTGATTGACTCTCAGACTGATTGATTGTGAGGACTGGTATTGACTATAGTGGAGGAGCTGTCATGCAGGGGCTGACCCTACTGAGAAGGGTTCACTTTAGCAGGGCTCTGGTGCCTGCTCAGTCTTCTGTTTTGGTGTGTTGTCCTTGGAGACAGCCAGGTGATGCTCCAGCTTGGTTCAAAGCTGGCCACCAAGTGTGCCAACGCTGGGGCTTCCTGGGAGGGGACTCACTGCAGGCCAAATTCAATGGCAGCTTGTTCTCTGCCCAGGGCCACCTGGTATGAGCGACGAAGCAATCCACAGATGGCCACTGTCTACATTGGGCTTGGAGGTGCCTTGAAAAGCCAAGCTAAGCCTCAAACTGAGGCCAGGTATTGCTAGTGCCAGGCTTGAGGCTGCTTAGCCAGAGATACAGGACATACAGAAGCCAGATGTTGTTTGTTTGGGTTTTGTGAACCTTTGAGAGATTTTAGTCAAGTCCACAGAATGAGCTAAGACAGGTTGTTTGTAAGGAAATGCTACTGGGAGGAGCTTGGGTGTGCCTAAAAGTTGGGAGGAGTGGGGTCTCAGGGAATCACTAGAGTGGGGCCAATGAAAGGTGATAGCCTGTTTGATGGATATTCAGATATGACTTCTGCCTGCATCTGCATGCACGTATGGGGAGGGATCAACAAAGAAACAATGGCTTCCACTAGCCCCTCTGTCTGGGAGAAAGCTGCCTCTCCAGGTGTCTCTATGAAGTTGAAAAATTCAGTTCCTTCCTGTATGTCCCTGGCACCCTTCAAGCTGCTGCCCCAGTGCTAGAGCTCAGAGTGAGTGAGTCTGTCAGTAAATAAGTGTCTGTATGGGCCCTTTAAAAGGATCACCTGGGACTCCAGCTGCCCTCCATCTCACTTAGCCACAATCTCTGCTGATTTTTTCAACCAGAAATTATGGGGATATCTCTCCCTGGCACTGGAACCCTGGGCTGGGGAACCTGCTGAGGTGCTGGGGCCCCTTGCTTCTCTAGGGGGAGGGGCATCTCCATGGGAAGATATCCCTCCCAAATTATAATGGTCATACTGGGTGTGGGACCAGCCCATTCTCTGGCCCTCCTATCATTCTCAAGGTGGCTTCTTCTGTATATCCATTGTTGTAGGGCTTTTGTTCAGCTACATTTCAGGTGATTGTCAATGACAGTTGTTTTAGTTTAGTTGTAATTGAGGTGGTCATGAGAGGAGGGGAGAACAGTATTTACCTACTCTGCCATCTTGACTGGAACTTTTTTCTATCGCTTCTTTATGTTCTTTTCCTTGGAACTGATAGAAAAGTTTGTACCTGGACACTGAAGAGATGCTGTTTGTAAATCAGAGACTGAAATGACTTTATTGGGTTCTGCTTGCAGCCCTCTTAGAGAAAATATACAGGATTTGGTAGGAGCTGGGGTTGGAGGATTGGGGTCTATAGCAAACTCTTCTTCAAACACTGTGCTTATAGCCCCTTTGGCCCTTCTCCTTTTCTCTTGTTGTCAGTCTCATTCTTTGTAGAACTTCTTAATCAGTTCCTTCTACCTATGGCATGAGTCTCTATCTTTCACCAAGCCCAAATAAAACAAGTCAAGTGCCCTTTATTTGTATTACAAAATAATCCTTTCTTGTACAAGAAAGTTTAACAAGGTTCTCTGAAAAACTTTTCATTGCTGATTGTGGTTCAATTCATAAACATAATATCTGCACTCTAAATTTTAGGTAAAGCCAAGTCTACTTTTATGGAATAACCTGAAAAGCAATAGGAAGCAAATAGCATATAGCTGGCAGGAAATTATTCAAGCTTGTTCATGCCTCCATCTCCAAGCCAGTTTCAAGAGAATACTGAAATCTAGTTCTCTGATAGGAAATATGTTTTGCTGAAGGACAATGAAATCATGCTAAACTTAATGAGAATGTTTTAAAATTGTTCCTATTTCCTCTTTTAGGTGATGAAAGCTTGAAACACATTTATTCTATTCTCCTGGTACTATAATAGGAAAGAAATTGTATTATTACTTCTACTACCTAGGGAAAAATAGCTGATTAGCTAGTTTTGACTTCTAGACTATTCTCAAATCATTCTCTTAGAGCACATTTCTCTGCATTATTTTCAATGATAGAAATAATGCCAGTTGCATGATTTCCGTTATTGTTAATGACTCTTCTAATGATTTGATACCTGATTTTTAAAATTTTTATTTTAGAAAGCACACCTACTACTGAGGCTAAGTCTCTTTATTGTTCATTGTAAATTTCTGTGATGCATTTGGTTTTGTTTAAAGAGGCATAACTACATAAATAAATAAATATTCATAGTGTAGTTAAAAATAGACTGAGGTCAAGTTGACATTTATGCCTCCAGCAGAAGAATAAGTGAATAACTCTTTAGGAAATTCTTTTATAGAAAATCTTACAGTCTCTTTTATTTGGTCCCCAAGATATGCTAACGAGGACAGTCCTCTGGCCTTTGATAAATAAACCAGATAGGTTTATTGGCACAGCGTGGATTATCTATTTCTCTCAATTCACAAAGCTTAAGTCGCAGCCTTCCATTCCAACCCCAAAGGTTTTCAGAGGAACAGAATCCCTTAGGTAGTTCTTTATGCTCATTGGCTGTTGGTAATGAAATGCATCCTTTTTTCCTTTTTGGACAAAAGGCTTGCTAATTGCCTGAGTTTTAGACTGTTATTTGGATCAGACTATTAATAAGCTGTTCAACAAAGAAATTTTCAAAACAGAATTCATTAAACAAAGTAGTGTCCTTCTTCAAGAAGGAAGTAGTACAGCTTTTCTGGATCAAATGTCTTTGTCATTTGAATAAAAGAACATCTTTCTGTCCATGTGAGCAAATTGAATCAAATTGAATCCACCTCCTTCAGATCTTGGCATTTTCAGTCATGAGTAAAGCAATTTGCTGGGCAGAATGAGATTTCTGCTTTCCAGACTTGACCTGTGAAAGGTCAGAAGACAGCATGCCAGAATTAACATCACATTTAAAAATGTACTTATTACTGTTTTCATGTTCTGTTATCATGACTAGCAATTCAGTGAAAGGACATGAAACTGAATTTACAGAATTAATGAAAACTGGATAATTTTGAATAATCAGAACTCAAAATTTGCTAAAATTTCTTATTTCACTCAGTGAATACTTGTAAATTTTAAACAGAAGCACAAGGAATACATTTATATTAAAATATAAACTTCATGTAAGAATCACAATGATTAATGTTGCTATTTGAATTTATAAAATTATGTCACAGTTAAACTATAAGTGTATGGAATTTTGCCAAGTTGTATGATATTCTCATCGTAACTTCAGGGAAAATTCAAGGCAGACATTGTTTTACTGAGGTACATTGTGCTTAGAAAGTTTGTTTGAGTTATAAATAGAGTGCAAGGTTATTCTGAAAGTAATAGGCATATAGGAGGTCTGACAATGAAGTTTGCCAACTTGTTGCAACGATGTTACTAACCTTTTTTTGATATCAGAGGGATCATTCATTATGAATTTGTACCAACTGGACAAACCGTTAACCAAGTTTACTATTTGGAAATGCTGAAAACTCTGCGTGGAAAAGTTAGATGACCTGAACAATTTTCCCCAACAAATCATGGCTTTTGCATCATGACAATGTACCAGCTCACATGATGCTGTCTGTGAAGGAGTTTTTAGCCAGTAAACAAGTAACTGTATTAGAATACCCTCCCTACTCACCTGATCTGGCCCCCAATTACTTCTTTTTTTTTTTCCTTTTTTATTTTATTTTATTTTATTTTATTTTTTTATTAATTTATTTTTAATTTATTGGGGTGACAATTGTTAGTAAAATTACATAGATTTCAGGTGTGCAATTCTGTATCACATCATCCATAAATCACACTGTGTGTTCACCACCCAGAGTCAGCTCCCCTTCCATCACCATACATTTGATCCCCCTCACCCTCATCCCCCACCCCCCACCCCCTTACGCTCTGGTAACCACCAAATTACGTTCCCCAGATTAATTTTCAAACCCCGTGGCCATCCTGTGGTCACCGACTGCCCTCCAATCCCCTCACCCTCCCCCCCCACCCCCCACCCCTCCCGCCCATCTAGCAACCCTCAGTTTTTCCTCATTGTCTCCCAAACTGTTTCTGATTAGTTCATTCACTTATTCTTTTCTTTAGAATCCGCAAATAAGTGAGATCATATGGTACTTATCTTTCTCTGTCTGACTTATTTCACTTAACATAATGTTCTCTAGATCCATCCATGTTGTTGCAAATGGTAAGATTTCTTTCTTCTTTATGGCTGCATAATACTCCATTGTATAAATGTACCACAGTTTCTTAATCCAGTCATCTACCGATGGGCATTTTGGTTGTTTCCATGTCTTAGCTATTGTGTATAGTGCTGCAATAAACATAGGAGTGCATAAAGATTTTTGAATTGAAGTTTTGGATTTCTCCGGATAGATACCTAGGAGTGGAATTACTGGATCATAAGGTAGTTCCATTTTCAGATTTTTGAGATACCTCCATACTGTTTTCCATAGCGGCTGTACCAGTCTGCAATCCCACCAACAGTGCACAAGTGTTCCCTTTTCTCCACATCCGCACCAGCACTTGTTGTTTGTTGATTTATTGATGATAGCCATTTTGACTGGGGTGAGGTGGTATCTCATTGTGGTTTTTATTTGCATTTCTCTGATGGTTAGTGAGGTTGAGCATTTCTTCATATGTCTGTTTGCCATCTGTATGTCCTTTTTAGAAAAATGTCTCTTCAAGTCCTCTGCCCATTTTTTAATTGGATCGTTTGTTTTTTTGGAGTTGAGTTGAGTGAGTTTTCCATAGATTTGTGATATTAATCCCTTATCAGATATATCATTGGCAAATACTTCTTTCTTTACCTGAAAATAATGGAAATATTGAAAGGAAGACATTTTGATGACATTCAGGAAATCAAGGACAATATGACAGCAACTCTGATGGACATTCCAGAAAAAGAGTTCCAGAATTGCTCTGAAGGGTGGACTAGGTGCTAGCATCAATGCATAGATTCCCAAGGGGAGGACTTTGAAGGTGACTGTAGTGATATTCAGCAATGAAGTATATGGCACTTTTTCTAGGATGAGTTCACGAACTTAATTGTCAGACCTCGTAAGACCAAAAAAAGTTATCTTGCCCCTAGTCTTGAAATAGTTTTTAATTTATATTTTGAAGGACAACTCGTTCTTCTCTAATGGTTCCAAATGTTATTTGTACAGTGAAAAACTATCATCTTTTCTCATAAAATTAAAAAGAAATGGGCATTACTGTGTTTACTCATAAAAAATACTAAAGCTTATCAAATTTAAATAAATCCAGTGCTTAAAGCATTGTTAAAGAAAAAGATGAAATGAATGAAAAAAATGTCTGAATGAGATCAATGACCCAAAGCCACAGGGTGAGCTTGTGGAAGCTGTACAGCCTTCTCTCATTTACTCTAATTCCCAGTTCCTAGACTTAGGGCCTCTGGTGTCCAGGGATGCCAGGAGCAGCCCTCCTTCTGTCTCTTGCAATATTTCTCCAAATAGATCACTGCTGCCAGTAAGAGTTCCCCACCTGGTTAATAAAGCTTAACTGGCAGCAAGCTTGCATAATTTATGATTAAAGGGTGATGAACCAAGCTTTCGTTTTAGGGATGATTTTATAATTCAATGAAAAGTCCACATTATCTCATTAGTGTCTCCTCATAAACAGGAATTTCTTCCCTTTGTTGTCTGTATGACTCTCCGTGCTGTCTGCTTTGGATGGTTAGTAAATAGGCGTGGTCGAGTTTGATTGATCGATAGGGTCTTATGACCAGTCCAAGTGGTCCAATAGTAGCGATCATTTGAGAATACTCATACCAGAATACAGGACGTTAATCTACTTTTCAGAAGTACTGCATGCCATTACTGTTCATTTGGGAAATACTAAATTTTATGCTAGTTTTTCAGAAGATTTTAGTTTTACATCTACTTCCATAATTGCATGTGAGATACTTAGCAGGAGGGTGAAAATCTGCATTAAAGTTTTCCTGTCCTGTGATAGCTGGAAATATGTGTCAGCAAAACTTCCCACTTTGCTTTGCAGCCTGCTTCTGCTATGTTGATTTATGAGTTTCCACTTTTCATATGGCTGGGGGCACATAATTAAATTGCTTCTTGGATTAAAACAATGGCAGAAAAGTTAGTTATTGAGTCCTTGCTGTAAAACAAGCAATTTAATGCGTTTAATAAATTTGCACAAATAAAGTGGTATTCGGATATATTAGGATAAAAATCTTTTTATATTCTCTACATGTAAAGAAACACCCAAAATGTTTGCTTCTTTATCAGGGAGATTACTTTGAATTGTGGGGTATTTTTACAAAAAGCAACTGAACTATGTTTTATGTACACCAGGACCTCAGGATATCTTAAACATAAAGGTAGATATCTTAAATTGGCAAATAATAATAATCTGTTATTATCACAAGGATTATGTGGAAATGGATGCTTAAAGTCCTTGAAATGTTTTACTCTTTTTAATAAATAAAACAGGTATGTTGAACTATTTCACACTAAATCATTTTCTGAAATGAATAGATACATAAAAGCAAATGCCAATTTAGTCTTTCCCTAAATAAATTATTAAGACATCCACATTATTGAGTTCTAACTTCCTGGTTTTATTAAGTGTTAGTATTGTTAAATATATGACCATGTTAAAAGGAAAAATAAAGAGCTCCTTTAAAGCAGATATATTCAAATAATCTTAAAAATTCAGTTATAAAATGTTTATAAAATAAAAACTTTTTTAAAAAATACTAAAATGAGATGCCATCATATAATGAATTAGAAATTCAGTACGGTGGTTCAGTGAGTTTTTAGGCCTCCTGTGCAAGGGAGTGGAATGGGAACAATTGACGATTTGCTGCTTCCAGTTCCAGAATTATAACCTTGGACAGAACACCCAGGGAATCAACTTCAATTACAGTGACAGCGCAAGAGAGAAAAAAGCTTTTAGGTTTTTGTAGATCACATTTTACATACTTTGTTTTGTGAAGAAATGAGATATTCTACGTAAGTAAATATTCTGGATAACTAAGCCTGAAATAAAATATTTAAACACTGTCAATTAAAAAATAACTTAAAAATATTGTATTGACTTTTCTACCTTTTTCAATAGTGAAAAGACTAACTTGATTGTCTTTGACTTAATAACTCAGTGTGGTTAACATGGTGCCCCTCTGAGAATTCCAACACTGTCTCCAATAAGCTCTGCCACCTGGTCCTGACACATTCCAAAATTACATTAATTCTTCTCGTAGTGTGTTTTCCCCTTTAGTTAAAGTCATATTTCTTTGCAATAATAATTCATTAAAAATAGATTCTTAGAAATGCTAGAATCATGATGCTTATACAAATATATAATGAACACTCATCAATGATTTTATAATTAATTAATGAGAAAACCAGAAAGACATTCTAATCTGCTCAAAGGAAATTTTAAAGAACACACACATGCAAAGGCAGTCAGGAATGTTGAAATGAATTTACACAGAGCTGTAAAATCAGGCAATATTCATAGGACAATAATGATTTGTTTTCCACCTCACAAAAATCTCTGCATTATTATTAATTTTCTATGATTTCTAAATTTATAAAATAGCTCAAAGACAATGAAAGGCTGAGGTCATCCAAAGGCTAGACTGGATAGGACACCTAGTAATTTTCTTTTTGCCCATTTCAAAGTCTTTCACAAGTTTTCCTGACAAATGAAGTAAAAATATTTATTACAGTTGACCCTTGAACAACATGAGTTTCAATTGACAGGTCCACTTATGTGTGGATTTTTTCAATAAATATACATTTGATCCTCCATATACCCAGGTTTCACATCTGTGGAGTCAGCCAGCCATAGGTTGGGAACAAATGTTTTTATCCTTGGCTGGGAATGTGCAGATAGATGCAGAGAATTGACTGTATGCGTTGTTCTACATCATTTTATGTAAAGGACTTGAGCATCTGTGGATTTTGGTATTTGCAGGGGTCGTGGAACCAGTCCTCCTTGAATACCAAGGGAGGACTGAAGTTTTGGGGGAGCAAAGAATTATATGCCAGTTTTCAACTGTGCAGAGGTTGGTGCCCCTAACCTAACCCCGTGCTATTCAAGGGTCAACTGTACTTTTCCAGGCACTGTTCTGAGAACTTTACATATACTAATTTATTTTGTCTTTTAAAACTATTTTATTATTTATTATACTAACTGCAGATAATATTTACTACTAATAATATGAGGAAATATTATTATTATCCCCATTTCATAGATGTCCTAACTCTCGTAAGTAGCAAGTGGTAGGATTTTACCCCACATCATTTGGCTCCATCTTTGATCTTTATGCTATAATAGGATACCTGATATTGTCCTTGAAGCTTTCAGCAGGCATATTTAATTGTAACTGATTCTAAAGGTTTCTTAAGGAAATCCTTAATTTTACTACTTGTAACAATGAAATGATTTCCACATCACTGTGGAGAATCACATATATAAGACTCTCAAACCAATAGTTTTATTAGTCACACACAATTCACTCTTCTGGCTTTGGAATGATGCTTCATTGGGCAGCTCCAAGCATTTCTTCTGAATAATCAGATATGACTTTGTGTTAATTGTTATGCTTAAGTTTAATTACATCACTGAGTTCCTAGTAGGATGGAATCCAACCTTTAGATAAATGGTACCTATCCTAACTGTAGATTTCACAGTGTGTTACTGCATTCCAGTAACAAATGTAGACTACAGTAATGTCTGTTTTATAGAGTTTAAATGGTGTGATGTATCTTAAAATCTTAGATGTATTTTTAATGGTGAATAAAATAATTAAGATGAAATAATGTGCTGCCCTTCACATAAATTTAATATGCTCAGGTCATTCTTATCAAATTAATAATAGCAAATAAAATTATTCTTTCACTAATGGTTCTCAAAATGTGGTCTGTGAAGACCAAGGGGCCTTTGAACATCCTTTAGGAGATCCATGAAGTAAAAACTATTGTTTTCATAATTATAGTAAGATACTATTTGCTTTTTCACTGTGCTAATGACATTCGTAGATGGTACAAAATCACCAGTGAGAAAAACTTCTGGCTACTTAGCACAAAGCAAGGTACTAGTAAGGTAGAAAAACAGGCGGTGTCATTTAAGAATGTCCTTAGTGAAACAAAACAAAACAAAAATACTTTTTGTTAAATCTCCTTCTTAGTTATACATCTTTTTTAAATGTTCTGTGTGACAAAATGGAAAGTAGGCATAAAGTATTCCTGCTGCACACCAAAAGTATGTTTGTCCCAAGGGAAAGAACCTGTGTGATGGAATCGTCAGTCCAATTAGATTTTTTTTTCCCCCATGTAATACCATTTTTGTTTGAAAGAATGTCTAGAAGACGTATTCAGATTTGTGCATATTCAGACTTGAATATTTGTTAGATGTTTTCTCTGAAGTGAACAAAATGAGCTAACTCTGTAAGCACAATAATTGACCACATAGTGCTAGTGATAAAATTCAGGTTTTCATGTAAAAACCGAATTTTGAACACTTATATCTCTTATCATGAACATTTTTGATGGGTCTGATAATGATATGATTGAATGTGCTTCTAAAAATAATAACGTAGAATAAAATGTGTTGAAATTTGAGAGATCTACTTAGCTTATATATATATATCGTGAGAAACTATAACGTGAAAGAATTTAAAACCTTTAGAAATCAAATCTGTGAAAAGTGTAATTTTATTGTACCCTTACAAATAACGGTAAGGAAAATTGAGCTGCTTTGAATGACTAAGTGAAGCATGTTAATGCTACTTTTAGTTAATATTTGTGTTAGGGATGCAAGTTGGGTGTATGTCTAGAATTAAGTCCCACTTCAAAGGAAGTGAATTAGGGCTGAGAGAAAACCGTGCATGGAGGTAAATCCCAGTGGGCTCTTTATCCTTCCTTTGAAACATAGGGTTTGACTATATTTATTAAAAATAGATTAAGTGAGGCTGTGCACTTTTGGGAAAGACAGATTTGTGGGTTTTTTTCCTTTATAAAATAGATGTAAAAAGTTGCAGTTTCTTTAATTTTTAACACCAAAAATTAATCACCAATCAATAAATACATTTTATTATGAATAGACATGCAATTCTTGCTAACCATTGGTCATTACTAAAATATTTAAATTTCCCACTTCAAAATAACTAATAATACAGACCTAATTTTTAAAAGACTTAAAAGAAGAAGTGACTTTTAAAATATAGTAAGTTAAAGCTCAATATATCTGATAAAATAGAATACTTTAGAAAAAGTAAAATATCAGTAAAATTACACACTTTGAATTAGTTTTTTCTTTAAATATGTTATGAACCTGCAAATGGTTTTTATAAGAAAAAAAGTACAGATTTTACATAGGATGACGTTTGTTATGGGCCACAAATCTATAGTGTTAAAGGAAAATCTTGATGTTGACTGGATCTAGTCGTAGTTTTTCTTTAGGTGACCTTTTATATCTGAATGACAAGAGATGCCTTTTGTTTTAATTTGTAGTACATTACTCTGCATTGTTGAAAGTAAATGTTGTTTGCGCATTGTTACAAAATGGTAGCCACTTGTCTACTTAGAACTTTACACATGTTTACTTGGCCCATGTGGGGTTTTTTTTTAATTAGAATTTTTTAGCAATATTTAAAATTAATGAGTTCATTGAAAAATTTCAGATTTCTAATTTCTTTTGGAAAATTAAAAGATCTGGAACTGGAAGACTGACATTTCAACTCAGAGACTTTCCGATGGAGCTGACATATTTGAGCTCCCCGTTCTGATGGCATGCATTCCCTAGTTCCCTTGAGTCAACTGAAGTGCCTCATTCTCTCATCTTGGTTCCTTGCCTGGACTCCAAAGGCATTCAGTGTTGTATCAACTGTCAGGATGTGGGTGCTCATTGGCAGTGGTTCCCCTTTGGCTTACAGAAACGCATATAATGAATATGCCCAAATGTAGCACACCATCTCATGGCATAGGGGACGTGGAGGTGCTCTGTGGCTCCCTTCAAGAGAAGCTGCTGTAGGGAACATCACAGATTGACAGCTTCCCATGGCCACATCTTTAGATTTACCACAATATTTATGCCAGGCCATGCTTCCCCCAAACTGCCCCGGATGGTAACTGAGCACAGCAGAATACTAGAATTTAGTTATCTTTCCCAATGTGGAATTCTTCCAAGGGGGCAAGTTTGCCTCATGCTCCCCATTAGCCTGGCCAAAATTTTCTCAGTATTGTGCTGCACTTTGAGACTGCCTACTTCATTCTTCCTTCTCTTCTTTCATGGCTGTCAGATCTGCAGCGTGATCGGAAGACCCTTCTTACTGGCTCTTAATTCCCACCTCTTTTTCCTTCACATATGATAATAGCCAGGCTCCAAGATGGCGGTCCTAACTGATTATCCTCTTCCTGGTTTCCTTGTGTAGACACCTCCAAGATTAAGTTATAAAAGAGTGTGACTTCTGTTTTGGGTGCACTTGCTTGCTTTTGTAACATTTCTCTGTCCCTCACTGATTGCTCACTCCTTCTGAGGGAAACAAAAGCCATGCTATGAGCAACCCATGGACAGGCCTATGTAATAAAAAAATAAAGCTTCTTAACAATATTTAGTGAGATGCTCACTCATGTGAGTGAGCCTGGACTCAAATTTCCAGTCCCACTCAGGCTTGAGATGACTGTCTCCCAGCCAACAGCTGTACTACAGCCTCCTGAAAGACCCCAAGCCAGAAACACCCAGCTAGTCACATTTGGATTCCTGAACTTCAAAAAAATGTTTGATATAATAAATACGTCTTGTTTAAAGCTGTAAATTTTGGCGATAATTTGTTATACACCAATGTGTAAATCATACACTTATACATTTCCAACAATAGATCACTTGAACATCAAAGTCTGCCTTCATATCTGCTTCTTGGGAGATCCAAACTGATATACATGGGCTTCCCCAGATTTTGAAGAAACACTCATTGTTTCTCCAAAGACTATTAAGCATTGCAATCATTTTTATTCATCACAACCATGAATGAAATCTCAATAAAGACTTCTAACTGGACAGTACTCTAGATGAGATGTGCCACCAGGATATGCCAACTCTAACACCATCTCTTTCCTCTCCCACTGTACAAAGTATATTGGAGTACAAATGAGTGACAGTGACATTATTACAAGGTTAATATTAAACCTTCTCTCAGAGAAAAAGACAATTCACAAATATTTGGTGCTCTTATTATTTAGAACACATATCTTGTGATGCATGTCAAAACTATAATCACACTGTGGTTGAGAAAAACAAAATGTTGGATAGTGCTGTCAGTTGTGGGCCAGCCATTACTTTTGAGGGTTTAGGGAATACTGAAAACAAGAATGTCTGGATTACAGAAAGGTATCTCGTAAAGTCTTGGCAAAATATTTTAAAAAAGGGACTGTTCTGTTAAAACATGCCCAAGTTTGACTTTGAGAGAAGCCTCAAACTTGGAGGTTAACTTCTGGAGAGGTGGGCTTCTGAGGAGATGGCTAATTTTGAGGCAGGGTTGGGGTAACTCACTGAGCCTTTAGTAGTCTAAATTTTTGCAGTGACAGGTCATGTGAACTCAGATGTGAGCGTGGCTCTCAATGATGTCCAAAAGTGGATCGGTTAGGGCTCTTTTGGGAGAGATGAACAACAACAACAAAACTTCAAATTGGCTTAAGGAATAAAAAAGCAACTTTTTTTTTAAATTAAAGTTTATTGGGGTGACAATTGTTAGTAAAGTTACATAGATTTCAGGTGTACAATTCTGTATCACATCATCTATAAATCCCATTGTGTGTTCACCACCCCGAGTCAGTTCTCCTTCCATCACCATATATTTGATCCCCTACTACCCCTCACCTCCTTACAACTTTTAAGCAGAAAGTTCTGTCCTTAGATGTGATGCGATCAGGACTCATAATGTCCCCTGGATCTGTAGCTGGACTCTGCCTCCTGTGGGCTGGCTTCATTCTCTGAGTTGACAGGATGGGCCCACAGCTTCAGTCCTACTACATCAATGTCCAGTTGAGCCATAGGTTCCTACTCTCCTTTCCAACCACTGTGGCTAGGAAGATTGTGTTGGGTATCATCTCTTGGCTCTCTAGATCTCCTCTTGTTCTCTCCAGATCTGCTCTCTCAGCTGCAGAAGGTTGAGCTGTTGGATTACATCAATAGACTCCCATCCTTCCCATGTGAGTTTGAGCTCAGCCGACAGGGCGTCCCTGTAGGAAATTCAAAGGCATGGAGGAGAGTAGAGTAATTATCCTTTTGTTTCCCCTGTGAGTTCATTTTGGGCTTCACCAAAAGCCCACAGGTCCTTGTTCTACATGCTCCTCTCTGCTTCCAGGTTTCTATAACTTCTTCCTCTCCAAATACTTTGAGTCTATGGGTGGTAGCAGCTCCAATAAACTTGGATTTTCACATTAGCCCTTGTGGTTCCTTTATACCCTATGCACCCTTTGTAACTAGTCTGTTTGTAAATAAACCCTCCTCAATTTGTCCTGACAGGAGTGTGCCCTCTCTTTCTATGGAGTGTCTGGCTGTTACAGAGATAGAAACTACTGGTTGCCTCTGATCGTGCTTGTATCCTCCTCTGGGGCTAAGGGAGCCCTACTTAGACAACAAGAAAAGAGAACTAGAAACTGGAGGCAGCTATGGGGAGAAGTAGGGGTGCATGCTGGAGAGGCAGACAAAATGGTTAACTACGAAGAGGTCCGATCTTGTGGCAAGAAAATTTGGTGGGTGTTTCTAAGGCAGATGTTTGGTGGGTGTTTTTCTGTAAGGTTTTCTTGTTAGAAGCATGTCTGCATCCCTTTTGGTGTATGAGTCTTGGATTCTGCCTCTGGATATGGGATGTGTAAAGGCTAGAAAAAGCTAGGCAAGTATGTTGAGACTCTGGTTTGTTTATGTAATGCAGTGCTAGTTTTAATAATGTACATGCATTATGTGATTTTCATCCATATTAATGAATTTGGAATCAGTCTAGTCCACCTTTTATTTCATGTAATTCTGTCACGTCTGCACAAATTTTATGTAATTCTGTCATGTCTGCACATAGTTGGGGGTAAGAGGATAATTATATTTCAATTTAGGAATTCTACAGAAAAGGATATATATGAGCTTGGAGAAATTACAAAGAGAAAATCCCAACTAGAGATGATTTACGTTTTATCTTTTCTGAAGGTAACAAATAAAGACCGTTCACTTGGGCATCTTTCAAAAGCATTTTTCCCTCTCCCATTTAGTTTTTGTTCACATTTTAGTCATTTTCTCAGTTATTTTCAATGAGTGGAAATGCACTGGATGAAAATCACTTGAATACTGGCTATTCAACTCTGTTTCTATATCTTATTGGTAATTGTTTTATAAGTGATTATGTCTAATAGTGGATGAATACATGGATGAAATGACTCAGGGTGTTTGAAGATAATAAATAATTACATTTCATTAAGGATATTTTAATTATTATTTTATTAAGTACTTTTTTTATTATGTTGAATACTTTTTATTTTGGTGTTGTGCTTTGCACACTGACTATAAACTCCCAATAAGTCCAAGATTTGTTTTAGTTGAAGTAGCCAAAGGGGAGAGTAACTGAAAATTATGCTCCAGCTAGGTTGACAAGAAACCAAATCTCAGTCAAATTTTCAGATATTGTTTTCGGGAAAAACACTCTCTTTGATTGGCTTGCTCTGTGTACAACCTAGACACAATTATTCACCCCAATGCCATGAGCAGTCTTGAGAGATGTTTGATTGGGTTGCTGATAAATTTACTTCAGCAAAAATACAACAGAGATCAGACATTACTAGAAGCGGATATATATTTCTCAGTTCCTGAGGTTCTGTGTCAATAGTTCATACTGTCTTTAGGAGAAGTTATTCCATATTGCTAATCTAATAACTGAAACTGAGCCAATCAATCAGGAAGCAAGATGGGTTAGTTATTACAGGGAATGTCACAAAGAGCTTTAGTTGTTCCTGCTGACAATTATTAGGCTCCTTTTCAAATGATTTTCTCCTGCCTGCTCCTTTTCAATAAATTAGGAACAGTTAACAATCATGTTTGCAAAATTTCCATTAATTTGGTGTGAACTTGAAAAATCGACACATTCAACTTGTAATAGCTCAGTGATGAAATTTCACCCACCTCCTGCCACCCAGCTCTAATCGTCATAATTGAATAGACCATTAGCTTTCTACTAGTTCAGAGTTCTTTGGTTTCTTTTCCATTATATTGTCTGTTTATCTGTAAATACTAAATAATTCTACATATCTGGCATTTAGACCAAATAATATGTGTATGTTCCTTTTCCACTCATGGATCAGGTGGACATGGATAAGAAATGACAGTGAACAGAAAAACATCTTCCTGTTTCCCAATCCCCAGATCAGTGTACACATACACACACATGCACACACACCAATATTGGGGACAAGAAAAACGTTGGCTTAGGCTGATAGACGGCAAAAGGGACAGACCTCACCAGCCCAGAGATGAGCCTGGGCAAACAAGTAAATAACCTTTAAAATTGTCTTTAAGAAAAAAAGCTTGCTTAGATAAAATAAAAAGTTTCAACTCGGTGAGGATGCCATGGGTGTAATGCCAATTTCTATACTTGCACCCTTCAGAAGTAAAATACTGTGGCTACAAAAGAAGGCATACGGGGTCGGACAATTAAGTTCGTGAACTCATCCGAGAAAAAGTGCTACATACCTCATTGCTGAATATCACTACGGTCACCTTCGAAGTACTCCCCTTGGGACGCTATGCACCAATGTCAGTGCCTAGTCCACCCTTCAAAGCAATTTTGGAACTCTTTTTCTGGAATGGCCATCAGAACTGTTGTCCTATTGTCCTTGATGTCCTGAATGTCATCAAAATGTTTTCCTTTCAATATTTTCTTTCTCTTTGAGTAAAGAAAGAAGTCATTGGGGGCCAGATCAGGTGAGTAGGGAGGGTATTCCAATACATTTTTTTGTTTACTGGCTAAAAACTCCCTCACAGACAGTGTCATGTGAGCTGGTGCATTGTCGTGATGCAAGAGCCATGATTTGTTGGCAAAAAGTTTAAGTCATCTAACTTTTTCACGCAGCCTTTCAGCACTTCCAAAGAGTAAACTTGGTTAACTGTTTGTCCAGTTGGTACAAATTCCTAATGAATAATCCCTCTATAGCAAAAAAGGTTAGCAACAGCATTGCAACAAGTTCGTGAACTTAATTGTCAGACCTCATATATCTTTGCATGTGTGTGAGGAGAGAAGGCAGTAATGGGAGAAAAGAAGGAAAAATATCATGGTGATCCATGGACTATGACGTCATACAATTAGTTATTCTGTCTTCTTTCCTGTCTGATCTGTGACGAACACACACTTGAGTATGTGTTAGTACATCACACTTCATGCACCCGTAAGGTTGAGGTGTGGCTGCTTCCTTGTAAGAAGATGCACTTAAGAAACCATTACAATGATGCCGACTATAATGTGAAACTTAGATCAAGACTGATATTTAGTCATAAGATAGTTTTCAAACCATATTAGCCTTTTTACAGTGGCATTTAATATTTATATTTAATGTGTTTAAAAACCTCAAGGCAACCTGTTGATATCAAAATTATTTTCTCCTAATAAGGGCTATGGAGGAAGGAAGCTTCTACAGTTGCTGATTCAGCATTTCATTGATTTCACTTGAAATCTAGTTATTTTAGTATTTCTACTTTGCCATCCTTCGCATATTGATGCAATCCACATTCCTGTCAGTATAGTGGTCCAATTTCACATTTACATGATAACATTTGGAGACCAAAAAGGAGCTATTATCTCTGTTGATGTTTGTCATTTATATTTAACCAGCGCAGAAGACATTTTTGGGTGCCCCCAGACTTCCTCTCATGTTTATTACTAGAATTGAGTTATACCTATGTAGTTTGTTGAGAAATGTTGACATTTGTAAAATGTTTTTTTTTGCATATTTTGAAATATCCTAATTTTTTTTCCTTTTTTATTCTGTTAATATAATGAATTTCACTGATTGATTTTCGTAAGTTAAGGCAAATTTGCATTTCTGGGATAAAACCCAGTACGTCAGAGTTAATAATTCTTCTAAAATACATTTTTGGCTTTAATTTATTAAACTTTTGTTAAGAATTTTTCCGTTAGTGTTATAAAGGATTTCCATCTGTAGTTTTCTTTCCATGCATTTTTTGTCTTGTTTTGTTTAGGTATCATATTCCCACTGAATATATGGGAAACATTTCCTCTTTTGTAGTTTTCTGGAAGGTTTTGTGTAGAGTTGATATTATTATTATTATTTGATTCTTAGTATAATTCAGTAAAAACATGTAGCCTAAAGGTTTCTTTGTGAGAAAAATTTTAACTACAATTACAATGTTTTTAGTAGACATAGAGCTATTCAGGTAATGTAATTCTTCTTAGGTGAGATCTACCAGTTTGTGTCTTTCAAGTAATTTGTTCATTTCGTTCAATTTGTTGAATTTAGTGTTATAAACTTGTCCATAATATTCCTTTATTCTTGTAATATATGCGTATACAGAAGCTATAATGGTATCATCTCTCATTTGTGATATTGTTAATTTGTGTATTATTCCTTTTTTCCTGTATAACCAGGCAAGAAATTTATCAATTTTATTGATCTTCTGAATGAAATACTTTTGGTTTCAGTAATTTTTCTGTTTTCTATTTTATTGATATTCTCTCTGATCTTTATTATTTCAATTATTCCACTTACTTGTATTTAATTCTCTCTTCTTTTTCTAGTTGTCTTTTTTTTATAAAGTGGAAATTGAGTTAGTTATTTGAGTCTGTTTTTTTATATATGCATTTGGAGCTATCAGCTTCCATTTAAGCACTGTGGTAGTTGCTTCTCAGACATTTTGATATATTGTGTTTTTAATTTTATTTTCAATTAAAAATAATTCAATTGAAAATAATTTCTAATTTCTATTTTTCTTTTTTTGACCCTTGCGTTCATAAGGAATATGTTAGTTTCCACACATTTTGTGATTACCTACATATTTCTATAAAATTGATTTGAATTTTAAATCTTTTATGGTCATACAACATACTTCGCAGAATTTCAACCCATTAAAAATTTAAGATTTACTTTATGGCTCAGAATATGGTCTATTTTGGCAAATGTACCATGTTGTCTTGAAAAGAATGTAATTTTTTGATTGTGGAGTATTTCATAAATGTCAGTTAGGCCCAGTTATTGATAGTGTTATTTAATTCTACTATATCCTTGTTATTTTCTACTTGTTTGATTACTTAGTGATAGAAGGATATTGAAATCCCAGAGCAAAATTTTGGATTTATATGGTTCTCTCTGCATTTCTAAGTTTTTTCATGTATTTTTATAATAGTTTTATTGAGATATTACTCATATACATAAAATTCACCTTTTAAAGTATATAATCCAGTAGTTTTTAATTATTTACAGTTGTCTGACCATCACCACTATCTAATTTTAAAACATTTTCATTACTCCCTAAAGAAAACCTGTATCAGTTAGCATCACTCCTAATTCCCCGACACCTCCAGCTCCTAGCAATAATTAATATACTATCTATCTCTATGGATTTGCCTTCTTGGCATTTCATGTAATACAATCAAACAATATGTGGCTGTTTCAAAGGCAGAAGGGGAGAAATACAGCCCTTGTTACTCCATTTAGGTAGGAGTGCAAGTACAAAAGTCAAATTTGTGATTTAATATATTTAATAAAATGAGAATCTTCTAGATTTATAAAATCCAGTCATGTTCAACCTAACCACATATAGCATACCTGAACTGTATTTTTGGTTGCAAAGATTACAACTTTAAAAATATTTTGAAACCTCTTATAAATTTTAATGCAAAACTTTATACATACAGTGAGCAGTATGAAGAAATTTTATATGTGCCTGACAATAAAAACATTGAATTAAAAAGTAAAACAATTGATTTGATGTAAATTCACCTTCAACAAATTTAAACAGTACATCAAAATCTCACAATTCAACTGTCTGTATTCAAATGTACTTAAAACAACACATTAAGCTTGCTTCTCAAGCCAGATGTTTTGGCATCATGCAGCCAAAGCTCTAGACTGATTAAAATTATGAGGAAGATTTATTGTTTTATAATGGTGAACATAAGGACTCTTTTGCTTTAGAATAATCTGTCAAAGGGAATTGTGGCAAAGCAAAAGCCAACAAAAATATTTTCTGAATTACAATAGGAAAAAAACCTGACACTTTGTAGAAGAGAATATATAATTATGTACATCATATAAAATATATTTAACTTCATTTATGAAAAACACAATAAAAACTGCCAATAGAACATTTTTCTTCGTTAGTTGATATTTAACATACTATTTATAATTTTTACTCTATTTTCACTTTATTTGTTTTTTTATTTTTTAGTTACAGTTGACATTGAATATTATATTGGTTTCAGATATACAGCATAGTGGTTAGACATTCATATAATTTACAAAGTGATCACCCCAATAAGTCTAGTGCCCATCTGATAGTATACATAGTTATTACAATATTACTGACTATATTCCCCATGCTGTTGTTTACACCCCAGACTATTACTTCTATTCCTCTTGCACAAGTCTTACAACATGAATTTTGTTTATTTTAAATAATAATGACCAATGCTTTTCCTCTACAAAAATTAAGCACGTAATTTGAAACTGAACCAAGAATTTATCACTTTGAAGCACAGATACTAAGTCTAAATTAAAATCTATCAAAAAAATAAGAACTAGAAAGTATCAAAAGTATCTTTTTAAAATCTGTCTTAAATATATTCTATAAGTTTATTAGTTGTGTTTACAGGCATTTATGTGATGTATTAATGACGAATAATCTGTCTTTTTTTCTAAATTATTTTCTATTATATGTTTTATTTATAACATACTAACAATCACACCCTGATTAAAATTCTCTTCCAAATCCTTTACCTTATTCTCCAATAGAATATACTTTGAAAATATTTTAATGATATCTTTTTTGTGGTTTCAATTAGTCATTTTCCTAATGACTAATGTTGAGTATCTTTTCATGTACTTATTTACAATCCATTTATTTTCTTTGCTAAAAGAGTCTGTGCAAATCTTTTGCTAATATTTTATTAATTTATTTTTCTTATTGAGTTCAATGTTGTCTTATTGAATTCAATATTGTATTATTGAATATGATAATAATTGTATTCCGGATACGAGTTCTTATCACATATGTGTTTTGGAAATATTTCCTTCCAGTCTGTTCCTGTCTTCACATTTTCTTAACTGTCTTTTGAAAGGCAGAAAATTTTAATTGTTTATGAGATCTAAACTATCTTTTTTTTTTCTTTTATGTTTCACACTTTTTGTATCCCATCTAAGTAAGAGGTCTTTGCCTAATTCAAGGGTACATAGGTGTTATAGTATATTTTCTTTTAGAAATTTTTATAATTTTAGCTCTTATATTTAGATTTATGCCTCATATTAAGTTATTTCATATATGATTTGAGGTAAAGTTTATGTTTGATAAAAATATTATTTTAGGACCATATGATGAAAAGTCTATCCTTTCCCCACTGAATTTTCCTGGCATCTTTGTCAAAAATCAATTGAACATACGTTTGTAGATCCGTTTCTTGACTCTCTATTATGTTCCACTAATCTGTATGGTTTTCTTACACCAAAACCATAAAATATTGATTTCTTTAATCTTGAAATCACAAAATATGAGTTTCCCAATTTTGTTCCTCTTTTATAAAATGTACAACAGCATGGATGAATTGCAAAAGCATTATGATAATTAAAGAAGCAAGGCACAAAGGATTACATACTGAATGTTTTCATTTATATGACATTCTAGAAAAGGCAAATGGCTGGTGTGGTGAGATAGAATTGACTGCCAAGGAGCAGAAGGGAACTTTACAGGTTGATGAAAATGACTTACGTATTGATTGTTGTGGTTATTACATGACTGTGTATATTTATCAAAACTGTCCAAGTTGTATAATTAGGAAAGGAAGAAATTTATTGTATGAAAATTATACCTCCATACATCTGACAAACTAGTTTTTAGAAAGACCAATTAGTTAGTGGTACGTGCAGAATGATTGTAGACTTTATTATTCTAACAGTAACAAACTACAAGTGTTGGGGCTTCTGTGTCCATGTAGGAGTTAAGAATGGCCTGCCGTTCTAAACATGATGAGAAGACCCTACCTCTTCTTTTCTATTTTCTGTCAGAGGTATATGCATATTCTTATATTTAAATATTTCCACGTTTTTTTATGATGCGAGATTTAACCAGTGTCTTGTTTCTACATAAGTAATTTAAATAAATCAGTTACTACAAGTCCCAGTATTTCCTATCAACTCAAGTTGTTTTAAAAGAGTATTCTGTATAAACTACACGATGGATTTTCAAAGTTCTCTTAAAGTATTCCCTATAGATTTCTTGGCTTACATTTAATTTGAAAGCTGAATAAATAATTTATTCTCAATGAAAATCTTGTATATTTAGCTAGTAAGCCTTTTGAACACATTCACAAGTATATAAGGAACATGACCTTTGCAAAACAAACTATTGTCCTCAAGAGCTTTTGATCAAATGGTATACTGTAGCCATAACAGCTGCCATTTAAGCATCTCATGGAAAAAGGTCAGGCACTTACCGTGCATAATACATGTGAGTGATGGAAAAAACAAACAAACAAGAAAATGCATTTCTCTTTCCTACTTGGCAACTTTTTACTTTTATAGAACATGCACAAAAATGATTTTAGTTCTACTTGTGTTTATGTTACAATTTCTTTTCTTTTCTTTTTTTTTTTTTTAAGTCATAGTCTATAATCATTCACCAAGTTGTTCTCTGTGAATGCAAAATCCAGATGGCCTGGCAGATGGAGCCTGGAAGATTGGTTGAAATGGGCTCAGACACATCCATCACTTAAACACTCCATAGGAAATTTGAATAAAACTGAAGATCTGAAATTGTATGGACTGTAGAGGGTAGTCAGCTGTAAAGTTCATGTGCAAACACACAGTTGATTATACTTCCTAAAGGAACCCTTTTACATTGTGCTATGTCTGCATAATTGAATCAGTTGACATTAAAGAAAATCTACCAAGTCTTGATGACAAGATTTAACTTGATGACAAAACTTAACTCAGATTTCTACTTTCTTTCATACTTTTGTACCTCATTTGTAGAAGGTGGACTTGGAGATAAGGGAAATTCACCTTGGAAATCAAGGAGCTGAAGTGATCCTTTTCTTGGGCAGAAATGAGGACTTTTTTTCATGTGGTAAAGTTAGTCACATGAATTTATAAATTTTTGTTTGTTTTTTTGTTATTCGTAGAGGGAAGCTTTTCTCAAAGATTAGTAGAAATGGTGACCTAATCAGTCCAATCATTTACTGAATTATGATTATGTGCTCATATCAAAAGATAAACTGTTGATATATGTTTTCACATAATAGATGATCTATAGGTATTTGTTCATTCTTTTGTACTTATCATTTTCATATGTGTTGAAATATAGGCTGAGACTAGGGAAAATCTAAAGATTTCTGGCCTCATGAGATGTACCAACATGAATTTAGATTTAAATTTGAAACAAAAAGGTTTTTCTTAAAAATTAAACACAAGTAACATATTACTGATTTTTAAAAAAATTACCAACACTATGTCTGTATATTTTCAAACCAGATGAAAGAGTGAAAAGAGTGAATGGTTTCCAAAAATGTGTAGCATATAGTATGTATAAATAAAGTGGAGATTAATTGAGGGTATTTATAAGCAAACTCCTGATGGTTTTCTCTTTTTTTTAATTAAAATTTATTGGGGTGACAGTGGCTACTAAAATTACATAGGTTTCAAGTGTACAATTCTGTAATACGTCCTCTGTATATCACACTGTGTGTTCACCACCCAGAGTTGAAGGTCTTGGGCAATTTGGCCCTTATATCATTTTGAGGTTCATTTTCAGAGACTTCTGGTTTTGATTCATTCTCACGACCCCCTCCTTGGGTTTGAATAACTTTCTAGAGTAGTTCGTGGAACTTGGATAAATGTTTTACATATATATGTATACACACACACATATATATATGTGTGTGTGTATATATATATATATACACACACACATATACACACATATATAATATATAACATATATTATATATACTATACCAGTATATTATATATTTATATATATAAATATATATATAAATATGTATATTTATATATGCATATAAATATTATTATATATATTATATATATATATATGTATCACTCAGAGCAGCCAGAGGGAAGAGATGCATTAGGGCAAGGGAAGGGGCACAGAGCTCCCTGCACTCTCCAGTGACTACTCCCCCTTCACTTCACTTCCACGTATTCACCAACCCAGAAACTCTGGGAACCCCATCCTTTTGGGTTTTAGTGGAGGTGGCATTACATAGGCATGATTGATTGAATCATTGGCCATTGGTGAATGATTTAACCTCCAGTTCCTCTCCCCTCCACAGAGGTTGGAGTGGAGTGAGGTGAGACTGAAAGTTCTAACCCTCTAATCCTGTGGTTGGGTCTCCTGGCAAACAGCCTCCTCCATAGGTAACCAAGGTGCTTCCCAAAAGTCATCTCATTAACATAATATAAAACAGATTTAGCACTCGGAACACTTAGGAATTACCAATGGTTGTAGCAGCTCTGTGCCAGAAGCAAGGACAAAGAGTATACATACATATATATATTATGTTATATATTATATATGTATATTAATATATATATTATAAATCACAATATCACAGTTTTCTTAGAAAAGAGAGCAGTAAGAGTTTACAAAGTACAGTTCCCTCCACATTCTTATTACCTTGGTAAAGCTATGGTAATTTTCGTACCCCTTCGCATATAGCTCGGCCTGTGTCTAACTGCTGTGGTACTCAGAAGTCTCTGTTTTGTCGGTCCTATGAAATCGTGACTTCTCGTGGGTCGGTGTTCGCACTTGCTCGTCCTTGTCTGCTCAGTGCCTGCCATGGTCCTGAATACATGACAGCCTCACCATTCAGTATTGTCCTGATCTGAATAGTAATGTATGAGACACAGCCTTCACTTAAGCATCTGTGTTAATTTTTCTTTTTCTCTCTGTGGTTTGTCCTTTTAAGCCTGTCCCTTTAGAAAGAAAATCATCTACACGCACTTGTGGTTTCTGATGTCTGGGATCTGATTGAAGGTTGAGTAATTATTAGCTTGAGTGATGAAGAAGAACTTGAATTTTATGCCACATGTTTTTTACCCCAGGAATTTAAATAATGCTTGATTGTACTGAGGCTTCATTGTTGAGCACTGCTAGAAAATCACTGAACTGTTGGCACATGATTGTGAGAAAAGAATTCACAGACATGTAAAAAAAAAAAAAGGAAAAGAAAAGGAAAAAAGGCTGAGAAATAACAAATAACATGATTTCCAAGGAAGAGGAAGGCCAGTGGCAATTCAGTGCTAAGAGAAGGCCAAGAAAATAGAAGTCTTTCTGAATTATTGATCATGTATATTTTCTATATTTGGAAACAAAGTATTTTGTGATAAATAAAAATAAGGTAGACTTTGTGTCAGGTCAATTTAAAAGAATTCTTAATCTTGTGATCGTAATCATGTCACTAATGTTACGGGCAGTCATCAGTATCGATGAGCCTTGATTTCCTCATTTGTGAAGGAGAGAAAGTGCAGAATTTCAGGGCTCATATAATAAATGTAAAACATCTATTACGAGGAATGGTACAATAAAGGACAAACTGAATGGCTAAGAACTTTAGTTATTTATGGATAAGGCTGTGAATTGTGTATGTGTGTCATCCACAGGTCCCACTGATTTACTATGGTCTGGATGACTTACCGTATGCCGTAACTCCAGTTTTCCGTGTCAGAATATCATTGTGCTCAAGAATCAGCGGTGGTGTGAAAATACATGCTTGAGACTTAAATAATCAGTCATGTATGTAGTAGGTGGAAATAAGTGTGATGCCAGTATTGTCTACATGTTTCCTCATCTTTAAAGTGAGACAATAATGATTATTTCCTGGGCTTGTTTAGGCTAGTCGTTCTGTAAGGGCCATCTCAGGAGCCATATCAGTAGCACTTGGGAACTCATTCAAAGTGCACATTCTCAACTTTCCCACTGAGATCAACTGAATCAGAAACTCTTGTCATGATGCCCAGCAAACTGCGTGCAAACGAAACCAAACCCTTCAGGTACGTGTGATGCACATTACAGTCTGAGAATCACTGGTTGTAACTGGTTTGACTGGGAAGAGATGCACAATAGCACACCATTACATATTTTTTTTATATATATATATATATATATATGATAAATATGAATAATCTCAAAGCATAGATATTAGTAAAATGTAGTAAAATAATTAGTAAATGATGGTTTTTGGAGTATTTAATTACCTTTGTTTTTAATATAACTTATTTAGTTTTAAGGATAAGATTTAACTATTAGCAATGGTTGTTTTAACATCTATTTTGCTGTGTTACTGAAAATTTGACAATCAGTTCTCCCAAGTCTGGAGCAGCCAGCTTGAGCACGTCACTTGGTTAGTGATATTTTCCTCTCTTTATCTTCTTAGTTTTTTTTTCCCCATGACTGGTGGAATAGCAAGCACACAGATGTACTGGAGTGCAGTTTATAGCAATGTGGAAGACTGCTCAAACAACCCACTCTTCTGAGTCCAGTTGCAGAAGAGACTTTAAGGAGGGAACTTAGGCAGAAAGATGTGGGAAGCTAGTAAGTTGAGCCAAGCCATTGGCATTCAATTTTTAATAATTTTTCTATCCAAACTGATGAATTATGCCATAGGCTATTGTAGCACATACAAAAGAAGCCATCTCCATCATTGCCTTATGGGATTTGTTCTAACTCCTCGGACATAATGAAAGTCAGTTCATTTCAAATATAGAGATATCCTGATCCCAGGCAGAACACTTGCTGGTACATACAGAAAGACACAGGGCATACCTATGTGAACTTAGCATGCTCCAAGAGATGTGGTTAAAACAGATATCAGATGCAAAGCTGAAAAGCTGTCCCAGGTTCCTCTGGAAAACATGCTCATTACTTGAAGAATCAGAGAATCAGCAGAAGAGAAAGGGCACTGTTTGGCAGGCCTGAGCTTCTCTCTCTGTCTTAGCGCCCAGCTTCCATTTGGCTCCTTTCAGCATGAATATGTCACTTGCTGGAAATAGTAAACTAACAAACCAGTGAGGGGCTGCCGTCATAAAGCTGATGAGGCAGGTTATGTAGAAACACTCAGCTGGAGTTCCTGAACATTTATATCTCCCTGTGAAGTTTTAAAACATGTACAAGAGAATAAAGGTAAAATAACTCATTCTTAGCTAGTCATTTTGTTTAAATATTGGGAGGAGCTAGGATGAGCCACATGGAGGTTTGTATTTCCCCACGCCTAAGCAAGTTCAAGTAGCCTCATTCTTTCCCCACCACGAGAATAATTTGACTCTGCTTTGTGAGGTTGCCTGTGAAGACTAAAATAAGATGCAAGTAAAGCATGTAGCCTGAATTGCTAATACATGCCCCATAGTGATTGTTCAATAGTGTTGGGTATTTATAAAGCAAGTATGTTTGGCTCAGTGTTCGTATCACTGTTGTCCCAGAATCCAGACTTTCACAGGCTAATACGGGAGAGAAGCAGCCCTTCAAAAGAGATATGAAGAAAAATATCTTGGATGACAAGGAACAAGCCAAGGCCTCTTACCACTCATGCACAGTGTGGAAAAAGCTGAGGGGGAGGGGAGAGAGCAAGCTGGCCCTGCTACCTTATCAGCCCCATGTATCAAGGAACATGATGGACCACAAATGAAGCTAATCTTTTTCTTTAATAGTTCCAGTCATGGAAAACGTGGCCTAGTTTCTGTCCTCAAATATGGCCATTGGAGTTCTTATTCCTCCTCTTGGCTGTAGCGTAAGAGAGGCTGGAGTAGTGGGGCAGACATGAGGGGAAGTCGGGAGCACAAAAACATCCTTAGCTGCCCTGAAAGGCCCTCACCCTGATTGGTGAAGCTTTCTTGAAGAGTTTAGTAGGAGGGGCAGTCATTAACATCAGAAGCAAAAACCAGTAGCTTGGGTCATCATTATGGCAGGCACCAGAAAGGGCAGCAGGGAGGATGAGGTAAGGAAATTAGAGTGCTGGAGTTATGTTGCATGCTGAAAGGCCTTCCAACTCTCCATGGGGCTGGATGGTTTCCTATTTTTTCTTGCTTCCTCCTATCTTTAAATTAAAGCCAAATTGACTTTTTGGGGAAGCTTCAGTTCTACTCCTAAGACCTTTTAACTGCTTGAAGCTGGCCCACTGGGCAATCTGGGATTATTTTTCTTACTTAAAATAAATGGATTATGGACTTTAACCACTTCCATAAAATAATTTCACAGCAACTCCTAGACTGGTGTCTGATTGAATAACTGGGAGCTATAGACTAGCCAAGTTGTCACATAAAACTGACCGTCATGCACACTTGATAGATTTATGTTTCCCAGTTGCCCTACAAATATGATGCTCAAACTCTTTGCAGTGTCATGAAGGGATGTCCTGAACATGGCCAGTGCTGCCCTCTGGAGCTTCCATCAAAGCTGCACCCCGGCCATACTGAACTTCCACTCACATGTTTTGTTTGTTCCTCCTTTTCTTCATACAAGCAGCTTCATTCTCCTGGGATATTTTTAGTCTCATCTATTCCCATCGTTTATCTCCTGGGTGTCCTTCTAGGCTTACTGTCACCTCTCTCAGGATGTCTCATGGGGCTTGTCCCTCAAGCACTCCATAGCATCCTGTGCCAATCCCTGTAATAGTGTGGATCATCTAGCTTAATGACTTCTTTCCTTATTTGTCTCACAATCAACAGTAAACATCTAGGAATTGGGACTAGGTCTTCTCTGTAGGTATATTTCTACTGCTTGACTTGGGGCCTCACATACCGTGGGAGCCAAAAAAAGTATACACATTTTAAGAAAGGGAAAAACTGTATTAAAATTGTAATACTCAATATATACCAATAACAAAAGATGAATACAAGTCACGTTTGAGTTCTGCAATTACAAGAGATCCTCAAAGTGGTTGCCATCAGCATAATTTTAATACAGTTTTTTTCTTTATTAACATGTGTATACATTTTTTGGGCACACACTGTATCGTTGACACCCCTTAGATATTTATTTATTGATGAAGTAAATGAATCATAAAGTTAATATGCAGACTCAGAAACATAAAGGCTATGCCAAATGATTCTATTTTCCAGTTCCAGTTTACATTTTTACTTGTGTTACAGTGACTCCCCCACACACAAAAACATAAATTTTGAGCATACTTATGATAGGAGAGATAATTTTGATCAATTATTAATGAAAATTATAAAACAAATTTTCTCGTATATCTAAAGTTCTCAGTGTAACGCTCTTTTTTGAAAATAATAAATAGTAGATACATAAATATTTGCACTAATGCAGTTAGGATGATGTTTGTAAATCATTCCAAACACTCGTGATGTATTCATCTGGTAAAATAAATTGACAATTTTACATATCACAACTATATAAATACAAACAGAATATACATTCTGACATTACTCAGAGGTAAATACTAAAATTAGAAGTGAAAGATGTCAATTTTAAACATTTTGGAGGAATTTAAGTTAAATTTCCCACCAAACTGAACAAAATCTTATTTTGAGACAAGTTAACATATACTTGCTGACTGTCTTTCATGTACCAAGTACTCTTAGGGGCATGGAACCTTTTTGAGTAGCTAACAGGTGCCAACCAATGAATTGTATGGTTTATACATATTCCATCCAATCTTTATAAAAACACTACAATATATACATTATTATTCTAAAGCCATAAAAGAGGAAGCTGAAATAACGATTAGGTGACTTTCTCAAAAATCATAAGTAGTGAAGTCAAGATGTAAATTCAAATCTGTTTCACTCTAAATCCTGTGTTATTTCTTCTACATCTTTCAAAGTTCCAGTGGAAAGAAATCTGAAAAGTTTTCCCTACCTGCCTTCAATTCATTAATTATCTTTTCAGCCAATCTAATCCATGTTTTATCCTCTCCTTTGATGTTTTCAATATTTGTATAACTTTCTTATAATTTCTTGGAGTTATACTTTCTTTTGTAACAATCTGATTGTTTCAGTATCATGATAGTCTTGTGTTTCTGTTTGGCATTGCTTTATCTCTCTGAACAGTTTACATATATAATCATGTGCCACTAATGACAGGAATACATTCTGAGAACTGCATCCTTAGGTGATTTCGTCATTGTGCGGACATAGAGAACGCTCAAACAAACCTACATGGTATAGCCTACTACACACCTAGGCTGCATGGTGTAGCTTATTGATCCTAGGCTGCAGGCCTATATAGCATGTTACTATACAAAACAACACAAGATTAAATCAAGCACAAGAGAAAATGATGCAATCAAGAGATGTGGTAAACAGGAGTTTTATTGGGCTACTGCCAATATAATAGAACGTACTATTTTATAGCATTTTTTAATAAGTGGAAAGAGTACACTTGAAAATAATAATAAAAAGTATAGCATAGTAAATACAGAAACCAGTAACATAGTTGTTTATTGTCATTATCAAGTATTGTGTGCTGTACATTATCAAGTACTGTGTGCTTTACTTTTATATGACTGGCAGCACAATAGGTTGGTTTACACCAGAATCACCACAGACACGTGAGTAACGCATTGTGCTTTGATGGCTACTGGGTCACTCTGCAATAGAAATTGTCAGCTCCATTATAATCTTAGGGGACCACCTTAGTATGCATTGTTCATTGTTAATCAAAACATGTCGTATGTGATACATGACTATACTTATAAACATTCTTTCAAATTCTCATTTGAGTTTCTGAGTTCAATTATCTTCTTTGGTGGATCTCTAATTAATCATTTTTGGTGTTGGACTTGCTCAAATTTTTGTGACAGTTGTCTGTGACCTCAGTTTCTGGAAAAGTATCCTCTGAAAGTGACATGTCTTTTGAGCTGTAGAGATTTCTTGAAGACCGCAATTACAGAGTTACCTCTGTCTGCGAGCATGAGGGCTTTAGATAAAAACAAGGTTTTACGCTTGCTTCCTGGCGTTTCTATCCCACAAGAGCACTATAATTATAATGCTGCTGTGTGCATCCTAAAAATGCTGTGTCACAGGTTTCCACATATATCCTGTGTGTCAATACTTGGCACCAGCTAGTAGAAATTCTCCAATTACCATTTGTGGGCAGGTCAACTTTTTTCCAGGTCTCATTTTAATGAAGGAACCTCATCCTGGTGCTCAGATATCAAATTTGTAAGCTTCAAAACCCAAGATCTTCGGTTTATATCTGGGTCCAGGATCTTGGTGGTCAGCCATGGTATTTCAATTCTTACTGACTTTTAAGGATGTGAGCCTTTTTTTTTTTTTTTGGCATTTGGAAATTTTGCTTTCTTGCTTTGAACACAGCTATGTATTTTAATTCCTTAACTATACTTTACTGAGTATTTCTCCATGTATAGAGTGGACAGGGTGGCTCCCACGTTTCTCAATCCATCATCTCATAGAACTTCTCTATTTGTGAGGATCGTTTTTATCCAGGGTGACCATATAATTTATCATCCAATTTTTTTAGTGAAACTGGCCACTTTTAATAATTATTCTGGAGCAATAGAACTGTGTTGGTCATGGTAAATGGTTACCCTATTTCTATGGAAATGAGTATATCAGAACACTCTACTGGAAGAGGTTTCAGAGAAGTCTTGATTGGTCTAGTCTCTGGCATTGCAGGAAATCTTGGGAACTGAGAAACTTGAATGACAGGGTTCCTTTCAGGGCATTTAAGGATTGAGGCAGCCTGGTAATTCAGTGTCCATGCATAGTCTGTACTTCCAGACAGCTATCTGCTATATATAGTAGCTTCTGTCCATTAAACTCCTTAATGCAAATCTGTGTGAGGGTAATTGGGAAGAATGGACTACAGGGTAAGCCAAGCACTATTTGCTTCAATGTGGTCACTATTCCCCAGTTTGCCATTTAGCAAATAAAGTGTGAACTTTGTGAAAAAAAGAAAAAAGAAAATTGAATAGGTCCTTTATCACAGCTGCAAGCTTCTGGGAAGATACCAACTCACATAAAAGTTGAAGGGAAGTAAAAACAGCATGATTTTAGAATTTTTATACTGGTACTCTGAATGTGTTGTTCGAACAAATAATTTCCCTTTTCTTTAAAAGAAATACATATTATAAGTGATATTTTTAAACCCCTGTCTCCTGACAAACTTATTAATTAATTAGTTAATATGTATACAGCCTCATTTCACAAAAGAATTTGAGGTGGAAGTAATTATACTGTCCAGGTGTCTAGCAGAATTATAGGGCGCTGGAGGGGCGGGGGGGCATCGGATTATATTATTGCCACACAGAATTTTAGAGTTGGCCAGACCTTGGAGATTGTATCATTTTCCGTGACCTTCATTAAGCAGTCTGACTAGTCATCATTATTTGGGGCCATGGAGAAAATTCTAGCCTTCTCTAATCAGCAGAACTCTTTTATGTATCCCTATTATTGTAACTAGCCGTACGGTCATTTTCAGCAGCTTGGGCTACTAATAACTGTCGGTGATTGCAATGCTATTGTCTCTACAACATGTAGCAGTCCCTAGCACTTGTAATATGTTTTTCTACACCTGTACAGAATGAAACAACTTTTGATGCTGGAGGAGGGCTCGTTCTGAGACCTTCAGACACAGAGCTGTACACTAACACAACCAAACTTCTTTGGCAGCTACAGACCAATACCTATGTAAGTTGGGCATGTTCTTTCCTCTCCTTGAGATGCATACTCATACATTCCTCTTCTCAACCTTGTACCACGCAAATTCTATTTGTCCTGCATGGGAAAATATCAAACCTAGTGATGCAATTAAGACAATAAACTATATAGATTTTTGTGAACATGTAATGAACATGTCATGAATCAGATCAATTGCAGATACTACTGCAGGTCAATAAGAAGACCTGAGACCCAAAGTCACCCTGAGTCTGGTAACTAAGAAGGTTACCATTTTCTTATTGTCATAATATTTATTATCTTCCTCCTTCTCAAGAAATGTGATGAAATATACTGTGATTGTGGGAATGCAATTAACCTTATATGAAGAGATCATGATCATATAAGAAACTTGATGTAATAATGTCAAAGTCTTCATGAAAAACAAACATATTTAAATCAATTTTGAGATGGAAATATTAAATCCCTTCATCTTTCATAATATTACTTTGAAAATGACATTTCTTATAAGGTAAAGTTATTTGAACTCTTATAATGAAAATATGCTAAAGGTATATCTTGCCTTTCTGAATAATTTAAAATGGAAAAAAATGTTATTTCAAAGTAAATGTTATGTTTTATTTGGTGAAGGAAGAAGAATCAAATTCATTTTTTAAAGTCAAATAGAACTTAGTTTTTTAAATCTTAGTATATTGTGTAGAGGTTATTAATATAATTGACAATTTTACCTTTTTAATTACAGCAAGTCATTATTTGCATAACGTATTTTTAATCTTTTTCTAAGTTTTGATCAGGATTTGGAAGTCATTGCTTAGGCTATAGCTTTGTGGTTTTACCTAAATTCATCTAATTAACCCAATATTTGTGAAAAATAGGGAATTTTAGAAATGTATCACCTATCTTAATGTCTTCATTATACGTATTAGGAAATGAGACACACAGATGTCTTCCTACTAGGAAATGAGATTTTCAGGTAGGTATAATTTATTTATTCTTTTCTTAAACATTGTTTATTCATGTTATTAAAACCTTTTTGGGGGTTCACTCTTGACTGTTGATCACCTTAGAGAATAGCAATGTGATAAAGATGACTGAAGGATTGTGAAAATCAGACAAGGTGCTTTATGAGTTGAAGCAATTTTGCTTCCTAGAAGCAGAGGAAGGAGAAACAGATGTATTGAATATCTACTAAAATTTGCTCTATCGCCTAGCACTTCATTTACGTTATCAAGTCTCTTTGACTTACAACGGTGTTATGTCCCAATAATAGTGTGGCTCCCTCTGACAGGTGACTGGCTCAAGGACTCCTCAGGAGTCTTGCTGAATTTGTCTTAAACTGCATTGCAGGCCCAGAAGCTTCCATCCAAGCTGCCTTTCTTCTTTTTCTCCCTCCCTTGGGATCAGAAGTGCTTTGTGATCTGATGACTCTCCTCTCCCAATTCTGTTCTCATTTTCTTCACAGGTTTTCCTTAAGATTTTCATGCACATTGAATTCAGTCTTGACCATTACTTTGCAGAGAACCTCCACTATCAGAGATACTACTTGTTACTATCACTGCTGACAGTAGAAAATTGAATTTAGGAATATATTCCATGGGAATTCGGCAGAGATTTTTAATGATAGAGGAATTTTTTTTTTTAAAGACAGTGAGTGCATTAAACTACAGTATCCTTAAATAAGGTGGTCCCAAGGATGGGTAGACATGCACTAAAAAAAGATGAGAGGGAAAGAAATGAGTTACATTTTTGTATGACTTTTTTTTTCTCTTCTTGGTTATATTCTTTCTCCCCTTAGAATAAGCTTGAACACTTTTTATCACACATTTCTGGTGCTTTTTACTTTCTTCTCATTTTAGTCCTGTTTTACTTTAGTAAGTAAGCAATATAATGTTAATCTGTTTTGAAGAGAGAGAGAGAGAGAGAGAGAGAGAGAGAGAGAGAGAGAGAGAGAGAGAGAGAGAGAGAGAGAGAATAGGAGAGAAAAACCCAAATCATTGCAGAAACACCAAAAATGAGAAAACTTTCAAACTTATTGGGCTAGTGTTCTTTAAGATTCTTTCCAGCCTTGTCAGGTTTAGTTTTTGTACTAGGAATTCAAGAACAGTAGAGGCAAAGAGGGTCACAATAGGAGTTGTAGTCTAGACCCATGCATTCTGACTCCAATAGCCCAAATCATTTATAACAAATAATTTTCTATTCTCACTCACTTCTGAATGTTCATTACTCACATGACCATCCATTCCACTGTGTGTCATTTTGATGGTAAAAGAATTATTCCTAAAGCACATGACTAGATGCCTTTATTAGGGCCTCTTATTAATAAAATTCTCACAGATCCAGAGAACAACTCCATTCAATCCTTGAAGATTGTAATCAGGTCACCCTGTAGTATTTTTGGTTCTGGTATAAAGAGGCAATTTCATTCATTAATTTGGATATTCATTTTGAAGTAATTTTAGTGCTTTATTATACCAGATATTATTTATTTTTTGCCAATTTCATTACTTCTGTTTGTATTTCTTGGACCCTGTCCAGTTGTTCTAGAATCTGTAAAAAACTGATGACCAATATTATACACACTTTTATAATAAGCATGTGATTCGCCAAAAGGATTAGACGCTGTCTTTCATTTTAATGTTTTATTACTCCCAAAATATTATGTCTGCTCCATTCCTCCTGCACTACCCGTCAACATCAACTCTGCCCCAACCGTTAGAAAAGTATGTGCTAATCTTTCCCCTGTGATTAAACACAACTTCCAGATCCTTTTTTCTATATAAGGTTTAGGAATTTTTTAGTGGTTTGTAACTTATCTATCTATCTTATTTTGCACTTTTTAATACCAGCAGCATCTGGCTAATTTAGTCCCAATATTTTCTTTACATTTCTTTTTATTTATTAAAATTGGCTTGATATAAAATGAAGGTAAAAATCGAAGCTTTAACACTTCTTAGCTGTGTGCCGTTTGACATATTATTTAACCTCTCTACGTGTTAATCTGGAAAATGGGGAGAGTCATACCTAAGTGTTGGTGTGACAGAAGAGAGGAAGTGGCATATTCACAATAGCTAATATAAAGAAAGTGCTCAAAATGTTAGTGTCCTTGTAGATGTGACCAGTTATTTATTTTATCCACACTAAGTTGCAATAAGATACAGCTTAATGTGAGAAAGAATTTAGCTCAAGAAAATCTTCATGAAAGCTCAGAAAGACAATCTAGTCTTCACTCTTTTGGAGAAAAAACATTTGATGGACTTCAAAAAGCAGGATCAGATATCATATTCTTTTTATATTTGCTTTAATTTAGAGCCGAGCCACAGAGAAAAATTACTTTCCTGTTTAGAAGTCTGAGAAAACATTCCAATATAGAGGAAACATGCATTTAATTTAATCAAAAAGAAAGAGATGTGTTTTTCATTAGACTGAGGAAGGAAAGACCATAAAAGTGAAGCTCAGAGAAAAGCAAACCTCATAGATGTTTTCAGATTTTTTGGGTAGATACCCAGGAGAGGGATTGCTGGGTGATATGGTAATTCTATTCTTAATTTTTTGAGAAACCTCCACACTTCCACAGTGGCTGCACCAATCTGCATTCCCACCAACGGTGCATGAGGGTTCCTTTTTCTCCTGAAACCTGTGTAACTTTACTAACAATTGTCACCCCAATAAACTTTAATTAAAAAAAAAAAAAGAAAAGAAAACCTCACAGACGTGGGAGAAATATTGGAAATACTTCAATACTGCAAATATTGGAAACGTTACCACATGGAAGAAGGACTCATTAGTTCAAAGCAGGTCAAGAACTGTGATTGGCACAAAAACAAATGGAAGGGAACTGAGAGAAAAGACCTTCTAACTCTGAAAGCCATTCAGAGGTGGAATGGACCATCTCAGGATGGGTTACTTTCAAATCCCAGAGGCTGCAAAATCACTTTGTTGTATGGAAAATTCAAGTATTAAAAGTTGACCTCTTCAGACGTGTATTTCTCAAGCTCTAACTTGTAATGCAGAGTGGGAACCTCCCTGAAAGACTTTCTGGGAACTATTAAAGTAAGAGTCCAGGAGCACTGGAGAGAGAGAGAAACCCTCTGGCAACTACTGAGCTCTTAGTGAGATGGGATAGAAAAGAACAGTTGGGAGACCATGCAGATTTGCCTTCCTATTCTTGCCCCAGTGGTTGACAAGCAGTATCTAAAGCCACCTACTCTTTTGGTGGTCTTACTCTGTTAAAGACACTGGAGTGGGAATAGAAAATAGAACAAAGTGGTCATGGTTCCTGACCTTTGGAAGCATAAAGATACACTCAAATGGACATGATTAACGACCAGTAAAGAGATGATTAAACAGGATAATTGTCACTTTTGAAAGTGCTGTGAAAGAAATAGGTGAAGACTAGAAAAGAAACTGGGAATGGGGGTGGAGTAGTCAGAGAAAATTTCTCTAAAGAGCTGCCATTCATTAACCTGGGAGTTTTATAAAATAGGTAAAAGAAAGGAAAAGTAAACATAAGAATGGGTGGGTCGATAGATAGATAGATAGATAGATAGATAGATAGATAGATAGATAGATAGATAGATAGATAGATAGATAGATAGATCGATAGAAAAATCAGCTTTGCAAATAGAGAAAAGAAGAGCATCTATGAGGTGTGAAAGACTTCTATGTTTCTTTGAAAATGAAAGAAAACTAGTGTGATTACAAGATTTGCTCTGAGTGAGTCTGGAGTGTAGTCAGGGTCTTTTAGGGTATTGATTTTATTCTAACAGAAATGGAAAGTGTTGTAGGGGTTTAAGAGAAAGAACCAGAAAAATTTATATTTTAGCAAGATTAGTTTTAACATTTTTTTCACTTTTTCATTTTGGAAAGAGAAATCAAACAAAAATTTGCAAAAATGGCACAATGAATTTCTTTGTACTCTTGTTCCAGATTTGTGATTTATATGTGCTCTCTCTTTATATAGACCATTATCAGTAGTAGTACTATTGAATTATCTGTAAGTTATAAACTGCATGATACTCCACCCCTAAGTATCTCCAAAGAAAAATACTTTCCCTTAGATAGCCCCAATGCAAGTACCAAATTCAATAAATGTAACATTGACACTACTGTTATCTCATACATAGAGCGTATTTAAATCTCCCCACTGTTTCTCTAATGTTCTTTACAGTAATTAATGATATTTTGGGATTCAGGCTCTATTTTAGGACCTGTATTTAGTTGCCATGTATCGTTCATTTCCTTTGTTCTGGAACAGGTCTCTCAGTACTTATCCTCATGACATTGCTGTTTTGAGGAGTACAGTCCAGTTGAGGTGCAAACACAAAGCTCTTCAGTTTGAGATTGTCTGATATCTCATCATGATTAGATTCAGGTAATGCATTTTGGCAGTAATAGCACACAAGTGATGCCCTTTTATAGGAATAATCCAGAAATTATAACTTTCTCACTGCAACACATCAGGAGATCTGTCTATTTGTCTTATTCATTGGTGATGCTAACTGACTATTTGGTTAAGGTGATATCTGTGAGATTTCTCCCCTGGAAATTTAGTATTTTTCTCTTTTCTGGGAGCTACTTTGAGAATCTGTAAATATTATGTTTCCTATTAAACTTTCATTCAGTAGTATTTAGCATTAATAATACTTACCCGAATCAATTATTGGCTGATTTTTGTAATTCTTCTGTAGCTTTTAAATTAGTTGTCATTCTCCTTTACGTATTTCTTACTTAAAAAATGTTAACATATTTACTTATTTATTCTCAGCATGAACTCATGGATTCTGGTTTTACCAATGGTTGACAATCTATGATATTATGCATTTTGAAACTCTAACTCTCCCATATTTGGCCAGTGGAGCTCTTTCAAGCTGGTTCATTTGTCCTTGCAACATGTTCCCGTCAGTTTTTGAGTACTTCCTTAATTTTTGGCACAGATGTTCCAGGTTTGTCTTGTTTTCGTGCCGTAATCTGGCTGTTTTAGTGGAGAGTGGTGTTTTGAAATAAACATCTGGATAAAGAAGTTTATTCTTGGAGCTATGTGAGGAGTGTAGAATATTGCAGGGTAGAAGGTAACTGACCAGAGACTGTTACCATCATCTGGGTGAAAGATCACAGTGTGCTGGTCCAAGGTGATGCAAATGAAGAGATGGAGATAAGAGAACATACATTTGGTATATAATTGGATATATAATTAGCTATGAAAATTGCTGACATTTGGACATTTGGATATTGAGATCATTGGATATTGAGGTGAGAATAAAAGGGATTAAAGATAATCCCAGACTCCTGGAACCTACGGTTAGTGAGGTGTGTACATTGCTCACCTGTAGCTCACGTGTTGATGATTCTATACTTTGGCAGCTGGGTGCTGTGTGGTGTCTTTTTGTTGACTGTGCGAATGTGACCAAACTTGCTTCTCCATCTGTGGGGTCATGCTCATGAGTTGCCATGGCAACCTCTCAGGGTACAGCTGCATGATGGCTTCAGTGGCTTTCATGAATAGAAGTCTCTGGAATCAACTGTATGGAGGTACTTGGAGGTGACTCAGCTGGTGCCAAATAGTATTGGATACCTTAGTCTTGCCTTTAGAAATAGGGAATTAACAAAGGGAATTTTCTCAGGGCTTCTCGCATAGTGTTATGGTGATAAATGAAATTTGGTGAAAAAAATGCTAGAATGCTAGTTTGTGAATAAATAAGATCTAGTTGCCCTATTATAAATATGTAATTCAGAATGACTGTATAAGAATTAGACAAAGCAGCAAGGAGAGATTTATACAATTTGTATTTCTGATGTATGTGATAATAAGCTTATCTCCTTTCTTTTCACACATAAGAAATAAGATATGATTGGCATTTATTAAGAAAATTTCAAAACTAGGAACATTTGTTTTGCCTATCTTTTTTAGTTTGCAGGTAAATAAAAATATTTTAAATGTATGATCAAAATACTGTAATACATCAAAACTTCTCTTATGTTTTATGTAAAAATACACTGTGTTATTTTGCTTTTTATGAAGATAAGATATTCTATGTGTATAAGTCCAGAGAGAATTTCCTTGAGCGGAGAGATCATCTGATGTATTTGGGAAACTGAAATATGATTCATATAAGTAACCATGAAACTTTTTAGACTACTGATGTTTCTTTGGATCCAGGCTTCTTTGTTTTGGGAGCACTGAATCCTTGTCTTTTTCTCCCTGGATGTGTAGTTTGTTGGTTTTGTCGCTCAGAGCAGTTTTGTGCCTTATCCTCAATCTCTGCAAAGCCCTGAAGTACCAGATCCAAGTTCTAACTTCCCACTCAGACGCTCTGACAAAAGAAAAGAGGACAGACTATGTACATTGTGGAATTTAATTTTAGAGGAATTGGCTGGTAACTTTTGCATTTTGTCATGCTGAAAGAGATTTAGAGTTATAGAATACAAAACATTATTATGCTATGTTAACTCAATCACTTCTCAGCTACTGGAGGAACGAAAGTCCGATCATGTATGACTGAAAAAAAGTCTCTGCTTGCAGTGGGGCTATAGAGATTGCATACAGCAAAGGTATTGCAACTCCAGGCCAGGAAAAATGAAGTCCTTATTTATGAAATAAAGGAGGGAGTCCAGTGAATGTAGAAGGTGTAAATCCAAAAGATTTCATAGTAAAATTTATAGAAAATTATGCCGATCACTTTTAGAAAGTGCTGAGGGAAAACCAAATTTAAAAAAATAACTCTGTAATTTCTTATTTTTCCAAAGTTTCAAATTTCGTGTAAGTCAGAGTATTACTTTACCAGGGATGGTGTAACAAATTACGAAAAACTGGGTGCCTTAAAATAATAGAAGTGTATTTTCTCACAGTCTGGAGGTCATAAATCGGAATTTAATGAGCATCAGGGCCACACTCCCTTTGAAGGGCAAGGGGAGAATGCTTCCCGGCCTCTTCCGGCTTCTGGCGGCTCCCAGCATTCCTTGGCTTGTGGCTGCATGACTCTTAACTGCCTCGGTCTTCACATGGCCTTCTCTCTCAGTCTTCCTGATTCCTCTCCTTATAAGGACACCAGTCGTCAAGCACAGGGTCAGAAACCTCCACTGGCACTGATGTCGTTGGGAGTCACATCCTGGCTTTCTGTTCTCCTTCACGAAACTTTCTCTAAGGAGTTGTCTTTTGTGTCTCAACCCTAGGAAGTCTTGCTTCTTTGTCAACTGCTCCACTGAAATCTCTGGCCAAGGGCATCACTGACATCTCTATGTCGAATGCAGTAGACTAGCCTCTGATTTGTTATTCACATCTATAGCTCCTGGTTTCTGTAACACTCACTATTCAATATCTTATTTTTGTAGAACAAAATTTAAATTCTAATACATCTTGTACATTCCAGCTACTACACATGCCCTAGACTCATTTCACAGCACTTCACACTTGTGCACTGAGCTTTAGCCATTTAGATGCTTTCTGGATCCTCGGCCACGCCAAATCTGTTCCTGCCTGAACACTTTTGTGCCTGCTGACCACTGAGTAAACTGCTCTTGGCCCAATATTGCAAATGCCTGGCTAGATCCCATTCTTCATATCTCTTAGTTCAAATTTATTCTGAATAACCTTCTCTAACACCATTTATATCATTCATCATCCACTTGTATTCTATCACAAACCCTGTCAACCTTTATTTATCTTTTAATTATTATAATTGTAATAATCTTACTTATTATTTTTCTTGTATATTCAATGACTTCTTCCACTAGCCTATAAGTATTGCGAGGACAATGAACTTCCCTGTTTTGTGCTCTGTTGGATCCTCTGTGTTTAGAACAGTGACTGGCATGGAGAACACATTTAGGTAAATATTGAAAAGTGAATAAATAAATGAATGAAGTCCGGATGAAGAGGAAGGTATAGGGTTGCATAGGAACATTTGAAGGCAGCAGTAATCCCGCATACAATGGTGAGGGTTTGGTCTGAGGAAGATAATGTCTGAACGGAAGCTTGAAGGATGAAGGGTTTATCATTCACAAGAGGAAGAACACTTTGCACGTAGACGAAGCAGACCACCAAGACCGGAGGCCTTGAGATGATGGCCTAGCCAATGAACTCTAAGGTGATAGCACCGATTCTGCTGATGCTGAAATGTCTAAGGGCACATTAAAGAGTCACCAAGAGCACTGTGAATAGGGCATAGATTTATCATCCTTAATCAGGGGCAATACTTAGAGGCTTACTATTTATAATGAGGGTAGGATTGTTGCTACATGTGACTTACGTGTATCTTAGCTGAGCCTCAATGCTGTACCAATGTTGCCAACAAGTTTCTTGCATTAAGGGGTATAACAAGAGACACACCTTGAATTAGGGATTTCTTGAGCTCCAGGGATTTTCAGTGCTTTCTGAATAATCGTATTTGTAGAATCCAAGGTCTGACATTGTATTTTGAGACTTTCTTGGTAGGAATCAACACAAGGTTAACTCAAAAAGATACATGAACCCCCATGAAAAGATGTTCTATCTGACTAATCATCAGAGAAATGGAAACCAAAACCACAGTGAGATATCACCTCACACCTGGCAGAATGGCTATCATCAATAAATCAAGAAATAACAAGTGTTGGCGAGGAGATGGAGAAAAGGGTACCCTCGTGCACTGTTGGTGGGATTGTAAATTGGTGCAGCAACTATGTAAAACGGTATAAAGGTTCCTCAAAAATTAAAAATAGAACTACTATAGAACCGAGTAATTCAATTTCTGGATGTTTATCTGAAGAAATCGAAAACTTTAATTCAAAAAGACATATGGACCCCTATGTTCATTGCAACATTATTTATAATAGCTAAGTGTGAAAGCGACATAAGTGCATATCAACTGATGATTAGATAAACACGATGTGGTACATAACTGTAAAGGAATGTTACTCAGCCATAAAAATATAATGAAATCTTGCCACTTGCAACAACATGGATGGACTTAGAAGGTATTATGTCAAGTGAAATAAGACAGACAAAGACAAATGCTATACGATTTTACTTCTATGTGGAATCTAAAAAACCAAAATAAATAAACAAAACAGAAACAAACGCATACTAGATACAGAGAACAAATTGATGGTTGCCAGAGGGAAGGGGGTTAGGGGGATGGAAGAAAAAGGTAAAAGGGATTAAGAAAAATACATTTTAATAAAAAACAAAATGGGAAAAAATTAGCTTGAGGAAAAACTTGGTAAGTTGTAAAACATTTAATAGCTGTGCCATTACAATCAGTGCTTCAAAATATACTTAGGGTAGTTGGTGACTGGTATTTTTTCATTTAAAAATGTTAAATTCTTAATTATGCCAATAAATGTAACCCTTTGGTTTTTTGTCCAGTGACGAAGACAGGATTGCTAACAATTGGCTTTGTGTCTCAATCCATGAGTGTGAGCAAGTCTGGGGACTTCCTAGAACCATTTTTTTCTCATTTATAAACTGGGATGGGGGTAATAGAATCACACCTGGCCCGCACAGCTAGTATGTGTATCAAGTGAGTTAATGCGGGTAGAAGTGCATCATGCATTCTAAATCCCTAAACAAAGCATGCTACATTATTACAAATTTGGAGAGCACTGCCAAATAAAAATGCTCTGAACTGCCTGCCCAGATTATGTACTGCCAACTCCAATAAAAGTTTTTATGTGAAAAATTTATCCTGCCCATCTTTTGGGGTTGAGAGAGTTGAAGCTGCGTCCCTGAAATTAATCTGCTAAAGTGGGTGTCATAGTAGAGCCATAAAAGAGAAATTGTACAAATATGCTGTCATTCACTGGCTTTTCACACTCCAGCCATAGACAATGTATTTTATGGCAAAATAGCATCCTGATTCTTGAAGGGGGTGGGACAATAGAATAGCCATATACGTGCAACACACGCAAAAGAATGATGTATTGACAAGAAGTTACATCTGGTGTCATGGAATTGATTTAGTATTAGATAGATTGCCAGACTAGTTTGTATAAATTGTCAAAAAAATTCAAAGTATTTTTTCCGTGGAAAGTGATCATGTCCTTCCAGCTTCTCATTGCTAAGTCTGTTGCTAACTACTTAAATCCAAATTTCCCAAACTCTTTGCAGGTTTCAGAGCACTCGGTCTGGGTTGTAGACCTCTTTGAATTCTCCACAGCATCTGAAATACCACCTTGAGCATGGTATAGATTGAAAAAAATCAATCCTTACCTTTGGTCACACAGTTAATATATACTTAGTGAATTTAGGTTCGTTGTGTTTCTTGGATGCTCCAGTGTGTTTTGTACAGAACATACCTTGGATATGAACTCATCTTGGCTTGGCATGTACTTCAAAGGTGAACTAAAGATGCTATCAGCCCAAGTTTTTCATTTTGGTTTATTACAGTTATTCTTGGAATATCCGTATTTGCTGCGATATCAATCTTGCTGGCATGAAATAATAGAACTTTCTTCATCTTTGCATTACCTGAGAGGAAATGAGTTGTAATAAAGAGAGTATATTTATGCTCAAAATTTATTTGAGAAGAAAAACTTTTAGTTTGGAAATGTATATTATTTCATTCTACAATGTGCCTGATAATGTGCAATATGCCATTTCACATATGATGGTAGAGAAACTCAGGGAAATGGGGGAGTAGGTGAATTGAAGAAACTGCTTCATGTCTAGGAATATTCTGTTAAGGTAATTCATTTATTTCCAGATTCAAGGAAGAAAGCAAGTCACTGCTAATTTCAGTTTATTTTGTTAAAATTTTACATTTGCAATTAGTAAAAGCGTCCATGTTAATTTGATAAAATCTGGAGAAGGCTGAAAATATTAAGAAGGAACTGGCATACCTTTACCTCCCCATCTGGAGATTAGCGTTTTAGGGCATCAGCTTCTTGCTATGAGTGTGTGCATAAAACAAAGTATGCTCATATTTTGAGCCTTGTTTGATCACCTATTCCGTTTATACACTTAAACCCTAACAAAGTGTCTACTACATGCTGGACACTGTTCTAAGTACTTTCCTTATTTATTTAATCATTGTGACAGCCCTATGAATTTGGCACTGTAATTGTTCCCATTTCACAGATGAGTAAACTGAGGGACAGAGAGGCTCACACAGCTAGAACTCAGTATTCCCTCTGGCAAAATGCAGTTAGATCTAGTATCTACTTCTTATGTGTTTGAGGGGTTTAGAAAGGATGTGGCAAAGTACTTCCTATGAAACGTCCAGTCTATGACATCAAGTTGTCATTATTTATTATTGTGGTGGTGGTGGTGGTTATTCATAATTTTACCTCTGGTGTTTCATACAATTCCTAGATATAGTAGTTGTTAGATTAGTAATTGATTATTAACTCAGTACAATAAGTACAATTATTAGTAAGTACAATTATTAAGTCAGTACTGTAAGTTAAATTTCACTTCAATTTTTTCTCAAGTGAAATTTTTTCTGTTCCCTTCCCCGCACCTCCCACTTCCCGCCAAATTTCCTCTTAGCAATCTCTAACCTTGAAGTAAATAACAAGTGAGATGTTCCCGGAATGACTGTTGCTCCATGCTGTGATTGATATAGGGGGCATTTAACTCCCAGACGATCGATAAGAATGTCTTATGTGCTTTTGGTATCTTTTCTTTTTCTTGTCTTCATTTCTCCAGTCACACTCTAGTAACTGGCAGAAGTTTATTTTAAGCATTCAATTTGGTGTTATTGAAACATTACACTTTGAGAGTGGGTCACTGTTTCTTATATCAGATAACGGTTTCTTAATATTTCAGATGATGTCTTTACAAGTAAAAGGTGTGCCATATTGAGAGATGACAAATAGGATAGTTAGTTAAGCTGCATGACACTACAATACGTAGGTTTGTGAGTAGGAACACGGCAGCGATCCTCATTAATAAGTGCATCTATTAAGAGACGTGAAAATGTGTTTGCATTTGCTAGCTGATGGAGTCACGCATAATAGAAAGAATCCATAGCAAACTAGGCAGAATAGAGCCATCAAAGAGTATCTTTCCACAGACTAAATTTGGTCATTACTTAGAAAATATGCTGTTAAACTTATTGCCTGTATAAATACCAATTCTAGCCAATAGGACTCTTCATAATGGAATATTAGAGGCTGAATAGGATCTTAAAATGGAAATGCTGAATGCCAGAAAAAAAGAATATGAATGGTGATGATGATGCCTTGACATAAATATAACAGAAGCACCGTGTTGTAATCAAGAAGTATGTTTCTTCCAATTTGATAGTTACTCCCACTGCTTATTAGATTGATCAGTTGTACAAATGCACAGAAAAACAAGATTTCCCCAAAATACCACAAATTTTTTTTTTCAGAATGTAAAAATCTTCAGTTTTAGGTCAGATATTCCTGCTGAGATGTACTTGAATTTATTCCACAACTGTAAGTGGAAATTACCAATAACTACATAGTACTCTTCAATCACAACATGTTGTCTTTTTAATTTTACTGTGTTCTTTAATTGTAGCTATTTTGGCTACCTGTACTACTACTAGTACCTGAAGCTTTAATCTTCTATATAGCTATTTTGTGAATAAAAGTAGAATTCAGTTTGATTAAGACAAACAAATTGACATGAATACCATGAATCATTTTTGAAAACACGGACCAAGTTAATTATCCAGTTTTGCAAATGTGTTATTATAGTTTGATGGCTTAGCTTTGGAAAGCATATAAGGGATTTAAAGTACAGTACAGGGAATATAGTCAATGGTATTATAACAGCTGTATACGATGTCAGAGGGGTAATAACTTGGGAGGTTATCACTCTGTGAGGGGTGGAAATGTCTAATCATTATGTAGTTTTGTACATCTGAAACTAATATAAAAATAAATTAAAAAATAAAATAAAATAGAAAAAAATAAAAGAAATACTTAATGTGAGAAAAAAGGGAAAAGAAAATAGGTAAAATATAACTCATAGAGGAAAAGCAATTATTTTGATTAAAGGAAAATGGAGTAAAATGTAAAGTGAGACAAATTATGTTTTTGATATATTAAATTAGAATTTACATTATAAATATTAATTAGAAATTGTATTTACAATTAGAAAAAAGGAAGAGAATTAGTATTTCCTGAGGACCTATTGTCAAACACTGTATTATATACATCCATATATTATCTCATTCATATAGAGTACCTTATCTCATATTTAGAAGACATGAATTTTTCTATTAGGTGTTTGATGGAAAGAATATTTAGTGATACTGATCTTAGCTTCAAAAATATGAAATTAAGTAAGCCATTGAAATATATAATGCTGATTTATTTATTAATTAATTCAATCAATTTGTTAAGTGCCTGCACTATGCCAGTAATCCCCGTCAGCAGGAGAAGTAGTGAGTAATTAGGTTATAGCAAATGAGTGGGCAACTATGTATCATATTTCAAATGTAAAATGATGATTCAAAACTTTTGTGGTGCTTTATGTCTTAATAAATAATCTGACTATGGCAAGTGAAATCCAAAAATAATTCATATTTTCCTGGCTAATTAGTGGGTCTCCAGAATTGTCTGCTTTTCAATTACCAATAGCATTTAAAGATCATTGCCAAAGTTCAGTTTTCCTGTCATTGAAAGGTCACACGAGTGTTAGTGAGATGGTTATTATATTAATTCAATTGAAAAAATAAACGGCAGTACAGTCAGCGTTATTTGAGTGAAATCAAGCTAGAATTGAAGTCTTAGGAAACTGCAAGCAATGCAAGTCTCTAATTTATTGAACTTCTAATATGTGGCAAACATCTAGGAACACCAAATAATTCAGGGAATTTCTGACCATATGTAGCTCAAACATCAGTGTTAAAGCCAGGCTGAACCTGAAAGCTAAGGCTATTTTCATGGCCAAGGAAAAAGGAGTAGCAAAGGAGACTGGCGGGGAATGCCTTAAGGACTTCAGATCTTCGATTTATGCAGCCATCATTTTGTAAATGTCAACTCACTATACTTGATATTGTCAGCAGCCAGTGAGAGCTCTCAGCACTGTACTGGGAGGTGTAATAGAGAAACTGTGTTCAGCAACATTTGAATACCAAGTACACTCAGCACCTGCTACCTTGGTCACTCTTCCCTAGAGTTACCCGAAATCCTGAACTTGGTCCACTTATCTCTCATGCATGTTACACACACACACACACACACACAGACAAACACACACACGTGCACACACGCACATCCATTTATAAAATTTACATGAATGGTATTGTACTATCCATATCCTCCTAAACTTACTTTTTCCACTTAAATGTATTTTTTAATGATTTATCCATGTTGATCCATATAGGACTTCTCTGTTTATTCCAACTGTGATGTAGTATGCAGCTGGATGTTTGTAGTATATTAATTAAGAGATGTTGGAGGAGGTCACCAAGAGGACGTGACCCCCTCCCTCTGCAATGCCTTGCAGGTTGACCGACGTGGTGGACCCCAGTAATTGGAGGCTCCTCACCCCCTCTCCTGTTCTTGGAGTATATATTCTGCCCACAGTTCCCACAGTGAGAGCAGTTTTCCACAAGACAGCCTGGAGAGAGTAAGATGTTGTTGAGACCATCTGGGTGGTGTATGTGACTGGACCCAGCTGAGGCATCTATATAAACTTTCAGGATTGTGGCCACAGCTACAAAGATCTATTCTAGCAACCGCCAAAGACAAACCTCCTAGGTATGCAATTCCCCTGCTTATTACACTTGCCACTGCCAATCTGGAGTGGTCTGCCTCTGTCTTCAATCTTTCCTCGCCCTCTATATATGGGACCAATTTCAGATTTCACCCCAGAAGCCCCCAAGGTTGCTTCAAACCAAGAGATTGCTATAGTGGGGTAAGCGGAATTGTAAGATGATCCCCAAGTCCCTGAACCCTATAAATGTCCTGCATAATCCCCAGGACTATGGATGCCATAGGTTTTTTGCCTATGATTGGATTAGTTTACATGGCCTTGGTTGACTTTTAAAAATGGTGATCATCTGGGTGCACCTGGTTTAATCACAGGTGCCTTTTAAATCTGGGTCTAGAGGTCAGAGATACATGTAGTCGGAGATTGCTAGCACAAGAAAGAAGCTATGTGCCATTTCTAGTTGGAAGAGGATGGGACCACAGGGCAAGGAACGCAGACAACTTCTAGCAGCTGAAAAGAGTGCCTGGCTGACAACGAGCAAGAAAATAGGAACCTCAGTCCTATTACCACAAGGAGCTGAAGTCTGCTAACAACAAGCATGAGCTTGGAAAGAGATGTGTATTTTCCCCAGCATCTTCAGATAGGGACTTAGCCGAGTCACCTCGATTTCAGCCTTGGGACACCCAAGCAGAAAACCCAGTCGTACTGCACCAGACTTCTAACCTACGGAAGTTGTGAGAAAATACATTCCTGTTGTTTTAAGCCACTAGATTTGTGGTAACATGTTACACAGCCATAGAAAAGAAATATAAGCAGTAATAGAAACAGGGTTACAATTTGATAATCTTGGAAATAGAACTAATTTTTTTCTGGACTTTTCTATGTGCTGGAATCTTTTTATGATTTTAAAGAAGTGGAGGTTGTAACATTGAGGGGAAACGTCTACTGACTATACAAGGACCAAAGGCTTTGGGGTAACGAGGGTATGATTTATGAAAAATGACAGTAGACCTTGCCCTCCCTGGCCCACTCTGCCTCCATCTTGTCTTCCCAGGATTGTTTTACTTGGTAAAATTCCCCCAAGTTTAGGTTCAGGTTTCAATTTAGATTTTCTTCTCTGGTACTTAATATAGCATATATTTTATGTGAAAAAAAGGACGTCTCTCTTTGGAATAGCTAGAATAAGGCAAACAGATCATTATACTCAGATATTAATATATGGCAAGTGTCTCATTCGGGAAAGAGTCAGGAAGCATGAGTGACTCTTCCTCTAGGTGAAGGAGAATGGACTGGGAAAAACAGCTCCAAAGCATTAATGACAAAGCCTGACTTACAAAGGAATAGGGGGACTGGGAAATCATTAGCCATTCAAAAATAATTTTAGAATTCTAAAATCGAAAGGGTAAACATGCTGTGGTAAAATAAATACAATAATAAAAGTTAATGACATGAAAATGATCATAAACAAATTGTGGGAATGATTTCAGAAGGAAAACCAGGTCGACAAGAGGCTGTCATTCTTGAATTCACCCTAAATTTAATTTTAAAAGGCAATACTATGCTTTCCCTTTTTTTTCACATGCTCTATAAACTCAATTAAAGTCAATGGGAGTTATGGCCAGTGTTTCTAAATCACAGCCTCTTGGAGTCTAATTATTTTGAATGAGTTGTTAAGCAGCAAACTTCCTGGTTGGTAATAAGCAGGAAAACACCCCTATTCATGTTACATTAGATTTTAAGAAAACATTTCTAAAGATATTTCTGTAACAGATTTTTTCCCTACTGTCCAAATTAAAGAAGCCTGAATTGTTTTCTACGTGTGACAAAAGTTTTCATTCTGACAGAATTGGTTACTTAACTTTTTTAATGTTATAAAATTCCTGTTCCAGGATATTTTGCCTTTAAGGGGTAATTGCCATTTGTAAAGTTAGGAATTTGGAGTGACGGACGTCCATGTGTTCATCTTTCATAAATGTCACATAAGTATGTGACTCCTTAATTCTTATTATTTACCTCTTGGGTGTATAATTTTTGAGATAATTTTTGAGATCTCTACAAAGTAAAATATAAAGCCCAAGTTAACATTTCCCTGGGACCTAAGACACGCTTATGGCAAGTTATTCGTTCATTCATTAAGTATTCACTGGGGCATTGGTGTCCCCAGCACGTAGGCCAGGATCAGGCCAGAGCAAACTGTACAAAACCATTTGCCGAGTTCAGGGCCACTTCCAATTTGCCGGGTACTTGCCTGGCTCCCGGATGTGGTGACATTTGATATAATACTAAACATATATAGGCACATACATGGACACATGAACTACCTACTTATGAAATCTTGTTCAAGTGTCAAAGAGGCACATCCTGATTATATTCACTGGTGACATTTTAGTGCACAGACATATTAGGAAATGAGGAAGCAGGGACGTTTGTCTCAGTAGTGGAGGAGTCATGGCCCCAGTTTTTCTAATACTGGGACATGTTATAAACCTCTTAGAGGAACATGCAGTCCAGCTATTTTAAGGAAAAACATTCAAGCTCTGTTGATCCACCTTTTCTCAGGTCACTTTATGCATACTTTCCAAGGCAGAAGTTCTAGTTGAATTGGTTTATCAAAGAGAGAACCCTGAGCATATTTTTGGGCTAAGGAGTCTCCTAGGGACTCTCATGTCTGGTTTTTAGGGGGTCATCCTGTTTATCAAGTCGCAGAAATACCCACCCAGCCCCTGCATGTTCCAAAAATCATGTATTTGACCATGAATATACTCATTCCACTTTGACAGGGCGGTACCCACGTAACACACCATGTTACATGGTGGGTTAGGTCATGGCAGCAGGACCCTAACATGGCCTCAGGGCTCACAATCTATGGATTCTGCAATGCTTGAAATACACAGTACAACTACACCTATCAATAACTGAACGACAACAACAAAGATAATTTTAAGCTGACAATAAGTGGATCAATTGATATTATGAAATGGGGAGAAAAATAATTAAAAAAAGGCAAGGAAGGAACTCTTAAAGAAGCGGTGGTAAATTCAATTTTGTATAGACGTTACATAGGTAATGTAAATGTGTAAATCTGGACAGGTGTAAAATGAATGTGAAAAATGTAGCCTGTTTGAACAGGAGAGTGGGTGTCCTAGTAAAAGACATTTAAATAGAAATACTGCTATGAAACCAGACACTGTGTGGACCATCTTCTGTTGGGTTCAGCTCACTGACTTTCATTCTGAACCCCTGTACCGAATGTCCAGAGGAAAGCTGGAAAAGAAAGCTAAAATACAGGAGGCATTTATGACATCATTTTTCCAAGTGATTATAAGGCCAGAGAAGATGTCTGCAATTTCCTTCCTCCTCTATTTACTCCCTGTTCTTTTTGTCTTGGCCAGGTTTCTAAGCCCAGGATTCACCTATACTTTTACTTCCAAGGGGTCTGTTCACTGGTGGGTTCTTTTCTATTCAGAAGTTTTGCAGTGGTTTGTTGTCTTTCACCATTGGAAACAAAACATGTTGTTGAGTTCTCAAGGACTCCACTCTATAATAGCAACAATATCCCCACAAGGGAAGGCCCGGTCCTGCTCAGCCATCATCATCCTACTTTTGCACTTGATCCCAGATGTACTGAGTGTCTTAGCTTTCAGTTTATTGAGAATATAATCATGGCTTTTATTGAAGTGCCCTCCCATGACTCTTAACTTCTCTAAGTAAGAACATTCAGAGCTAGAGGGCGGATAAGAAATTGAAGTGGGTCACAATTAAGTGTAAAAGGCACTGCCCCTCTTCGCTCTTTTGGTGTTTGGATTTGTTTTAGGCTATAGAAAGCAGAGGACATACCACATCCTGCACCTCAGGACTTTGGGTTTCTTAGAACAGTATTCACAAATGGTAGCATAGCTGGATGTGTTTTATAATTGTATTTTTTCAAAATTTTATTGTAGAAACTTTCAAATACATAGACTGCAAAATTGAAAAAAATAATGTAGTGGGCATTAATATACTTGATTTATTGATTCTACATTTTACCATAATTGTTTTGTCATACCTCTGTCTATCTGTCTAGCCATTCATCAATCAGTCTTATTTTTGATGTATTTCATACATTATAGATATTAGTATACTTTTCTTTCTTTTTTTGGTTTATTTGGACTTTTTAATTATAGAACTAATACATGCTTGTTATTTAAAAAATCAGAACAAAACATATAAAATAAAAAGCAGAGCCTTCACCATCTTTGTTCTTCTGCCAACCTCATTCTCTAGATGTAACCAATTATTAGTTTAGTCTTAATTTGCTGTGCATAACCTTCCAAACTTTTCTTTATGCATATACAAGTTTGTTGGTTTGTTTTGTTTTAACAAAAATGGGGTTAAAGTATATAGATTTTTCTGCCCCATGATATTTTTCATTAATATCATGGCTATCTTTTCATGTCAGCACACATAAATGAACTCTTTATTCTTAATTTTCATTTGAATATTTTTCGCTTGTTTACCCTCGCAAATAGTGTATCTGTGGACATCCTTGTCTTTACACTTATGCATATATTTCTATGGGGGAAAAAGCTAGAAATAGAATTGATGGGCTTTTAAATTTTCTTTTTTTTTTTTTTTTTGCAATCCAACATGAGTTGATTAAAAGACAGTTTATGCTGCAGGGAGGGAAGCGTATAAACTGCTCACTAATTAATGGAAAATTAATTAATGAGACCTAAGCTTAGTATACTTTTCTACGGATACTTTAGTGTGTCTATGTTAATGACAGTTCAATATTTGTTTAGAATTTTTGTATTTTGATGTAAAATTTACATACAATGAAATGCACAAATCTTAAGTATATACATTTGCTGAGTTTTGACAAATGCATCCATCTGTGTAACTCATACTCCATCATCACCTTAGAAAGTTTCCTCCTACCTCTTTCCTGTCAATCTCCACCTTATGCTTGCCAAAAACTACTGTTGTAATTAATTTTTACCTTAGATTAGTTTCAGGTTACTCAGATCATATGGTATGTGTACCTTTTTGTAAGGCTTGTTTCACTAAGCATGTTGTAAGATTCATCTGTTTTGTCGTATGCATCCATAGTTTGTTTCTTTTTATTATTACATGATAGCCCACATTTTACCCAATCTTATATTGATGTACCTGGGCTGTTTACAATTTTTATAAATGCTGCTTCGTAATATCCTACAATTTCATAACCCCTCCAGCAATGCATGAGAGTTCTGGTTGCTTCAGATTCTTGCTAAAGTTTGGTGTCATAAGTAATTCTTCAATGTTTGCCCTTTATATGAGTGTGCAGAGTTATTTCGTTTTATTTATTTATTTATTTATTTATTTATTTATTTATTTATTTATTTATTTTCATGTTCCCAATGACTAATGATATGGAGTATTTTTTCTTGGGTTTACTTTCTTCCCTCCCCGCCACAACTCCCCCTGGGTTTACTTTCAATTCATATAACTTCTTTGGTGATGAGTCTGTTCAAATCTCTTGTCCATTTTAAAATTTGGGGTGTGTCTTATTATTGAATTTGAGATGTTATTTATGTATCCTAGACACCAGCACTTTGTCAGATAACGTGTTTCTAGCTGGATTGTTTAAATAGGCCATTGTTTAAATAGGTCATTTCATTATACCATTAGTCCAACCACTCGTGAACTTCAGGACTCTTACTAGGATGAACAAACCCCTTGTCAGTAGCTTACTGTCTCACTTCTTTTGAAATTAGTTATTTTATCCTCAGACATACACATAAAAGCTTTATAGATTCCTCTTTAAGACAACAAATAATAGCTGAGAGATGTCTGTCCTTTCTAAGCAATTAGATTTTGTTCAACCTGAATCACCCATTTGAAAAGTTGGGAGAAAAATGAAATGAGAATTGAAATAGCTTAGTAAATACCAACCAACATCTCATATTTACAGTTTACAATTTATAAGGCCTTCACATCTACGAGTATTATTTCCATTTGATACTCATTGATGTGTCTTCAGGTAAGCTCCACTGTACGGATGCATTAATTGAGCCTTCGTGAAGATAAGGCCTTGCTCAAGACCATTCAGTGAGTCAAAGGAAGAGTCCAGTTCAGTTCTTTTGACGCCGCCCTTCAACACTGCCTGGCACTATAGTTGAAATGCATCCTGGTGGTCAGTGTCAGGATTAGGGCTAGAGGGTCAGCATCTTCTTATCTTCCAGGTGATGAAGACACCAAAGATGAGCCCCATTACTAAGTTATTAACACTGAGTTGCCAGTCTCTGCTACAGGCCTCCATCCTGTGTTCTATTTTTATGAATACAGGTTATGTTTTGTGAAATATTTTGTCAAATTAATGGCAACTTAACTGATAAAAAAACATAGTGACCAGGACTCTGGTCACATTCTCTTTTTGGTTTTAGTATTACGAGGATTTCTACATGCTGGGGAAAAAAACAACAACAACAGTTTGGGTTAGTTCCTCAAGGGCTTATTTTTAGCAAAAGCTATTCAGATGATATGCAGGAGACATTTGCTCACATAAAGTTATTCTCATGGCATGAATCAGCTTATTGCTGCTCACGTCCGGTAAAATAATGGGTGCTGTACGTTCGTTGGATTTATTTGAACACATTAAAGCATTTTCCAAAGCGAATGTCAGTTTGAAAAATTACTCTCTCCATGTGGTCAGTAATGGAAGGGAGATGCAGAAGGGCACTGTCATCCGCACATGTCCAAGGGTTTCTCTCATTAAGCCTTCCCACTGCATCAGAGCAGGTGAAAGGATTAGAGGTCTTAATTCCTGCTTCTAATTGTGTTTCCATCAAAGCTTTAAATCTTTACTACCGCTTAGGAATCCTGCATTTTGGTAATCTTCGATGAATCAGTTATGTGTTTTGAATGATCACAAAAGCGCCGGATAGAACAGTCTTATCCTTTGCATCTCTCTCCTCCTGCCAACCCCAGGCCCACTGAAAGTAGGTTAGTTAAACTAGATCAAACATAAGTGTAAATAATTGAAACTGGGCTCCCCCGGGAGCGATTGAAATCCTGTTGTAAAGCCAGCGATATGACTGGGTAGAAAACTGTTTTGTGGTTTCATTTTTCCTTAAGTAAAGTGTTTTCTTTTCCTTGACTGTATTTCTTGAGAAAGCCTTGCACATAGTAGGTATTCAAACGCCATCTACCAATTGAATTTAAATCTATTCTTTCTTGGGGAGGCACAATGACTTTTTTTTTCTTTTTTCCCCCCTCCCACCTCCTCTAAATATTCAAAACATTGGATTTGAGTTTTATACAGAGTTTCTGAACGGGTGTCAATGGATAGAATTTAAGGGATCTATGAATCTGGGTGGAAAAATATTACATATTTTTCATGACTAATCTTTCCTGACCAGTTAGCATTTCCTTCTATCATGAATATAAGCATCCCATTAAAAATATAGCATAACTAACCATATTCCTGAACATTTTGCCACCAATAGAAATCACAGATATTTTCAAGTTATAGGTTTTTGTAAATATTTTGAAATATCATTCATATTTTAAAATTATTGGGCTCCCTAGAAGGTATTTTTATGTATTGCTTTCAAGCACATATAGTACAATATTACATTTTAATTATTTTTAGCATGTTAATAAGCAGATTTCAATCTATTCAGTTTCCTTAGTGATCTCATAGGTCTTGTGGATTTGAACAGGGCCAGAACTAGGTATAACCTAGAGAGTGACTGTTTCTTTCAGAGTGAGGTGCCAATGGTATGACCTTTAGGGAAGCGTTCTCAGGCCTGTACAAGTGCAGGACTGGCATTTCCAAGGATCCGAGAGTGAAAATCTTCAATTTTGCACCCTCAGTACCTCCTTTGTCTCTCCGTAGTCCAGGTCTTTATTTGAAAATGCTGTGCCGAGAGGGATTCCCTTCTTAGCCGTCATTCTTTAGTGCCCACGTCCTTCAGTCGGGTCTCACGTACCTGTGAGACTTGTGTGGTGTTCGGGGAGAAGGAAGGGGTGTGGCGTCCAGAGGAGGGTGTCTGTGCCCACCCCCAACTGCCTCTCATTGTTTGGGAGACAGAGCAACAGCCACGGAGGCCACTGTGGCCAGGGGTTCTGAGCGGTGGCCAAGTGCCAAGTAAGAGGCAGCCCCTGGGACTGAGCTCCTGGGGTAACAGAACACACCACTACGGCATTGATGATTGTTGTCATCTTTGAAAAGAAACTCTCAGAAGGGATCCAGGTAAACCAGCCCTTCCTGAAAATCTACTGGCAGTATCTGGGTCCAGCCCTAACCCCCGCAACCAAGTGGGTTCATTAGGCATGTCATCCAGAAGGGCTTGCTCCTTAAAGAGCTAAGTGAGCCCTTAAAAACAACTTTCTCTGGCTGGTAGCAGAAGGGAAAGTTAGAGACACTTAAAACATGAGGGGATTTGATGTGCTGTTGCCAACTTGAAAGTGGAGGGCTAGCAAGAAGTGTAAGTGGTCTCCAGCTGAGAGAGACCCCATTTGGCATCCAGCAAGAAAACATGAGACTTGGTTCTTACAGCTGCAGGACTGGATCCTTCTGACAACTGGAATGGGCTGGGAAGCAGATTGCCCTCCTGAGTTTTCAGGGGAGCACTCAGCCCCAGATGACACCTTGATTTCAGCCTGGGACACCCTGATCAGAGGCTGCAGTCTCACTGTGTCAGAGTGCTCACCTACAGAACTGTGAGGGTGCTGTTTTCAGCTGCTAAATTTGTAGCAATTTGTTATACAACAATAGAAAATGAACACAGGAGCGGACCACTGAAAACGGGGGCGGAATAAAATGATGCAATTAAATTAAGCTTTTCACCCCACCGAAGTGTTCGGTTACAGACTTCCTCAAGCGCTGTGTTTCCATCTCTGCCCTTTGTCAAGCTTCTATTTAGGGTACCTAATCCCTACTGAATATCTGCGGGTCACCTGGCATGCAAAGAAACAGAGCTAGCTAGCTCTAAGGATTTTCCTGTCCAACCAAAAATAGATGTAATATAATCTTAACAAAAAGTACATATATTTAATTTAATCAGAATTCTATTTCCTAAGTAAAAGAAAACCAAATAAAAATTGCTCCAAACAGAATCGTTGTGTTGTACACATCAAACTAATGTAATGTTATGTTAATTATACCTTAATAAAAATTGGCTCCAAACAATGAGGGAGAATTACTGGATAACGACAATGGAAAAAATGTAATAGTCACACCCCAGTTAAGACTCCAGGTCCATTCATTTTTCAGTTCTCTTGGTGTGGTTCTCTTTTTTGGGCTGGCTTAGTTCTCCAGCTGCTTCACCGTAACTGTAAGATGGGTGCAAGCAACAAGAATAGTTAATATCTTTCTCATTGCCATCCTTGTGGAAACAGCACTGTTTTACCAAAATAGCTAACAAACTAACTAGCTAACTAAATAAATACGTAGAAAAACTCTTGTTGATGTTAGGATTGGAAAAGAGGGCGGTATTTATAGCTGATGCAACCAACAAACACCCAACATATTAGTATATAGTCAAGTATATCACTGTTTATAGTCAGAATATGGCCCACTCCAGTTATTTTGTGTTTTCTTATGGCATTTTGAAAATGAAGTCAATTTTTCAAAACTCGGTGAATATTTATTGGATCTCTTGATAGGAAAAGACTTTTAAGTATAAGAGCAATGGGTAAAATGAAAGAGAAGAATAGCACATTATTATACATATTTGAATTAGGAAACATAGTTGCCAGAAATATGATGAAGAATTCATATTCATTAAAATTGCAATGTATTTACATAACCTGTAAAACAATAAACCACCTTCTAGGAGACATACTTGGTGGCTTGCCCACTTTGCTTTCTGATACTGTGGGAGAGAAGCCATACCCGCTTGCCCTCACCCAAGCATTGCACTCAGGACAAGCTGGAAGTACCAGTCCCAACCTCCTTCCGTCCCTAACCACAGACAGCAGGAGTCTTCGTGGAAATATCCCAGCTCCCACGTCCATGGGTGGAATGGTTGGGAATGAGAACCTACTCAAAAACAGACCCTTAATCAGCTCCTTCACTCGTCTGTCTCCTTTTCTCAGACCAGGGTTTCTGGGATTACCAACAAATCTCACTGTTTCCACTCAAACACCACTTTTAGGAGAAAGTGCCGATGAGAGCCAAAAAGAAGATACACCTTGATAATAACTTTAAAAAGTAAATAAACAAATCACAAAACCCAGCCCTCCCCTCAAGTGCTTCCGTGCTTGGTTTTACCCACTGTGCCGAAACATTGTTTTGAACACTCCTCTGCATGCATTTTATAGCAGCCTAAAGTACTGCATGTGTTATCGACTGGTCTCAAGCCTATCCTCTAATCACCTGTCAGTGATTCATCTAAATAGTAAATACTGACCACGGTGCTGTCCCGGCTAAGCCTGAGGAGGCTGGCTGACTGTGCTCTGGACAGCCTTCCATGAGAGATGCCTTTCTTTGCACTAGACCAGTCAAAAAACAAAAATAAGATTAAGAAGAGTAAACATGAAAACCAACTTTACTTCCCAGTTAATAAAGAAATGAACATTTAAGGAAATCCTATTTTTCACTTAGACTGTCCAAGATTAAGAAACAAAGCTCAGTGTTATAATGGGTATATTCAAAGAATTCTCCCATATTCTGTTGATGAAAATACAAGACAACACAATTATCAAAGGAGATTTGGCCAGAGTATATGTTCACATATTTAAAAAAATGTTTATGATGTTCAATTCAGTATATCCACTTCTATTCATTCTTACTGATCTATTTGAAAATCGCATGTAGTAAGTTAGAAAATACCTTGATTAATTGCATCCTTTGTACTTAGTGTAAAATGAGAGAGGAGGAAAACCTACGTACAGGCCCTCAGAGTGTTAGTGATGTTATAGGAAACTGGTAAGAGTGGGGGTGGGGTTAATGAATGATTAGACAAAGGTTTCTTGGATTTGCTTACCTTTCTTCTTCACCTACTCCTCTTGGCTCTCATGCTGCACTGGCCTCACTGCCCTGGTTCTGATGCTCACCATTGCTTAAGACTTGGCATCTTCTTCTCTTGGCCTGATTCTGGGCCTTGAGTCTTCCTGAGCTATGATATTGTATTTCTGGCATGGCCTACCTATTCTTTCCCAAATGTCTGACTTGGATCCCACCCAGTTTTCAATGTCACTCCTCCCCACAATTCAATGGTAACCCACTCTGTATTGTGACACATTGTCACCCAGACTATTTGTTCCATGGACTAGAAGGCACCATCATGTCTAAATACCATGTACCATTTTAATATTTTACAATCAGTGCAGTAAATGATATTGGGTGGGATGCAGGTTGATAACTGTACATTGAAAAGATTTTATGCATGTATTTTCCAGAATGTAAGAAGTAGATTTTTCTTACACACTGGGCATTGGCTTCTTATACCTGCACATAATCATTCTTAACTCTGACAATCACCAGTAAATGGTAGGGGCTGATATTGCCTGCACCAGGGCAGACAGTCCCTCATCCTTGAGTGGCTACAGTGCCACTATTGTGAGGATTCAATAACATTAAGCATGCAAAGTGTTCTGCAAATTTTGGATCAGCACATCCATGGATGTTTTATTATTATATTTTAGATATTATAGAGTCCGTGTGTATGATTCTACCTTCTAGAGAGATGCTGAACAACTATTCATAATGCTGAACATAGGTCAGAGCTTCCAGTCATTTTTATTCAGATAATCATGTATGCTTTTGATCCCCTTGCTCTCTTACACAAAATTGACTAATGTTATTTAACAAACCTTTTCGTTTCATCTGGTACTTTCAAATACACAAAGAAGCACTATTTTTCATTTTTAAAAGTGGAGAATCATTAGAAATCATCAGTGATAGGTATAGGTAATTGAATTGCTGGGATAAAATAATATTACTAATAAACAACTCATGGTACATGGTTAAAATGAACTCATTATATGCAGACTATAATTATAAGGCATGGGAAATCACATGCAGAGGGTATCTCCATAGAAAGGTAAATAACTGTCTCACTCAGCACTGATTTGCTAAAATACTATCTGGAAAACCAATAAATATTCATTATTCATATTAAATGCAAAATTCTGTCAGTAGAAGATTATCTCTTTCAAGGTCACCTGTACTGAAAAGCACAAAGACGAAGCAGCATAGATCCACTTACGAGTATTTAGGTTTCTGTTAAAACAAAAAGTTTTGACCTCTAGCAATTCCTGTCTCTCCTCTATTCCATTTGCAAGTGGAATTTTGGATTTTCTGACTCCTTTTGCTTTACATATATTAATATATTGTAAACATAAAGTGCAAATAGCTTGATGAAAATACCTGGAAAGGATAAAATCTATGTAAATATAATGATGTTCATACCTCATTATTTCTAGTAGTTAAAAAAAATACTTTTTTTTGACATAAAACATGAAATATCTCCCAAAGCATTTTCAATCAGTAAACGCTATTCAAACCATATCATCCTATCATAGATATAACAGAAAAATCTAAATATGCATTCACCGGGCATCATATATTGAAACATGAAGCCAAATGCTGTTTTTAGATACATCGAGATTTTTGATCACGTTGATTTACATCGGCAGGACACATTTGTAGAGTGAAAATTGCCTAAGGTTTGATCCCTAAAATCCATCACTAACCCAAAGACATCACTTAAATATATTTGTACCAGGAAGATCAATACTCATCACTGGACAGTTTATGTAGTGTTAAATGTGACAGATCCTTTTACATATAATGAAAAGTGAATTTCAATTTTAAATAGCTGGCAATCCATTTAAAAACCTGTTTATTTTCACAACAGATTTAAACCCTCTTTTACCTTCTTGGAATCAATGCCCTTTGAGGCTGATACCTACATTTCTGTTCACCAAGATGAGAGTCCAAGCTTGGAACCCAACTTCCTGGCATTTCTTTGAACAGAATGTCCGCAGCAGCTCTGATCATCAGCTGTGATGACATCTGTAAATCTGGTTCAGTGACATTTCTGTGCCTCCCTGTAGACACCAGAACATCTTGGTAGGTGGCCAGTCAGTCAAGCACGAGTGAATCCCTGAGGTGTGTGGCTGCCATGAGTAAACCTATAATTTCCAAACCTGGGCTTCAGCAAAATTTCATTTTCCTACCTAGGAACCTAGGACAGTTTATTTTTTCCTCATCAATGATTCATCTGGAATTTATATGGTGGAGGTAAGATTATTTCCTGCTTATTTGCAAAATACTCAGACAACTTAGCCAAACCATTTTATAATAATATATTAATTTCACATAATTTTGAGATAATTTTTAGCTTTTGCATTTTAAAATGTTTACATATTTGGTAGAATAAATCTTCTCTCACCATAATGTTTTCCCCCAATTGTGGTTTTCTATTAGTGCCTAAAGTTCTTGGTGAATTTTAGAATTATTTTGTTAACATAGTATATCATTGCAATTTTGCTTAGCATTGTTCACTCCAATGTAAGAGCCACAAAATAATTTAGGAAGCACTCCAGTCTTTTCAGCATTTATTCCTTTCATCTCCATAGAAGCATATCTTTTTTAAAAATGTCAGTAAAACTTCCTCCTTCATGTTTATAAGGTTATCCTTGGACCTTTCCATGTTATATTTTCATAATTTTTGTATGAAATTTTTATATTCAATTCATAATGAATGGGATCTTTTGGATCTTAAGGTGAGAGGTAGGAATTGTCTTGGGAGGTGCCTTGGCAAAAGATGGGGTGAAGGATAGAATGATGCTTTTCTTACCTATTGGTCCTTGTGTTATAAAGAGGAGAGATGAAGACAGAAATTGAAGGACCTGTTTCATGGGGTAATTGGGACAAGGGCTCATAGCCAGATATGCTGTGGTTCTTAGAGACAGCATGCAGCTGAGAGGGTAGAGGGCTTCTGTGAAAGCCTGCAGCTGGGTGACATCTTGGCAGTGGGAACTCCTGGGAATTAGCACCTAGAAGGTCTGCTGCTTTGAGGGACAAATTATGTGGTGTGGGAATCCATATGTTAATACAAGGCACTAAGCTGTAGCAGCCATGTGGAGTGGAGCCATCAAGAGAAGTAGAATGGACCTGAGTAACGGAGTTAAGAGAAAATTCTGAAGCAGCCAGGACAGAATGGAGGATGTCAGGGGTAAGTAATAAAAGAGAGGGAGATTTTTCTATAGTCTAACATGTGTTGTTGTTGTTATTATTGTTATTATTAGTATTTTACTAATATCATTAGTATTTTACTGGAGTTGTATGAACATGTGTCATCAAGAGATGCGCATTCCAAAGCAGATTAAGAAACTCTGGTCTAAGGGCAGCTCTATAACTAGATAAATAGATACTGGTCGGCAAGCTGTCCTTTGAGGGGGTATTTTAAAGTTTTCTGCCTGGGCCAAGAGAAGCTATCTTTTTCCCTCTTTCCTGCTCGGAGTTGTCTTCCCCTTCTCCACACAGAAAGGAAATGAGAGGAGAATGGTCACAGCCAAGGTAACTTCATTACAATAAAGTAAGAATTCATCTAATTAATCAAAATGAATAAAGGCTAATTAATAAAAATCTTCCGATGAGAAGGGCAATCAATGACATTCAATTCAATTCAATTCAATTCAATTCAATTCAATTCAACAAATGTTTATTGGACATCTTGTACCAAGCACTCAGCTAGAAACAGTCTGTGATTCTTTTTAACCTTCTAAAAAAATAAATAAGCCTTTTTCCTTTTATCATTGACCAGCACAGCTAATGTGCTTACATTTCTCTATATACTAACCCTTAGCAATTCTCTAACAACCTGCAAATAAACAAGCTTTTGCCACTGGGATTCACAGAACCAAATTCTATGAAAAAGCTTCTTTCTTTTGCCACAAAACCTTTCATCTAAAATGCTTTCGAAGAGAAATGAAATATTTCCAATAAAGGTTTAAATTATTCCTTATCAAGTGCTCTTTTTCATCATAATATCCAGCATAATATTGTGAACCATAAATGTCTGTTGAATTGAATCTCATTAAGTATAGCAAGTCTGGAAAAAGCTAGCTGAAACAGTTCTCTTGTATGGTAAGCAGAACAATGTCACCCTCTCACTTCATAACAAAAAAAGGTGTCATGTCATAATCCCTGGAACCTATGAGTATAACACAAGGGAAGGAATTATGGTTGCAGATAGATAGAATGAAGGTTGCTAGTCAGCTGAATGAGATGGAGAGAGTATCCTGGATTATTCAGTTGAGTGCAATGTAATCATAAGGACACCTAAATGGGGACCGGGAGGCATAAGAGTCAGGACCAAGAATCTGGTACTATGAGAAAGACTCAACCGGCCATGGCTGGCTCTAAACGTGGTAGGGAGCTATGAGCCCAGGAATGCAGGCAGCCTCTAGAAACTGGAAAAGTTAAAAAAAGAGGTTCTTTCTTGAATCCTCGAGAAAGGAACACAGCCCTTCTGACACCTTGATTTTAACCCAATGCAATCCATTAGTAACTGTAAGGTGATAACTATTTTCGTGTGGTAATTTGCTATAGCAGCCATGGGAAACACCTTGCATGAAAATAAGTCTTTTTTGTTCTAGATGGTATTTACCTAACTCCTGATTGTCCCAACTCATTAACTGAAGATGTGGGTACCTGAATAAATTCTTGCCCTCTACCTGGGAAATTTTATCAATCGTGTAAATGAACCATTTACTTACCACAATAGCCTTGAACTCCATTTGTATGATTTTTTTTTCTTTGACTCTTCTTCACCCATTACAAATAAACAAACTAACTAGTAACAAAAACAATCTGGCATTTTCATTACCTTATTTGTCACAAATGTTAATTGTCAATATTTTACAGTCTGCCCATGGCCTCCTATCCTTCTAAATTGCTGATGTCCATGTTTCCATCCGGTTTTCCAGGGGTATGCTGGTAAACTGGCTCCCAATTTTGTAGTGCTTGCCAATTTCCGTGGCATAAATACTCCCACCAAAGCGTTGTTTTTTTTTTTCTTTGTTTTTTTTTCTGTTGTTGTTGTTTTCCAGGCTACCAACATGAAGTCATTAAAACAGAGCTGAAAAGAGAGGTGCCCAATTAATTCTTTCTAGGCTCCTAGGTTCTAGCCTGCCTCTGTGTTAATCTCCCCATTTTCTCTCTCTTAAAAAGCCTAGTTATGGCCTTTCCCTTCTATCTTCCCGTTTGCAACTCCTGTGTGATGATATAAATGTGCTCTGTTAGAAGCTCTATCAGCAACCTTACACTCCTTTCCACTCAATGATACCTCAAGTCTCGAATCAATACAACAATCTCCCCTTTGTCTCAAATTTGGGTTTCTGAGATCTGCGTGAATAGGACTCAGCTGGTGGATCGGTGTCTCTAGAAATGGATGGATTCTCCTGGCTTTGGGGTCCTTAGTGCTGCTGATCATCACTTTGGCTTTAGCTCTGCTGACTCTTTATTCAATGGCCATTGGAAATCTCAACGGATCTCCTCAAGGAGAGGAGGTGGTTCCACCACCATCATAAGCATTGGAAACCTTGGCATTGGTATAGGCAAAAAAATGCAGACCTTTGGAAAAGTCAGTCTTATGTTCGGACTTCCCCCCAATTTTTTCTTCATTCACCTCTCATTTTAATACCTAACCTCCAATTGCAGGGCACATTTTTCATCCTGTTTGTGGTCAACTTCTTCACTTTTGCTCATTTTCCCAGGACTCCCATCTCTAGGAAGGTCCTTCCTCAGTGGATTTTTCTCTAAAGCCATAGTAAGTGCTCCTTCCAGGTTGAATCTCTTTTTTCAATGTTAAACTTTTTCTGGTCGCTTTCAATTCTAAAAAAATAAAATCTCTTTTCAGTTGACATCTTCTTTAGCTATTGTCATATCTTTCTCTCATGTAGGATTCTATAGAGTGTCATTGTCCACATGGCAGAGTCTTTTCCCTTTTGGTTCATTTGGATTTCTCCCTTTATTTTTCATTCACTTCTCAGGTTGTCTTATTGCCCTCTCTCACCCCACATTTATATTGATTGTTCTTTCTCAACCCACAGATGATATCTCAAATTCAACATTTATAGTACTTACCTGTATCTCTCTGCCAAATATAATCATCCATTACCTCCTTCTCAAAATGTTCAACGTCTGTGACTTCTATGAAATGTTACTTTACCTTCCTTCCTACTTCTCTGGTCCTATCTATCTATCTATCTATCTATCTATCTATCTATCTATCTATCTATCTATCTTTCTTTCTTTCTTTCTCTTTCTTTCTTTCTATCTATCATCTATCTGTATATATATTTATCTATCCATCAATCTATCATCTATATCATCAATCTGTTTAAAGTTGGTCATACAGCAAATAATTCTATCTTCACTATAATATTCTCCTAAACAATATTATCCATTTATATAGTTTTAACTATCTATTTTTCAGTGAGAATGATGCTCAAATACATATCTCTATCTTTTCTAATTTTTACAATACTACATGAGACTCTCCAATCTAAAGAATCAAGACCGAAATCATTTTCTTCTCAAACCTATATGCCTTCCTATGTTACCTGTCACACTTGATGAAACTATTCAGGTAAGAGGCATGGAACTTGCCTTTGAGTCCTTTCTTTCCCATGTGCAATCAATCATGAAGCCCTAAATGTTTTTGGAATGTATGCATTTTTTCCCCCTTATTCAGACTTTAATCATGTTCAGTAGAATTATTTCAGAGCTTCCTCACTAGTCTCTCTGCTTCCCCCAAATTCTGCCTCCACACAGCTATTAGGGTATCTAGCTAAAATGTAAATCTTACGATGACACATTTTTTACGATGACACAACCTAAGCATGGCCTTAGGTTTAGGTCATGCTTTGTGATTCTGCATGGCCTACGTGGTGAAACGTGTTTTGATCAAATCCAAAAGACTCACCCGGACCTGGGCGCTTTTTTCTTTACCCCCTGACACACTTTACCTTGAACACAGTGTGCTGGCAACCCTGAACTGTAGGTCAGTCCCCATTCCCACATGCTTATTTCACTTCTACATTTGTGCAATCTTTCCCCACTACTTGAAGTCCCTCACCCCTCATTTATTTGGTTAACTACTACATAGCAAAATTCAAACAGAAAATTTCCCCAGAAAGCCTGCTTAGTCACTTTCCCCACGGGCTCACTGTGCTTCCTCTGTTCTGTGGGCATGTCCCTAAGTTGCCACTCCTTCCATTGCCTCAAAATTCTTTATTTACGTATCTGCCTCGTAGACTTAAACTCTCCCATAGCAAGGAGGATGTCATACTAATAATGAAGCATGTCTAACACAGATCTCGGCGCACAGTTTGCACTTATTAAATCTTGGTTGTACTTGACATCAGACGATTGCAATGTGATAAAGCTCATTAAACTCTCTCTCTAGCACCAGCACAGAATGCTTGATGAATGTTGCACAGTTACTAAGTGTGATGAGTGAAATCATTATGCCTCTGACTTCTAGCCCTCACAAAGAAATAAAAGAAGGAAGGGTGGAAGGAAGGAAACAAGGAGCAGCAATAGGATCTCTAATTGATTTTCTCCTTAAACTAGAAATTCCAGTTGAGAGAGGGTCAAGGTCAAGGTGAATGTGATAGAGAAGATGAGAGAAGGATCCTGAGAACTCATTCTAAGATCATTTTGCCCAAGGTTGGTCTTAGACCAGACCCTGTGGGTGGCCAAATGCTCTAAGCAATGACTTGCTGCGATTCATCAATGAAGCTTGGACCAAGATCCGATGCTGTTTCTTCTATCAGCCAGCAGAGGGGGTGGTAGAGCACAGGCGTTGGCTGGCAACTTGACACTATGTTAGGAAACGGCTTCCTTTCCCAACCTATTAGTCTCTACACGCCGGGGCTACCTCTGGGTGTATTTCTGTGTAGTAATTGCACTGTTTACTATCTTATCATCGTGTAACCACTGCGGTTCGTGGCAATTTTGCTGCTTTCAAAACAGGAATAATAATAATAATAATAATAATAATAATAATAAAAGATGGGTTTTCAATGATAAGGCTAAAGACCCATGGGTTAACTGTGTATTAAGCTCAATATAAAGTCAAGGATCACAAAATGTTTCTTTTCAGACCTTTTCTGAGTAATCTTCACAGGGCAATGAAATATATGGATATTCCAAGCTCTCTTTCACCCCGGCCCCATCCTCCCATCAATTCTGCCATTGTTTGTACATGAGTCAATCAGCCTCTTACATCACCCCATGCTTTTAGTGTCATTTCCAGTCTGCAGCACTGCAAACAACTCTGTTGCCAGAGGAGACAGATCTGGCCATAATATCACTTACAGATGATTTCTTCCATAAAGTACATAAAAATGCATTTGAAGCTCCTAAACTTATTATTCCTGTAGTAAACAATGGTGTAAAAAGAACTCTCTTAATTTGCTCACAGTGTGAGAAGTGTCAAGGGGAAGTCATATCACATTTAACATCTTCTGCGGAGTCAGTTAACTAATAGGGTCGAAGGGGTGCGGGGGAACCACTTGAATTAACTGATTGGAAATAATCTCACTGTGAAGATATGGTGCATAAAGCGGGAAGCAAGAAACCAGATGAAGCAAATCTCTCTCCATTTTCTTGACTTCTCCTGAATGCTTTTTTTGTTTTGTTATGCTTTATTAAAGTGGCACTTTTCTGTGCAGCCTAAATGAAGCTGGATGCAGTTCTTTTAAGATATTTCCCTATAGAAAAAGAGAGAGGGTTGTTCAAGAGATATGAACAAAGGGTCTCCTGCCAGTGTTTTTCAATGAGACGTAGTTGGCATTTTGGGTAAGACTGTTCTGTACTGAGAGAGGCTGTGTTTCTCATTTCTGGGAATTTAGCATCCCTGTTTCTCACCCATTAAATAAATACCAAGAGCAAGTTATAGTTATCATGAGAATCAACTGTACACATTTCAAAGCAGTTCTTTGAGGGGAAAGAATGGCCTCCATCCAAGAAAGACCACTTGGAAATCCAACTGAAATTGAAATGTCTCATATTATGTGAGGTCATCACGAACATCTGTTTTATCAGGGGGTTTTATTTAATGCCATTGACAAACATGGGGATAAATGACTTATAGAGATGCAAGGGCTCGAAATATTAGGTTGGTGCAATAGTAACTGCAGTTTAAAAGGTTAAAAATTTTGCAAAAACCACAATTACTTTTGTACCAACCTAATAAAACATGCAAAGAGACTGCATACCACATAGTAGGACTTTTATACATGGCAGTTAATATTACTGGGAGGAAATATGCAAGATGTAATGATGAATGAAGATGCCCTCCTTTCCCTCAAAGGCCAATTGAGTGGAGGAAACATGTATAGACATACCCCTCGTAATAAAACCAGTGAATCCAGTTGTCAGGGATCAAAGGGCTGTGAAGAGCTGAGTGCAAATTGTACTTGTGTTGTCTAGCTTCCAGATCTTACTCATGATCCAGTGGAGTGAAGGTATCGTTCTAATCTCCTGGTACCAAGTATGTAATTTCCACCTAGATTTTTAGGTGGGAGAAGAAGATGGATAAATGAGTCTATTGTAAATTCCAAACTGGAATGTGCCTGATACTTAAGTAGCCAGAGAGGAAACTTCAAACCTGATTTAGGAAATTGATGTTGAATTTTTGTTTTAATCTCCATCAAGAGGAATAGTTTTTTCACTTCAAATAAAATAGACATTGACTTTGCTGCACGTCAAACTTTTATGAATATTCTCATTCAATTTCTGGTTAATCTCAAATGTTTCATGTGCTTGTATTTTTAACACAATTTGATTTCCGGATTCATGTATACTCTTGGATTATCTAACAGCATTTTACAACCTTTCTGAGTTTTTTTCTTTTTCTTCCTGCATGCGTTTATTTATGACTATAACTCCTGTTCCCATTGCTATTTGTAAGGTATTTCATGTTTAATTTTTATTCCTATACATGAATCCATTCAGTCGGTGCTTAACCGTATTTACATTTGGCTGAACACATACTACCAGAAGCTAGGATGTTTATTTACAGCTTTGAGGAACTAGAATGTCTAGTAATAAGGTCATGTAGCTACAAGTTATAAATCTAACATACAAAGAAATAAGAAAGTGCATGTTCGTGCAATTCCCAGTTTAGTGTAAATATATCTTTTCCTAGAGTCAACTGAGTCTCTGGGAATTTTTAAACTGAGGTTTACCATTTCAGTAACGTTCAGTTGGGGAATATTCAGTGCCAGAGCACATTTTGGTAAAATAAATTAAAACATTTCCTAAGATACACAGTCTGGATTTCCAATTACTCTTGTTACTGGAAGAAAAGGACAGCAAATAAAATAGCAAATAGTCCAACTTTAAATTCTACGTAATATATAATTCTTCTGCCCTACCTTAGGCCAAATTAGCATATTTTAAATGTTCTAAACCAGGCAATGATAAGAAAAAGAAAAGGATGGATTTTTCAGAGAAATCTGACTTAATGATGCAGCAGTCAACCAGCTGTTGCCCACAGTTTCTTTCCAGCGTGAAGTACTGATTTTACAGCGGTTGGTTACCCAGAGAGACTACTGAGCATCCAGGAAATATAGAAGCTGACCACAGTGAAATCTGATCTCCAAGGGCCCATTTCTCTCTGCAAATCAAGGAGAATCATGTGGCTGCTGAAATCTGAGGCTGTGGAGTCTGACAGCGCTGGGTTCAGATTCCTCTTATCTGAGTAATTGCGTCTGACAGCAAAGTTTTTCGTCTTCTTCACAATGTGTTTTGGTGTCCAGGAATGGTGGGTGCTCCTTTCACGGAGCTTAGTGTATCCTCAGCTTCTTCTTAACACAGCCCTCCAGGCAGCATTAGTGCTGCCGAATAGGAAAGATGAAAACTAACTCTAGCAATTAGGCATATTATTTGTGAGGTGCTGAGATTTTCCATCCACCCTGCCTTCCATTCCTGTGGTGACAGCCACCACAATATCAACACATCACAGGCCCGGCTAGCTCTCACCCTGTGCCAGATATATGGTCTAAGTTCTTTAGATAGGATAAGCCAATGCATTCATTTTTTACTACCACCTGAGGAAGCAGATCATTTCATATCATACCATGCTTTGTAGAAGTTACTCAGTATATGTCTAAGGTTTCTTGGTAAGAAATAGAAATTGAATGCTTGATTTTTGAGATCCAGCAGCAATAAAAAACTAAATTCTGCAAAAAGAATGATTAATTGGAAAGTACAAATCAGTAACTTCACAATGAACAACTGAAGCATAACATAAAGTTCTCTTAGTGGGGACAAAAAGGGAATATAATGGCAGGTATCTCTCATAACTTGGCATACTCAGCTGGTACAGCAAAGCTCATCTGCTCTACCCCATAGATATTTTAGTTAAAATGCAATAACACCAATAAACCTATATCTATACTTAATATTATCTTCTATCTATCAATTTATCTCTAATATTATCCTTTATCTCTTACATCTAATATCTCTTATATTGTGTATCTCATATCTCATACCTTCTTCCATCTTATCACATATCCATATCGTCTGTATATCTATATCTATATCTCTATCTCTATCATCTATAACTTTCTGTATCATTTATGTCTATATCTATATGTCTATATCTATACCTAGATCTACATACTCATGTCTATGAGTTTGTCTACATCTTTATCTCATATCCACATCTGAATCCAGATCTATAATTTGTGATAGAAAACCATCCTGTATACTAGGTGATTGTACTCCCTTGGTTGGAAAGAAATGTCTTTATGCAGAGTCAGTGTTACTTCAGGCAGTGACATTGCCTTGTCAATTTAAGGCATATGTAGTAAGCAGTCTCCAGGCATCATATGTGAATTTCAGAGGATATGGGCAGCCTCTGCTACAGTGACAGTACTCACCAATCAAGTGAGAAGAAGTTTTGTTTGTCAGTCTAAGAAATTACATTGATTTTTCTATTACTTGAACATACTAATTAATCTATTTGTGCTCATAACGGCCAAAGGCAACAAGAAAAAAAAAAGAAAAAGAATTGCATTGTACCTAGTAATGGCCAATATAGAATCCTTTTAGCCGTGTTTTCACACCCACGATATGAAAAGAAACATGTATAATTCCAAGTGGATCAACCAAATGGAATCCTGCCAGTTTTCAAGAATTATTAAAGTCATGCATATGAATAGGGCTTTTAAAAATTATTTATTTCGAAGAGTTTTCTCAACAAAAGGCGTGGCACACTAGCAGAGTCTCGTGTAATCCTCACTCATCAGCCCAGGGCTGACAATCTCAGTCGACCCTCATGACTTCCTACAGTCTTCCTTTTTCTGTATTTTCAGAGTCCAGGAACCCCATTTCTGATAGCTACTTGGAAGCAGAGATATCATAAAAAACAACAGAATCAAGCTCTATGAATCGTGGTCCATTAACTAATTATGCTGAGCACTGGGACAGAGCTTCTGGGCCAAGCCTTACAGAGACGTGAAGATCTAGATAGAGCATAGTACAATCCCGAAAATCTCTTAAGCAATATATGTTCCTGAGGCCCTTCTTACCTAGTACTGAAAATTGTAAACTTTGACTTGTACTTACTATGGTTCACCACTGGGACAAACACCCATCAGTTTTAATTTTTCCTACTGATGAGAAGGTCAAAGCTGTTGCTTCAATATGCCTATGTTCACACAGGCTGACTTGTCCTTTAAAGACATGTTATGAAATATATTAAATATAATTTTTTAAACCTTCATCAGCAGAGACTTTTTTAACACTTAATACAAAATATATTTTTAACATTCCTATTGTGATCTGTAATTTTTTTGAACACTGGGAAAGAATTATCAATATTTGACATTGACCTTCTTTGGGTAAAATATTGGTGAGGGAGGGATGCAGAGGTCTGTTAGTGAAAGCGTCTGAAAGCATCATTTGTATTGTTTCCCACTGGTCCATGGGATAAAATCATCACCACCCCTTCCTGTACGGCAGGGCTTTTACAATCTGGACCCACGTTCTCTCAACTTCTTGGCTCCCACCACTCCTCTCTCCTTCTGTTATATTCCTAACAGGACTTACTAATTTCCATTTAGTTTCATAACTTTAAAACCTTCCTGGATTTGCCCGTGGTGTGCTCTCTGCCTGAAATACCTTCTTATCAGTCTTCATTTGGAAAACATATCTCCATCCAAAGCAGGTTCAAGCATCACCTCCTCTGACAATTCTGGCATTTTCCATCCTTCATCATCACTTTGTTTCCTGGATGCCCTAAAAACATTTATTACGTCTCTTTCATATGTTCTTTTAAGTAACCTGTCAACCAGATTGCCTCTGATACTTATAATCTCCTTGAGAGATGGGGCCATACCATGAATCTTAAATTTTCCCATCAACAAGCATAGTATCTGGCACTTAGGGCAATACTTAGTACATGATCAAATGTTTACAGATAATGTGAGAAACCATAAAGATGTGCAAAAAGATTGATCACACTCACATCAGACTATAACAGAACTATGAGGGATAGGGTGAATTGTTCACTAAGTTTTTACTATGTGGCTGACATTTGCATTAGGGGCTTCATATATGAAGCAAAACAATGCTGAAATATTAATCTTTGTAGTATTCTTTTCAGCATTTCTTACACTTGACTCTTCCCTCAGTTGGGTCAGTGACATCCATTTTTGCCTGGAGGAGACTTAGAATCAAAGATGTAGACAAATTCATAGACATGAGTATGTAGATCTAGGTATAGATATAGACATATATATATAGACATAAATGATACAGAAAGTTATAGATGATAGAGATACAGAAGGGAAAAGTGAGGGAAGAAACTATATTTGATATTTGATTGCTAAAACGTCTAAAACAGGTCCTTAGGTGCCATAACAGGAATAACGTCCTGAAAGCCAAAGCTTTCCATTTGAAAAATAATGACTTTTTTAAGGGAAGAAAAAGCTTCTGGAATAGCACCCCCAAAAGCAGGACATCGAGTTCACATCACAATAGATAAAAAAGAAAGTAGAAGAAGGTCCAGCCTAGTTCACTGTCAGAAAGACACAATGGTATTAACTGCGCGGGGTCAGAAGATGTTGGAGAGAGCAAGAAGGGGTCTGACCTTGGTGGAGGTCAGTGAGCTAGAATCTGAGGGAGCCCACAGAAGGGAGGCTCAGGTCAGCACTGACATCCTGTTGAGCTCCATTTCTTCCCTGGCTAGGCCACCCTCCTGCATCTCAGCGGTTAGCACATCCCGTTAGGATTCAGGTAAGTTCTTCACTTGGTCTGTGCTCATATTTGCTTTCCGCTTTGCAATCTGATGAAGACCTCCGATCTGCAGCTTTCTCAATATCTCCTATACCGTAGCTACTCCAGCATAAGTGACTCCCAGCTGTGATCTGGGCTTTTGCAAACTTCCCATCTAAACTTTTCAGCCATTTTAAAAGTCTTGGCTATGGTCCTAAAACAGAGAGTGGAATCTCGGAAATGAAAAGGCACTGGTGATAAGGCCAGGAAATCCTGGGCATGTGTGTTTAGATAGGACCAGACAGTGGCAAAACTCATCTTTACATATGAAGAGTTTTATTTAATCTGCACAACTATTATATGATGTAGGAATTACCATCTGAGTTTTGCAGGTAAGTAAACTGAGGCGCAAAGAGTTTGAATAATTTGTCCAAGATCACACCACTTAAAGTGTCAAAATAAGACAACAAACATAAGCAGACATGCCTCCACTATGCTGTGATGTCTTTCATTAGTGTGTGTATGTGTTTGTGTGTGTGTGTGTGTATGTGTGAATTTGTGTTTGCGTACATCTGTGATGTGATGGTTTATTCTGTCTCCGGACATTACCAGAAAGGTGCATGCCTGTCTTTTCTTCACTGAGCACTTGTACAAAAATGAAGTGGGTCTGTCACAGTTTCTTATCTCTTTTCCTCCTTCCCTCTCTCTTCTCTTCATCCCTTCCTTTCTCGTTTCTCTCCCCATTTTCCAGGGTCATGGTTCACTGACGTGCCAAGGAGAAGAGTGTATTTAGAGCAACACTAATGATTCCGGCCACTAACTGGGAATCTGATCTGCTGGGCTCTTTTCCCAGCTCTCCCACTGTGTGATTTTAAACTTGATTGAGCTCCTGTTTATCCAACTGTAAAATGCAGGTAATACATTTCTACCTCATGAGGACTGAGAAAGAATACTGCTATGGACAGTGCTTTATGATCCATAGACAAAAGGTATAATCAGTGACAACTTCATCACAGTGAAAATGTTTTCAAACTCACCCTGTTCTCTTCTTTCTCTTGGTATCAGTGCTATCCTAGAGGTGAAGGTGTTAAGATCGCTCCTTCCCTGGAGATGCACAGAATTTTCAAGAAGCTTCTAATTCTTATGTAAAATGTTTTTTTTTTCCCAATACAAGGAAAGCATCTTAATAAAATGTTATTACTTGACTTTAAGAATAGAGATTTTGAAGCCTTATAAACTACCTTTGAGGGCCCACAGATTAATTGTTTAAATTAGCCATAACCACAGAAAACACAAATCCCACACTCCAATACCAACCAGTTTATTGATCCTTAAGAAATCCTGGGTCATGTCATTAATATCTCAAAATCAAAAATACACATTGATCAGGTAAATGTGTTGATTGCTGTTAGATGCACTTCAATTGTTTCCTTCTTTTGAATAATAAACTAGAAAAAAAGTGAATCAACAGAAAAAAGCTGGAGACAGAAGCGAAATAGGTTATTTTCTAGAAGGAAAATGAGTGGGTGATGGCTTTGCCAATGTGCTGACTTCTGTCCTGCTCATGTTCAGTGACAAGCACCATATGAATGATTTCACTCCATTGATTATGGAGAGTTGCGAAATGAACAGATTGTCGGAGCTGCAATCCGACTTGCGAGCCACTGCAGCTCACCGCAGTTGGCAAGGAGGATGAAGGGCCGTGCACTTGTTTATTCCTGAAAATGCACGGGCTTGCCAGAAATTTCATTTTAGCCATTTTTATAGCCAGCAAATTTGAACATTAATGAGTATATTTGCTTTCATTCACCTTTGGTCAAAGAAAGTTGTGGGTTATAAATGTATATTTTTGAAATCTGATTTGGGGCAGAGATAGAAAAATAATTAGAGGAGAGTTTCCTATTCATGAGACAAATAGAAAATAAATGTGACTACTAAACTATTCTTCAAATGATTTATGTCCCCAAATTAACTCCTTATCACACCAGACTCAGAACGCTTGGTGACAAAGGCTTGGAGCCTGGTAGTTATTATTAGGTTATTCTCTTGTCACACCTAAATATCAGCTTGTGGACCATGCGTTCTACATACACAGCATCAATCACATCAATCTCTTCCTCTCCACACCCTGTACACTACTGAGAACTCTACTGTTAGCACAATCTCTCAATTGCTCTATGGATTCTATTCTTTCTCCTTGCTAAAGCATCCTAGGCATGCTGCTAGACTAATATTTCTCAAAATTATTCACATTCATAACAGTCACGACTTCCCAATTTTCTACCAAATAAAGACTGATATTCTTGGCATGGAACTGAAATCCGTCCTCAGTTTCACATCAACAATTTCCAGCTTTGTCTCTAGTTCATGCACATTATACCGCCATACAACTAAGTTAACTCCTCCATATTCCTCTGGGCATTACTCATCTTGCACCATTCTCTTACCTACCCTTGGCGTAGTAACTTCTCCACCGCTTTATGTCCACTTCCTGCTTTTGTCCTTAATAACTCAAGCTGTCTGGCATTTCCATTCAACAGTGACTTCATGAGCATCTCTTGTGTTCCAAGTTCTCTCCAAAGAGCTCCAACATACTACTTTAATTATTTTTTTCAAGATTGAAATAATATTTCTTACTGAAACCCCCGTGTCATACTCTGCACTGTTTCCCTGCCTTGTGATATAAGTATAGGTGCTACATGGTCCTCAGTGGATGACACATCTCTGAGAGCATCTGTCAGGGTTTGTAGTCTCCATAAAGCCTAAGGAGTATCCAGCACATAGTAAGTGCTTCATAAAGGTTTTTAAATTAAAAAAAAAAAAAAAAAAAACAACAACAACAAAAATGAAGAAGCACAAATTGTCTGTGAGACATGGCAGAGCCTAGAGCAAATATCTGAAGCCAGGAGTTGTAAAATGATGAAGTCCACTAGTTTTCTGTATTTTATTAGTCAACATCAATGTAGACCCCAGAATTGTTTGATATTTTTTCTTAACAGTGTGTGTTGCTAGTGGAGCAAGTTTATTCAGTATTCTCAAATCTAGAGGTAATTTGATGTGGTTTTGTGTGAATACCTATATCTCAATGTACAGACCAAATGTAAATCAGGCTGGCATTACAGAAAACGTCTGTGCAAAGTCATACTTGAGTAGGTAAGGTATGAGTAAGTTTCTCATGCAGAGTTTTCTATTTGACTTGTTATGTAAAACATATTAAAATGCATGCATGCATTTCTTCTCAAGGAAACAGGTAATGACTCACTGCTATTATATTAATGTTATACTTGAAATTTAATACAACTCACTGTCTCCACATTTTCTCCCAATAATGTAAAGCCTTGGTACTCAGAGAACGGGCCTTGGGCATGAAGCTTTGGCTTCAGCTGGCATCTAACATTACTTATTAGAAATGCAAATTCACGGTACCACCCTTGACACACAGAATCTGACCTGTGCATGGAGCCTTGAGATCTGTGCTTTAGACAACCCTCCAGGTGATTCTGATCAAAATGATGCTACAATGTGAAAATCAGATCCTGGAGAATTAAAATTCAAGCTGCATGAATAAAATTCAAAATGCCAGTTAAAGCAGGTGAAATTCCCATGTGTGTCAATAAAGAATTATCGATGGTTTAGGAAAAGGTAACTGTTATTTTATACAAAAAGGATTAGATTACAATGCATACACTGCTTAGGATTTAGTCTCACAAAGCCACATGATGTTATATTTTGAACAAAAAGATAGACGCTGCATGGAGCAGGAATTTGAAAGAATCAGTGTGTTTGCTATTTCTCATCTGAAAAAGATTAAAAAACTCTACATTTCTCCTTATCACCCGTTGTTCACCCGGCACATATGTTCATAAAACCAAGCCAAGTTGAAAGCATGGCATCCTAAACCACTCCATAAGTTGCATCGAGATGATTTAAAAATAACTTGAGACCCGGTGCCATCTTGGTTTTCTTAACCTTAGCGCATTCCAGTTGCTGTGAGGAGGATTTTCCTTGTCTGCCATCTCACATTAGTTTTCTATTGTAAGTCCTCTGTTTAAGATGTCTGGGGAAAAAATCTTACTGTTGATAAATTTCAATTAGATTTCCCATATTTTGGAGATTTGTTCCATATTCTGAGGTACGAAAGATCTGTATGCAGAAACTTTTTTATACACGAAAGCTGACCCTGTTGGGAAATGTTTGGGTGGGCGAGTTGAAAGCCCTTCTGGTGCTCTTTATCTCAGCTTTTTGTCAGGTTCACACTGATACAGGGCTCAGATTTGCATGACTAAAGAAAAGGATTTACTAGCATTACAGACTTTGGTACTAAATTCCAGCACAAAATAGAGAAGGACAACACAGGAAACAGACCCACAAAATAAAATGAAAAAACAGGAAAACCAAAGCAATAAAATAAATGGTAAGTATTTACCAATGTACATTATTTTGTAAATTATGTGTTGATATCATCACATACATGTCTCAAAACGGAATGGTGCCAGAATTTGATTTCTTCTTTCTTCCCCACTCTCCCTCTTTCCCTCCCTCCCTCCTTCCCCCTCTTCCTTCTTTCTTTCCTTCCTTCCTTCCTTCCTTCCTTCCTTCCTTCCTTCCTTCCTTCTTTCCTTCCTTCCTTCCTTCCTTTTATTTTTTGAGATTGTAGATGCAATCACTTTGGAAAGAATTTACGATAGAATGAAAGCAATCTGAACATAAATAAGAAGAAACATTAATAAATTAGTCAATATTTCTGTCATATTTAGATTTTAGGTTTTATCTTGTAAATGGAAAGATTCATATATTAACACTTCTGTCCAAAGGAAACTGAAATTATTCTTAGAGGTGGCCTTATGATTACTATTAGAAAAAGATAGTTAATATATTTTTATACCTACCAATATTTATTTGGGTTCAGTTTTTATGTAGATTTTGAATCCTAAATTTCTCTTGGTCAGTTTTGTATTTTGATGTATTTATTGCAAATGACTGTGGATTCCCATTATAAATGGTATGAGCTCTGGAACAGAGAGCAAGAGAAGTTAGTGGCTTAGTGTACTGCAACTCAGAAATGCCCAGAGGCTCAGGGCAATGAGCATATTTTCATAATTCTCAGGAAATCAACAAAAACCTCCAAAATAGTGCACTATGTTCCTTTGCATAATAGGTTAGTTATGGTGGAATGTATGGGTTGCACAGTATCCCACTGAGCTACTGAGATTTTCATATTCTTCAGAGCTTTGGATATAATAGCAAGAGTGGTTCTAAGCTCTTTAAGTGGAAAAGTAACTGGTAACTTAAGAGAGGTAATGGATATTTTAATCAGCTATATTTCTATAGCAAATTATGAGAAGTCCATCTTCTTTTTACTATGCAAAGACCATATAATCAGTCTTAATGACACATAAGTGACTGACGTTATAAAAAATATTTTTATTAAAAATATAGTTAGCATGCAATATTATATTAGTTTTAGGGGTACAACATGGTTATTCAACATTTATATACCTAAAGATGTGATCACCATAAGTCCAGCAACCATCTGACATCATAAAATGCTATCACAGTATTATTGACTATATTCCCCATGCTGTACATTACATCGCCATAACTTATTTGTTTTATACCTGAAAGTTGGGACCTCTTATTCCCCTTCACGTTCCCCTCCCCTTTTTAAAGTTTTCAATTACATTTGACATTCAATATTATTTTATATTAATTTTAGGTGTACAGCATAGTGGTTAGACATTTATATAATTTAAGAAGTGATCCCCCTGACTAGTCTAGTACCCACCTGGCACTATACGTAGTTATTACCATATTATTGACTGCATTCCCTATGCTGTACTTTACATTTCTATGACTATTTTGTAACCAATTTGTACTTCTGACTCCCTTCACCTGTTTTTACCCTGCCCCCAACTCCCTACCATCTATCACCCCAACAAATCTATATCCATCTGACACAATGCATAGTTATTACAATATTATTGACTATAATTGTTATGCTATAACCTATCCCCATGAGTACTTTCTAATAACAAATTTGTACTTCTTAATTCCTTCACCTTTCTCACCCACCCTCAAACCCCCTCTCATTTTGCAACCATCAAAATGTTTTCTATGAGTTTGTTTCTGTTTTATTTATTAATTTTGTTCTTTAGATACCACATATAAGCAAAATCACATGGCATCTGTCTTTTTTTGTCGAACGTTCCATTCAGCACAATACTCTCCAGATCCATCCATGCTGCCACAGATGGCCAGAACCCATTCCCTTCCCTGGCCAAGCAATATTCCATTGTATATATGTACCACCTCCTCTTTATCCATTCTTCCGTCGACAGACACCCAGGCTTCCTCCACATCTTGGCCATTGTAAACAATGCTGTAATGGACATATGAATGCACACATCCCCTCAATGTAGCATTTTGGTTTCTTTGGATAAATACACATAAGTGAGATTACTGGGTCCTTCATTGTCTCATCTTACAGCCTTTGGTTTAAAGTGTGTTTTGTCTGGTATAAATATTGCTACCCCAGCTTTCGTTAGTTTGTTTCCATTTTCCATCCCTTTACTTTCTGTCTCTGTGTGTCTTTCAATCTGAAGTGAGTCTCTTATAGGCAACTTATGTAAGGGTTTTTATTTTCTTATCTATTAAGCCCTCATATGTCTTTTGATTGGATCATTTAATCCATTTATATTGAAAGTAATTGTTGATAGATATGCAGCTATTGCTGTTTTATTATTCATACTTTTGATATATATTTTTTTTTTTTGTCTTAAAGAAGTCCCTCTAATATTCCTTTTAATACTGGTTTAGTGGGGATGAACTCCTTTCGCTTTCTCTTGTCTGGGAAGCTCTTTGTCCTTTGATTTTAAATGATAGCCTAACTGGGTAAAGTAGAGTTGCTTTTAGGTCCTTGCTTTTCATCACGTTGAATATTTTGTGCCAGTCCCTTCTGACCTTCAAAGTTTCTGTTGAGAAATCAACTGACAGTCTTATGGGGGCTCCCTTATAAGTTACTCCCTTGTAAGCTGAGTTTCTCTTACTGCTTTTAGGATTCTCTCTTTCTATTTAATATTTACCATTTCAATTATAATGTGTCTTCGTGTGGGCCTGTTTGGGTTCATCCTATTTGAGACTCTCTGCCCTTCCTGGACTTGCATCTCTATTTTCTTAACCAGGTTAGAATAGTTTTCAGTCATTATTCCTTCAAATAGATTCTCAATCTCTTTCTTTCTCTCTTCTTCTGGTACTCCTATGATACAAATGTTGTGACTGATGTCTCAGAGATCTCTTAAGCTCTCCTCAAATTTTTAGGTTCTTTTTTCTTTTTGCTGTTCCAATTTTGTGTTTTCTGCTACCTTGTCTTCCAAATTGCTGATCAATGCTTTGCTTCATCTAGTCTGCTGGTGGGGCTAATTGGGTGATTCTCTGCTGTGGTTTGAAACCAACATCCAAGTATATTGGTTCTTCGGTCTCTTGCGAGGGGCTCCAGTGCAGGCCCAGGTCATCCACTGACTGTAACTGAACAGGGAGTACCTGATAAGAGCTACAAAGCAATCTATGGTTGTTCGCTGCCTGTACTGTACCTGGAGTGCATGGGAGAGGCCACACTGTGAACCAAGGATGATTTCCACCAGTACCAGATCTGGGGTAGTGCCACAAAAAGCCAGGACACTTTGAGGCCTGCTGCCGCCAGCTGGCTCCCCTAAGTTTTATCTGCTGAAGAGCCTGGAGCAGTATACAAGTTGGGTGAGGCAGGATCTCAGGGAGTCATTAGAGTGGGAAGTTTTTTGGACACCAGGTTAATGTAAATTCTTGTTTGGTGCCAGTGTGGAGTATGGAGCTACAGCAAGTATCATAGCACACCAAGGCCAGTTGCCATCTGCCTGGGGCCTACCTGACTCTGATAGTTTCCCAAGAAGGAGTGCAACGTGGGCAGGGCTGGCTGCCCATAAAGAAAGTACTTCAGGTGTTAGTGGAGTCCCATCAGAACTCATGAGACCAATCAGATTCAGATTTGGCCTGTCAGGGAGGGCTCAGCACAGGAAAGATGGCACCCATTTCCCAGCTGCCAAATAGATTGACCCACTCACAGGGAAAATGGAGCCTGTCCTCCAGGCCTCACCTCGAAGTCACACACCTCAGTCTGTCCCCATGTTCCTCCGTATCTTCACTGGAGCCCAGGGTGAGTGCCTGCGAATGAGTGAGTCTGTGTGGGGACAGAGCCCCAAAAAGCAGTTTCCAGGCTCTCGGCCTCACATAGAAAGGTGCTGGCTCAGGTAGTAAATGGCCATCAACTGTGATCAAATGGCCATCAGCTGTGGCTAGTTGGCCGTCAGCTGTAACCAGTGAGCCATTAGCCATGAATATAACTGCTGTGGCTAGGCTAGCAAAAAAAAGGGGGAGCTAGCAAGAAGATGGTGGCTGAGTCTGCAAGCGGCACAGTGAGGGTTGAGAATTGTGTGGCTCCTGGTTCCTGTGTCTCCAACCCAGCCGCCAGTGAGAGTATAGTGGTATGACTCCCCTACCTATGGCTCCGTGGGTGTTCCTTTTTGGCCTCACCATGTCCTGCGTTCTTATGTGGGGAGCGGGAGCAGAGACCCCGCCTGACACCCCGCATGACACATGGCGAAGTCGGCAGGATCCCCTGCACTACAGTCTGTGTGTGGGCCGTTTAAGAGGATGTCTGCTTTTCCCACAGCCTTCTGTCCCATCCAGATGGTAGGCAACCCCACTATTTTTCACAGCCAGTTTTGTGGGCTCCTTTTCCCAGCAGTACTCTGGGCTCAGGAGCCTGTTGTGGGGCTGAGGTCCCTCACTCCTCTAGGGGAAACTTCCATGGCTGAGATATCCTTCCTGATTCTCAACTGCTACACAGAGGTTTGGGCTCGTTTTGCTTTCCACACCTCCTACCAGTCTCACTATTGTTTCTTCTCTATATTTTTAGTTATAGCACTCTGTTCAGCTAGACTTCAAATGGTTCTCCAGGTTGATTGTTCTATAATTTAGTTGTAATTTTACTATGTTCATGGAAAGACACAGGCACAATGTTTATCTACTTCTTTATCTTGGATCTCTCTCCCATTTAACTCAGTGACTGCCTTTTGTTTTGTATAATTTTTTATAGTAGTGTTTTGAAAGGATTTTTTTTTTTGTTAGCATTAATAAAACCTCCCATGAGAATCTATCTTTCTCAAGGGAAGCAGAGGTTTATCTTTAATGCAAGCATTCACCATTCACCTTTGAATTTAGTCTTTAATTATCAGGTGAGAATGTTTACAGTTTTCATGTTAGGGTAGGACCTTAACCCTAAAGAATGAGCTCTCCTGTTTGGAGACCCTTCTGCCAGAGGTGTTTGTTAGTGACCCAGATAAACACATAAAGCACTAAAATTTATGCAAAATAACTTTAAAATGAAAGCTTTCCTTTTAATTTAAGAATTAATACAGAAAATACAGGAATCCAAATGTATATCATTACATGTGAAAATTATGAAATTTTTTATGAAAATTATGAAACTGTAGGAGTACATCAGTATTCAAGAGTGAAGATTATATAATGTTTTCAGTGGAATGGTATTGGTTTCTTATTTTGCATCACTTTCCTTTGAATACATGTACATATAATGTTGCCAAAATGAAGTAATTAGAAAGGGATGTTAATGTGAGAGTTGAAGTGGTACTCTCAAAATCCTTCTAACTTTCCAATTTTCTATTTGAAAGGGCATAATTAAGTATACACATTAATAGTCATGAAAAAGGTCGACATAGAGTAAAGCAAACTAGTTTGGAGGGAGATCAGTGTTTTTCTAACTCTGACTCTGCCACTGAATGCAATGTCACATTGATTGTGGCAGTTTTAAAATGCGCACACATTCTTGACTTTCCTTGCATTGAGAAGTGGGGTTTGTGTCTCCACACCTTGACTCAGGGCTGGCCTTATTGATTTCATTTTAACCAAAAGAATGCAGTAGATATGACACTGTACAACATTTAAGGCTCAATCAGTTGCCAGGAGAGCTCATTCTTTAGTAGTCACAAAAGAATTCAGACTACCTGAGACTGTCATGCTGGAGTGGCCCCAGGTAGGTGCCTTAGGTGATAACTCCAGCTAAGCTCACAGGCCATAGCCAATACCAACTGCCTGCTATGTGAGTGTGCCATCTTGGTAGCCCACCCAGTTGAGCCTTTTAATGCCTGCATCCCCAGCCAATGTCCAGCTGCAACTTCATGAGTGTCCCCAAGCAAGGACTACACAGCCATCTTCTTTTGAAAGTCATGACCCATAAAAATCATGAACAAATTAAGTGGTTGTTTTCAGCTGCTACATTTTGAGATTTTTTTGGTATGTATATTTTCATTTAGTTTAGTATTATTTGTTTCTTAAGAACTTTTTTAAAGATCAGTTTTCACTTTACAACAAAATTGAAAGGAAAGTACAGATATTTCCCATATACCTCCTGTCTTCACACATGCATAGCCTTCCCCATTATCAATGTCACTCACCAGAATGGTACAATGTTTACCAAAGATGAAACTATATTTACAAATCCTAATCACCAAAGTCCATACTGTTGCTTAGGGTGCACTCTTGGTGGTGTTCATTCTGTGGATTTGAACACAAGCATAATGACATGTGTCTGCCATTATAATATCATACAGAGCATTTTCACTGCCTTAAAAATCCTGTTTTCTGTCTATTCATCTTTCCCCTACCCATGCCACCCCTGTCAATCTCTGATATTTGAATTGTCTCTGTAGTTTTCTCTTTTGCATAATGTCACATAGTTGGAGTCAGAAAGTAAGTAGTATTCTCAGATTAGCTTGTTTCTCTTAGTAACACACATTTACGCTTTGCCGATATTTTTCATGGCTTGATAGCTCATTTTTTAAATGCTGAATAATATTCCATTGTTTGGATGTACTACAACTTATTTACCCATTCATCTACTGAAGAACATCTTGATTGGTTCCAAGTTTTGGCAATTATGAATAAAGCTGCTATCAACATCTATGTGAAGGTTTTTTGTTGACATGTTTTCAGCCCTTCTGAGTAAATATCCAAGAGTGCGATTGCTAGGTCATATGGGAAACGTATTTTCATTTTGCAAAGCAATGCCAAACTGTCTTCTAAAGCTGTTGTACCATTTTGAATTTCCACCAGCAATGAATAAGAGTTCCTATTGTTCCACGTCCTCTCTAGCACTTAGTGATGTCAATGTTCTGGATTTTGGCCATTCTTATAGGTATGTAGTGGTATCTCATTGCTGTTCTAATTTGTATTTCCTTGATGACATACTATATGAAGCATCTTTTCATAGGCTTATTTGGCATCTATATATCTTCTTTGGTGAGGTATCTGTTAACATCTTTGACCCATTTTTTAATTGGGTTGTTTGTTTTCTTATTGTTGATTTTTAAGAGTTCATTTTACAAGAAGTGGTCAGACAATTAAGTTCACAAACTTTCCATGGAAGTACACAGTGGAATATATTTTGAATAACAGTCCTTAATCAGATGTGTCTTTTGCAAATATTTTCTCTCAATATATGGCTTATCTCCTCTTTCTCTTGATATTGTCTTTCACAGAGTAAAAAACTTTTAATTTTAATGAAGTCCAGTTTATCAATTCTTTCTTTCATGGGTTACTCCTATATTGTTGTATCTAAAAATATGACCATCATCAAGGTCAGATAGATTTTCTCCTATCATATTTTCTAGGAGTTTTTTTAGTTTTTCATTTTACATTTAGGTCTATGATTTATTTTGAGTTAACCTTGGTGAAATGTGTAAGGTCAGTGTTTAGATTGTCTAGATTTATGTATGTGTGTATGTATGTATGTATTTTGCATGTGAGTGTCTAGTGGTGGGATTTTAAAACATGAAACAATGGCAACAGGAACATTGAAAAATCATTGAACTTCCTTGTATCTTGGTTTGCTTATAGGCAAAATCATTGTGATCACAGACCTGCCTGTCTCACAAAAGGGTATGTGAAAATCAAATAAAATAATGTGCATGAAAGTTCTGTGGAAAGTTCAGCCCATGTCTCCTTCATTAATAAACTGGGAGCTCATGAAAGCAACAGCCATGTCTTAATCACCTTTGAACCTCTGATACCCAGATCCATGCCTTCCATTAAGCAGTTTGTCAATAAATGCTTTAAAAAGCTTTATATCACATTTTTATTAATTACTAATCATCATTTAAACAAGCAACACAATTTGTGTGGAAAGTTTAGAAAGTACCAACACGTATTTAAAAATTAATCTTTAACACAAAGGTATACCTACTAACATTGAAGCATATTACATTCCTGTCCTCTTTTAGTAAGTTTTTTTTACTCTGTGCTGGGCTGGGTTCTCATGAAAAGGATTGAGGAGGCAGGACAAAACATCGTGGAACAGCCCCCATCCCATGGCGCTGCAGGTGTGCAGGCGGTGACTGACTGCCCCAGGGAAGAGGCATCCCTTCTCTGGACTTTTCTCACACAGGCAGCAAACTGCTTAGACGCTCTGGGAGGGGCACATCTGCTCCTTGTTGAAGGAAATAAGCAAAAAACAACTCCTGCAGAGAAGGCCAGTAAATACCGTTGAACCAAAGGTCCTTTACTGATACAAAGCCAACTCTGTTACTATACAGAGGAGGCAGGAATGGCTTCTGCCCAAGACGCCCTAAAGTTCCAAGGCAGAACTTTGCCACTGTGTGAGGGTAAAAGGGGTGGGGCTGAGAGAGGCTCACCCTTCAGATTCAAGCCCAAACTGAGGGGGGACAAGGATACTAGCTCCCTGAAGCAGAAGTATATCCGTTTCTGGGCTAAGGTACTACTTACCTCAGCCTCGACCAATCCTCTCCATGCTTGTTCGCACAAGTAATGGGCTAAAGATTTGAACAGATACAACTAACAAAGAGATAATGGATGGTGAATAAGCCCATGGAGATGTGTTCAGCATCAGGTATGTTAAAAACATATTTGGTACCACTACACATCTAATATAATGACCCCCCCCCCAAAAAAAAAGTGCTAGTGAGAATGCAGAGCTACTGAAACTCTCATATGCTGTGGATCAGAATGCAAAATAGAACAGCCATTTTTGGAAAATGGTTTGGCAGTTTCTTATGAAGTAGAAAATACACTTAGCATCTAATCCAACAATCCTACAACTCCTAGATTTTTACGGAAGTGAAGTTCAATCCTATGTCCGTACTAATTCCTGAAAGTGATTTTAGTAAACTTTATTTATAATGGCCCCAAGCTGGAAACAACCCAAATGTCCATCAGTTGGTGACTGGATAAACAATTTAATATAGCTGATGGTCTGACAGCATTGAACTACTGCTCTACAAACCAATACGAATAAATTTCAAAAGCACAATGCAAGGTGAAAGAAGCCAGACATAAAAGACTCATTAGTAGGATTCCATTTATGAAGTTCTAAAAAAACTAAAAACTGTGAGGACACAAATAAAATATCAGTTTGACACCACTGGAGTTGGGAAGTGGGAATTGAATGCCAAGGGCATGAGAAAATTCATGACGGTAACGGGGGATATTCCATGTTTTGATTGTGGTAGTGATGATTACATGATTGTATATATTTATCAAAGTATGTGTCACCCTAAAATATACATTTCACTCTATGTAGATTTTAGCATAATAAACCTGAGTTTTAAAAAATTACATAAAAGATGGTTTAGAGTCTTTGGAGAATAGTAAGGAAGAATAACACTATAAATCTTGTTGTTCGAGATTTATTTACTGTTGAGGTTTTCAAGATACATTGTTTACAACTTTTTCCCTTGGGGCTTGTGGTTTCTATTTTTCCACAATTGCTAAACTATTGAATTTGATTGTAGCACATCATTGTTTGGTTTCTTTGAATATTTCTCCTTTTAGAGAACCTAATTAATGTCACTGTATTCCATTTAAGAAGCTGTGTTGATTAGAAATGTTTTCACTTCTCTACTTCCCCAGAGGAAGCCTACTCATCTAAGTGATTTTCTTCCTAAGCTGAAGCTTTGTGAATCACCTCCAATTTTATAGACACTGATAAAGTACTGAGTGTTGTGTTGAAGGAACAATGTATTGAATCCTTTTACATGTTGAATATCAATTTTGTACTGTACAGAGTTGCCCTCTGGCTCATCTGTTTTGTATTTTTTGCTTATTAGTCTTTCCTTAAAGCAGGGTACACCTGAATACTCTTATGATTCATCATTGTATCCAACAGACAAATTAAAGAAACCCATGAGGCCACATGGTCACTGACCTTTTAAACACAGTGAACTCTCCTATTGGCTCATCATGGAGACCTAAAGACAAACAGATTTGGGGTGTTGTCTTTTTCCAAGATTCACCCAAGCTTCTTCTCACTGACATCCTGACCAATATTTTGCTCCTTATCTCGGTAGTACTCTGATTCCTAAATTTGGTACTAGGGTTCGCGATCTCTTATTTTAATCTTCATCTCTGATTTGGCATCACATTCAAGTAACCATCTGGGGAGGACTCATTTTGTCCCTTGATTCCTGGGCAGTTTTGATTCTAGTGGCTTCCAAGGCTAGAGTTGATATACTTCCTCTCTCCTTTTGCTAAAACTTCAGACTCATGGGATCACTTTCCTGGATCTTCTCCCATGCCCAAAATATCCTGGAGCCGCGGTTCTCGAAGTGTAGTCTATGGACCGTTGGTAGTTGATGAGAGAGTTTAAGGGGTTGCAAGAGGTCAAACCTGTTTTCATAATAATAAGATATCATTTGCTTTTCCCACTGTGTTAATATTTGTGCAGAGGGTACAAAAACAATAGTGGGAAAAATTGCCAGTACCTTTGTATGAATTAAGTCAGTGGGACCAAATTCTAGTAATACTTGAATTATTTACCACCACACAATAGGGGAAAAAAGGCCAATGTCATTTAAAAATGTCTTTGATAATGGGAAGTATATAGAGCACTTTTGATGCATATGAAGTTTGATGCCGCTGTGTAAGGACAGGAACTGGTGTGACTGGATTAGGTACAAGCTGAACTAACACTTCCCCACAGATCTTTCAATTTTACTTGAAAAATTGACAGGCAAACTGTTAGCAGATTTGGTATTTGGAAGACATTTTCTCAAAAGTGAATGAATTGAGCCTGTCAGTTGGTAGCAAATAAGTGATAGTTTTTTGTTTGTTTGTTTGTTTTTTTGGTCAATGACAAAATTTGAGCAGTCTGGCAATAATTTGAAATTTGGAAGACGAGTTTCAGCCACTGTGAACTTGACCATTTCTCAATATTTAGAACTTTTGAAATCAGATTGGTGGTGACATTAACAGTTGTGATATTTCTGATAGTGTATATTAAAATATGTCAACATTTGGAAGATCTCCCGAACTCAGTGAACTGATATTTTCCAATTGACCTATGAATGTTGTTACGAAATCATGTGTGGGTAAAAGACCCATTCAAAGTGCAAAATAGACCAAATGGATTTCAGTAGCAGAGTACAAAAAAAAAAAAAAAAATCATTGACATGATTTTAGATTTCACATTACAAATCAAAAAGTTTAAGAAGTACTTCTTTGTCAATTTTGAGTGTAGTACCAAAGATAAATAGTTATAGTTACGTGAAAACCTATTAAATTATTTCTCCTTTTCTCAACCACAGATTTAATGCAGAACATATTTAAGAATCCAGTTGCCTTCTATTAAGCAAAATATTAAACAGATTTGCAGAAATGTAAAGCAATGTCAATTTCCTCAGTCTTTCTTTGTTTTAGAAATATATTTTTTCCTAAAAGTATATTACTTCTGTTAGCATAAATATGTTTACTTTTATTTAAATGAATTAACATAAACATTTGCTAATTTCTCAATCTTAGTTTCTAATATAGCAAATATCAATACATACGAGATCTGACAATTAAGTTCACAAACTTGTTGCAATGATGTTGCTAACCTTTTTTTGATATCAGAGGGATTATTCATTATGAATTTGTACAAATTGGGCAAACAGTTAACCAAGTTTACTATTTGGAAGTGCTGAAAAGGCTGAGTGAAAAAGTCAGACGACCTGAACTTTTCGCCAACAATTCATGGCTCTTGTATCATCACAATGCACCAGCTCACACAGCACTGTCTGTGAGGGAGTTTTTAGCCAGTAAACAAATAACTGTATTGGAATACCCTCCCTACTCACCTGATCTGGACTTCAATGACTTCTTTTTTTCACTCATAGATAAAGGAAATATTGAAAGGAAGACATTTTTATGACATTCAGGACATCAAGGGTAATATGACAACAACTCCGATGGCCATTCCAGAAAAAGAGTTCCAGAATTGCTTTAAAGGGTGTACTAAGTGCTGGCATTAGAGCATAGCTTCCCAAGGGGAGTATTTCGAAGGTGACCATAGTGATATTCAGCAATGGGGTCTGTAGCACATTGTCTAGGATGGATTTGCTAATGTAACTGTCAGACCTCATTTAATCCACATAAACAGAAGCTTATTGGGGTTCTCTGTAAATTTTATGAGAGCAAAATTTCCTGAGACTAACACGCTTAAGAACTGCTGTCCTAGAGCTCTGTGTACTAAAAGTCTTCATGACTGATTTACTTGTTCTTAGTGGAGTCATTGACATGAACCTAATAAAGGTGACATGGAATTATGGAACCAAAACTTCGATTCCATCAGGCCGCTGATGGCAGTACTAGCCAGTGTCGGGGGCATGGACTTGTGCAGTGTGCAAGCCTAAGGCCTCCCCGTGTCCATTCCTTCTAACTCTTGAGCGTTTCTACCAGTTGCCCAGCTTCTTACTGGTGTCCAATTTACTCACCTTGACTTAGGGCTCCTGAGTTAGAAGGGAGTCTATTAACAGGACAATTCCATGTCCTTTCCTAGGTAAGACTAAGCAGCAGGTGTTTCTTCTATTCAGCTAGGGAGACAGTTACTCAGTTTTTACCTTACAAATCACGTTTATGAGCCCTACTCAAGAAGACAGAGCCTGAGCCATTATTTTCTCATTCTGTTAAAAAAAATATCATTGCGGTATAATTTACAGGTGAATATATGAGCACATTACTTGAAATAAGATCATATCCAGTTCCAAAAAGGCTGGGAAAACTGTAAGATAAACTGCTCAAAGTGTCAAAATGCCCAAACAAGAGACTACCTAGAACTTCTAGAAGGGTATCTTTGGATTCATCCAAACCTTCTGTCAGAGGTTGGATTGGGAGAGGAACCCAGTCACATACTGTGTTGCCCACAGCCACTTATCTTAGACCGAGTTCCCTAGAAGACATAACAGGAGACAAAGGCTTATGTGCTGATAATTGATTAGAACAGACCAGGGAACCAAGATGGGAGACAAGGAATATGAGGCCAGAAGTGGGGAGAATAAACAGGGTAAGTGCTTTAGGCCTCTGGCCACCGCTTGGTACAAAGCACAACCGATTGCGCGATCTGACAGGAGCATCTTTAGGAACGTCTTATGAATGCCCACATCTCAGGGGAGTACGTCTATGGAGAGGAAAGAAAAATGTATCTGCTGGATCACTTATCTTGTTGGTCAGTGGTTCACCCTACAATATGTTAAATCCCACTGGGCAGGTCCCACGGGTCTCGTGCCTCATCTGGACCAGGAAAGACTCAGAGCAACAGAGAAAGGTCCAGGGTATGGGAGGGAGGAGAGATCATCTCCAGTGGTACCCATGCTAACCTGGGTTCTGTAGGGACGAAGGAGAAGTAAATGGTCAGCAGTCCTGGTCACAACTGCAGCTGAGAAGATCTGATGTATGACATAGACTGTGTCTGACACTAATGTGACTGAGACCACGTGTGTCTGACACCACACACAAAGCTGGTACAATTCCATAAAGGAGATTAGACCTAGACGGCATGCTGTGTGGTACATCATCCATTCATGCGTAAGTTCGGGACCCCACTGAAAAATTAAACATGATGAACAAGTGGCTGTATCTCCCAGTATAGGATCTCCCAGTACATTGTTTGTCCATAGGGAAGGACCCCAGCTTACAGGCATTTCAGGTGTAATAACCATCCACATTGGCTTCTAGAATTAATCAGCTAACTCTAGAGATGAGTTTGTTTCTCACATTCTCCCATTTTGTCATTATTTCAACGAAGACATCATGTTCAACTCCATTCCTTCCTAAATAAAATTTATATTTTCATTTCTTTTTAACATAAAGAAAAGATCTTTTACTAATGAAATTAATATATGGAATGAATCACTGAGTGTGCAGTTTCCAACCGCGCTGGCCTGGTGTTCCCTTGAAGCATATCACAGACTGATAACTAATCTGCCATCTGGCCTTTGCATCACTAACAGCGTCTCCTGCTTTCCAATACCTTCACACTGAATGCACATCCTTCCAGGGAAAACTAAAACAAACAAACAAAAAAACTGGAAAAAAAAAAGTTAAATGTGATTCAATATGGTAAGATACCTGTAATGAAATAATAGAAGGCTGAAACCTGCCAGCTTCTAGTTTAGGACTTGTAAAGTATGGAAAATTGGATCCACTATTTTGAACTATTATTGAAAAGAAAACTGTGTCATATTTCAGAAAGTCAATTGTCTTTGCTTGCCTACTTGATTCTGATCTATCTACATCTAGAACATTGTATTTAATTTAAAAAATAACTAAATTAAATGAATGATACAGTCAAAAGGAAAAAAAAATGCCCAAAGAAATATCCAATGTGTGGAACAGCAGAGGAATTGGATTTTGAAGGAAGGTGGATGTATGTATTTATGTCTGAACTAGTGAAGAGGCTTATGATACGGGTGCAATGAATTTGAAAACATGATTTTTCTCAATTTCTTGGCCTAACAGTAAACACATTAGTTAACTTTTTAACTATTAACTATATTGACTACTATTTAACTCTTCTGCCTTGCTTAAAGATTTTAAGAAAACATTTGGGACCTAGAACAACAATTTTCTACTACCTTAGCATCCTCTATTTCTCCCAGTATCTTGTTTCTTCCCATTTCCAGACCACCTTAATTAGAAGAAACTCTTAAAATAATTTTATCTTCACCAACCTAAGACCAGGAACCAGGGCCTGTCTTTTTCCACTAGTTCTCCCTCCAACCATCCCTCTGCATTTCACAGGATAATAACTGTCCATGAGAAATAAATCAACATCATAGGGAGAAGCTTGTGGAGAGTGAAAGAATTTTGTGTGTAAAGACAAGGAGATAATGGCTCAACATCAACATTATGTTTGGCATTTCAGGTGCCTAATACTATTTTTATGCGACGTATTTTAAATTTCCTTGTTAATAATAATGATGATGACGATTTTAGATAATAAACTTCTAGGATTTTAATTTATCTCTTTTGTCCTAAGTGATGTAAATGCCTGGATGCCGTGGATACATAAAATAGATGTGATCTTGAAGTTCACTTAATTCATGCATAACAATGACACAGGTCAGCAGAGCAAAGTCACCTTCTTTGTCCCTGTTTGGATGTAAACTGATGTTCTCAATGATGTTGTTCAAAGACTGCATTTACAAATGGCTAAAAATAAGATGCTTAATTTAATCAGCCAAGCCAGCCTGAGCCAAGGCTGGGGTGTAAGGCAAGATACACATTCTGGAGTAAATTAGGTTTGGGAAGGTGCCCAGAAATCAGTGTAAATGTGGGGCTGGCCCTGGTGCTTGAGAATCAGTCCTGTGTGCAGGTGTGAAGGACAGGCTCATGGTGGAGTAGAGCCCCGACCTTTTGGTTAGAGCTAGAGACGTCGCAACTTTCAGGTAATGTTACACTATAAATAGGACGCTGTGCACAGTTTATTGGAAACTAAGAAAAATTCAAAGTAATTATAAAGAATACTCCTATGTTATTGTTGCATGCCCACACCCACCCCCCAAAAAATTATTGTTGGAGGTCATTGAGAGGATGTGACCACTGTGCTAGCAGTTGTTTCAAGGAGGTAAGCTTGAGAGAGTAAGGTGTTGTTGAGATCACCTGATGGCCTCTGTATAAACTTTTAAGATTCAATTGGGAGGGTGTGGAAAAGTCCTCGGCTTGTAGGCAAGCAAGGCAAGCTTCACAAGTAACTTCCCTTGCTTATTACACCTGCCCCCTACCAATCTGGCGTGGTCTGCCCCTTTCTCTGGTTTCTCCTTCCCCTTGTGTACATGTGCCAGTGTCAAATTTCACTCGGGGAACTCCAGAGGTTGGGAACCAATAATTATTAACTTGTTGGTCCATGGTAGAGCACATCCCCTGAAATATACTAAAATATGTGTTTGATAATTTTTAAATAAATGACTACAATAAAATAATACGAATTTACTCCTTATGAAACAAGACTGGTCTGGTAGGCTCTATAATGGCTCCAAAAGAGATCTATGTCAGTCCTTAGTGCTGTGCACGTCAGAACTGTGAATGTTAACTTATATGGCGAAAGGGACTTGGCAGATGTGACCAAGTTAAGGATCTTGAAATCGGGAGTTGTTGTGGATTATCCTGGAGGATGTTAACTGCAATCACAAGTGTTTGTATATGAGAGAGACGCAGATGGAGATTTGACTGCAGAAAAGGATGTAGGAGATGTGATGATGGAAGCAACAGGTTACAGTGATGCCGGAGAGGAATACAGGCAGCCACTAGTAGCTAAGAAAGAAATGCACTCTCTCCTGAAGCTTCCAGAAGGAGCGATGCTGACATTGCATTTAACCCAGGGAAACTGGTTTTGGATTTCTGGTTTTCAGAACTGGAAGGGAATAAAGTTGTGTTATTTTGATCCCCCGAGTTTGTAGCAAGTTCTTAGAGCAGCAACAGCAAACTATTACAACTGGTGAAATAAGATATTTATAAATATAGAGTTAGGTGGCTTTTCTATATCCGGTCAATGGCAACTTCTTTAAGAGCCTGGAAAAACAATATCTGTGCATGTGTAAAGAAATTTCACTCGAACAGAATAAAGCATATATAGAAGTTTCTTAATTGTGTTTTGGGTTGCTAAGAACCCCTGCCTTTATTGTTTGAACATGTTATCTTCTCATCTCATCTTCTCTCTTCTTCTCTTGACCAAAGAGAGAGAGTTGGTTCCTTTCTATAAAAGGAAGTAATTAAGAAAACTCTGTATTAAGTTAGACAATTAGCTATATTTTTTATATAGAATAAAAGATCACACTATGTGTTCTCTTCTGCATACATTTTATCTCAATCATTTATCTTGGCAATCTTTCTTCAATAATAATATTGTTGTACTTCTTAAAAATGAATTCTGGTATTGTGTACCTTTGCATTAATTTGATTAACCTTTTTTCTAATAAACATTTAGGCTATTCATAGTTGTCTTGGACTTGTAAGCAATAGATATTGATGCATACTTCAAAAAAAAATGAAAATTCAAAGATATAGTAGTATCTCTTTAAGAGGATGAAGTAAGAAAATCCAAGCACTTCATGAATGAGGTCAAATATTGAAGGAGCATATTGATATTGAAAGAGCAATTCAAAAAGATCGAAAAATGATGTTAGAAATATGTTAAAAGAGCATGTCAGAATTAATTTTGTGTATCAAGACTGGAAATAGAGATATTTCCAGAACCAGAGGCTGAAACATAGTGCCAATAGCATGAGACTCCCAGTTTTAAAGGTATAACACTTTCCACATGGTTTCTAGCACTTACGATACTTTCTTAAGAAAAGTCATTTAAACAGGCTTGGGGCAGAGGAAAGTAAAATAATGGAAACTATTCTTTGTTATTTTATGCAACCACAGTAGAACTTAGTCACTCTATTTTGAATTGCAAATCTTCGGGCTCATTCATTTTATCTCTGCCCTACCCCCATACCCTTCTTTATTTCCAATATGGTCTATATTCACTTAATCAGTCATTAACACTTTTGCGCTACATGATATGGTGGGTGTGAATGTTACAATCAGTCCTTAAATGATATAAACTCAGCCATACGCAAAAAAACCCACAATACAAATAGAAGAAGATGAGAAGAACCCAAAGGGAGAAGGGTATGTAATAGAAACCTAGGTAGTTTCAACCCAGGTAGACAAGAGCAGTTGCTTCCTAGTTGAGGAAATCAGAGCAGGCTTCATGGAAGAAGCATACTTGTACTGAGTATCCATTCAGTAGGTGCTAAAGTAGGGGAAAGATATTTCAAATGAGAAAAAAGAAATAACAAGGAGCAGATCTGTGTAATGGCTACTGTGTGGAAGGGGGGCCAGAGGAAGGTCACTTCAAGGGCATGTGTTTGCCAAGACTGTGGGGGTGTTGCTAGGGAGTTTTGACCTCATACTGAAAGCAAGAAGGATGTGAAGTAGGATTTTATAAAGAAGATCTAAACAAAATCATGTAGGATGGATTGAAAAGGAAAGAGTATGGTAGAGGACCTCCTTGAGATGTTATAACAACAAACTAGATAAAAGTAGAAATTTTGGATTGGGATAATGTCTGCAAAATTAGGAAGGAGAAGAGAGACATCAAAACATTATGCCCATTATGATAATGCTATAAAATTATTAAAATGATGTTAATGCTGTCTAACTTGAGGTGGAGAAACTTAAATTTAAGCTGTATTATACATAATTTTAATACCTAACACACTAGTTAAGTATGTTTTTGTAATAACAATAGCTAAACGTTAGCATTTACTGACTATTTGGTACTTAATATTATCTAATTGCACACTTAAAGCAATCCTAGAGGTGATCAGTTACATTATCCCCATTTTACAGATGAGGAAATGGAAGAACAGAATGTTATGTAACTTCCCCAGGGTTCATGCAGCTAATCACTGGCAAAGCCAGAATTTGAACCTGCCTGGTTGGTTCCAGAGGTCTGGCTCTTAGCTGCCATTCACTACCACTCCCATTTAATTTATAACTTGTCTAAATACAGCTATTTACTAAATGACGAAACATTATACCTTTAAAAATGTTTTGGAGGCTGACGTCAGCAAGATGGCAGATTAGGACGTCCTAATGCTCTCCTCCCCTACCAAAACAACAGAACAATAAATAAACAACTACAAACCCACAAAAGCAGCTCTTACAAAGCTCTGGGTTACAATTAACAAGCAGTAGAAACCCTACAGATCTCAAAAACCAAGGATGAACACATAGAAAAGCATAGAAAGCACTTTACCTGTGTCACCCCATTCCCTGACCCAGAGCAAATTGGTGCCAAGATGAATCCCGTTCAAAGGATTTTTACCCCATGGGGGAAAGGAGAGCAGGAGAACCTCAGGAAGCCTCATCACGTCTGTGCAAATTTGCAGTCTTAGCCACCGAGGACCCCAAGTCTTTGACCCGCACAGTCTTTGCCATCGCTGAACCCAGCTCACGGAGCTGTCCAGACTCCCAGCCACTGCATCTCCTCCCTGGGACTGGAGCTGTCCAACCATGAGACCTGCTCCATTCTTTTCTCCTCCCTGCCAGCTCTTCCTGTTGTGTCGGCCACTTCAACCAGTGCCAGGAACTCCAGGATTTCAAAGTCTCATTAGTGGCTTGTCCTCGACTTGGGGGGTAGAGGAGCAAAAAGGGGAAGATATTCAGGAAATAGGTACACAGAAAAATAAGATGTTCTATAACGTTTCAAATACATATTTTGCATGAGAATCATGAGTAATTTCCCATTTCAATTTCTTTCCCTTAATGTCCTTATTTTTTTTGTGTGAATAATCTAAAATGTCAAAGAAAAACAAAACAAAACAATAGAACAGGGAAAGAAATATTAAAGGAGAAAAACAATAAAGAATGAATGAATGGACTAAAATGCAGTATGACGTTGGAAGTAGAAATAAGAACACTTTATCTGATAAAAATTGAAAATACATAAAATGGTAGCAAAAAGAAACAAGCTAGGAATGCATTAAAAGATGAAAATGATGAATAATTAAAATTTAGAAAAAAGTCAGGGAGAAGCATGCTGATTATTGAGTGGCAAAGCATTTGAAAGGGGGACGATGGACACGGTTATGGCTACAAAGTTGGGATGGGGTGAAAGGAAGTGGAGCACCTGGAAACATTTATGAGGGAGGGAGGAAGGAAGAGAGTGAGGCAGGAAGGCGTGCTCAGATGAGTGATAGAGGCTCATCGGGTGTTCACAGCCTTTCTTACTTAGAGGCAAATCAGGACACTGTCAAAAGATGCTGTTACCTTTCTGTCTACTTTCCATTGTCTAGTCTCTGTTGTCTTGCTCATCAGTGGAAAAGGCTGCTTCCTGAAAGGTTGGCAGTAGAAGGAGCAGTCAACTAAAAGGCAGAAGCAAGACGGGGCTATTAAGGATCAAGGTATGGTGAGATAAAAGTACCAGCTAACCACACACCTGAGAAGCCCATGGCCAGCACTGGGGGAGGTGCAAGATAGAAGGTGAATCTTGAAAAGGGATGATATCCCTTTACTTTTGAGCAGGAATGGGTTAGAAGTAACCTTGATCGTCTAGTTGGTCCCTTATTTGGGAGTTAATTCTATGCACTTATTTTGCTGCCATTTACCTTTAAATGGTTTCTAAATGCCCATTGTAAATGTTTACTAGGCAAATAAGCACTCTTAGTTTTATTAACCTAATTTCCAAAATTGAAATTCAGGTTTAAGTTTAATTGTTAATGACTTGCTGGAAGCGTATACTCCATGTTTTATTTTTCAGTAACCACTTTACACAATATAGCAATCTGCTTTTTTAGAATGATAAACAGGGTTATATGGTAGCTCTAGCACAAAAGAGTTCTAATAAATAGGTGAATTATTAAGTATAGAGACCATCTGTTCTGTTTTGTTCAATTCTATCCTTTTCACTTAACTCCATTTTTCAATAGTGCAACATTTCTTTTCTTGGGAGAGTGTTTGCATGTGTTGTAGAGGGGCCTGAAGCTGCCCTTTAGTCACAGGTATGAGAATGCTACTCTGGAAATGTGGGAGTTTTAAGGTAGGAACACTGTTTGAGAGACTGACAATTCAGTTTCAAAGCTAAACTATTTGCGCAGAAAGAGAAATGAAAATACTGTGATACACATACTGAGTAACTGGCAAATGGGGGGGATTCGAAGTCAAAAGCTGGGTGACCAAGAAGACTCCAATATACCAGGAAAGTACGGTGAAGCAGCTGGGATTCTTATTAGGGTGAGGCATTGAAGAAAGGGTAAGACTTAGAAAAAATGGGAAAGAGAAAGAAACCATTCTCTTTGGGGTTTAGCGGAGGGTAAAGGTGGGCGGATCAATGTTAGCAAAGCAGTCAATGTGAAACTAAGTACTTTGGAAGAACAGCCGAAATTGGATGCTAGAAAAGGGCGGATGAAGAAGGCAGGGGAGATGCGTTCAGCTCATATTTATGTCAGACACGGTTTGAGGTAGCTTTTACATACATCTACTTCAGTTCCTTGAGAGGAAGAATAGAAAACAAGCCATACGGAGGTGGGGGTCCTATTGAGAGGTGTGCATGCCAGTGTACAGAGTTTCACGCTGCCCTGAACTTTCCCAGAGAGTAGCCAAGTGAGGAAGTGAGTTTGGGGTTCAACAAATAGGTGTTTTCAGTGGCAATGATTCTCATTCTCAGATCAACTGAAAACAAGTTCAAAGAAACACTTAAGACTAATGGGACGGTGAGGTTTAGGATAATCGCCAACTCTTCTCAGTGGAGCTCTGAAAAATCTCACACATCCATCCGTTTTTCCCCATTTCCACCAGTCTCTCAGAGTCCCAATTACTACCGTCTAAGTCCCCTACTCCTTTAATAGCCTTCAGAATTATTTACCCTGATGTGCTCTCCCCTCTGCCTGCCAACGACATGAAACCAGGGGGAATTTTCAAAATCATCCCTCATCCCCACATGTCTTCCCATTGATCGTAGGTTGAAGGTAGAGCTTCTCCTATTGACTCATAAGGTCCTGCATGCACTGTTCTCTCTTCACCCCTCCAGGCTCCCTGGGGATCCGTCATCAGGACACAGTCTCCTCCTTTCTGGTCGCCGTCCTCTACAGGACTTTTGCACGTCTGTGCCCTCTGGGACGCTCCCCTGCTCCTTGCCTACTTAACTGCTAATCATCCCGTAGCTCTTAGCACTCCTTGGAGGAGCAGACCCTGACCTGCTGGGCCAGGTCAGACCCTCCCATCCAAGCACCTCCATTACAATCCCAGCCCCCATTAAACTGCACAGCTTCTCCCGCATGGTACCAATCAATGGAACATTTTACATTTTTGTGTGTGTGTTTGTTGATTGATTCTTTTTCATTAACTTTCTTGCAATATTATTGAGGACAGGAATTATATCTCTTTCACCTGTCCACTGTAGCTATAGGACCTGGGAGAGGGCATGTGGTGGGTACCAGAAAAGAGTATGAATAACGAATTAAAGAATTGGATGGAAAAGGGAAAGGAAGCAGGTAGAGCAGATTGGAATCTTGCAAATACTGCAGATGTAAGATAGTTGCAGAAGAGAGCAGGATGTGAAGTACAGGGGGTGTTTTAAAGCTCCTTCTATAATTTGTTGTCGATGTTGAACTGGAAAATAAACTTTCATGATATGTATTTAAATTACTAAAAGTTGTGGGCGTTAATTAAAATATTTTGATTCAATATAATTAGATTCCATATTATAGGAGCAATTTTAAGGTCAGTGACCTTTTCAAATACATTTAAGAATAGCTTAAATTAAAAGCCTTTACAGAAAGAAGAGTGAAATAGTATAAGGGAATGGAAGAATTGGTGCCAGATAATTATGTGACATCATTATTATGAGAAGGAGAAATTTGATGTACATTAACCTGAAAAATCAGAAAGAGGAGGTTTATCTAGGCCTTGGTTATGGAAGCATGATGGAAGTCAGTCTGCCTTGCTCTCAACTGCTGTCGTGGACTTATCTGTCTGGCTGAGTTGCAAGAAAAAAGGCTCTTATCTCAGGCAGTTTAATCAGGTCATAGGATGGTTATCAAATATAATATTTCAAGGATCTTTACAGTGACAAAAAAATCAGGCCTGACAAGCAATTCCCTGAAGGTCCATGGTGTGGACTGATAATAAATGGGAGAAGAGGTTACTGTAATGGCTGAAAATTAAGCCCTAAGCTTTATTGATGAACAATTTGTTGAGAAATAGGTCAGTAGATCTTTGTCACAACCCAGGCTTCTTTGTAACACAAAGAAAAGGTCAAATTAATTTTAAACCACCAAAATCAATCTGTCTGAATGGCTTTAGATTTCCTTCATTATAAAACCTAGGATTAGGTATCCCAAACTAGGCATTAACCTTAGTGGCCCAATTGTATGTAGAATACTTGAATACCAACATTAGGTCATGAAAAATACAGACTGAAATCTGACAAGTACAGCCACCAACTTATAATTTGCTTATTATTTTCAGAAAAGCAATTAGATCAAGAAGATATAATTATCCATCTCGGGAGAAGGATGTACTATGGAAAAAATGTAATACTATTATCCCATTATCCAATCTACTCATATGCTGAGGCCATTTGATGATCACATGGGTTTAGGACCACTGATGGTTTATGTATAACACCAGCTAAAACAGATTTGAGGGGCACATTTTTTTTTTTTTTTGTCACATGAATGGCTTTACTAGTACCACTAGGCATGGCTGGTAGAGGAAGACCCTTCCACATTCATTTATAAAGTGGCTACATCATACTTCTCTGCATAAGGACTTATATTTGGCCCAGACTCAGATTAATCATGTGACATCAGGAGTGATGAAATATGCTCCAAAATCCAAAAAGCTATTTAATCCAAAATACCACTTAATGACTGGCCATCATATCATTATTTTACAAAGATAAAAAATTATAAATTCTGGGAATTTAAGGGCATTTTCAAAGTTCTACCATTAACATAACTTCATGTTTGCCAAAGAGAAGTTAACCTCTCCTAAAACTCATGAGTCCCCAATAATCTTTTTTGGTTAACATTATCTTCTGCTGTGCTTTGGGCTACACCTAGCCCATCTAGTTTTATTCCATTTTTACTTGGTCAGGTTGTTTTCAAAACGTTAGGAAAGAGGTCGTCTCATCAATATTCCAGTTTTAAAATACACTGAAAACTAATAAAATAAAATAAACATTAACACTGAGTTAATTCTCTATTCAACAAATGAAAAATGTACATTTCTACAAAATGTAATTTATGGTATAATATGATGGTCAGTTGACAATCTAGCCATGGCTAGTGGACAGAATCCAAAACATATTTTTTAAGTCACGTTTGTTTTTCCTGTATTAATATGAACTGTATTTGGAAATGATAAATATTTTGTATACAGTTGAGAAATCATATATATGTATACATATACATATATACTATGTGTATACATATATACTATGCATGTATACTATGTATATATGTATAGGTACACACACACACACACACACACACACATACACACAACTTTTGTAAATAAACTTAGATGTTTCATGATTACCCTTAAAATTTTGTCTCTGTAATTCTGTTTTACTCTCATTAGGAAGGTATACATTTTGGACTCGTGTCCAAATATTCTCATTATTTGTCATTGAAAGTATGCGTTTTAATATTATTATCTGAGTCCAGTTTGGTCTATCTTAATTATTATAATAGAATTACCATACAGCACTAGGTGCTTTAAATACATCATAGTATTTAATCCTTCTGAGATCATAGCTAGCAAATGGTAGAGACAGGCTTGGGACCCAAGTCTTCTCGCTACAAAGCCATCTTATTAATCTGTATTTTGCTTCCATCTTGAGATCTGTTATAACAGTGCTTCCCTAACTTCAGTGGGATTGTGAATCACTAGAATCTTGTGAAAATGCAGATTCTGATTTAGTGAGTCTGAAGGGAGGGCCTGGGAGTCTGCATTTCTAGCTAGTTTCCAAGTGGTGCTCATGCTGCTGTTTGTGGAGTGCACCTTGAGTAGCACGGCATTATCACCGGGCACCTGGAGAAGGTCACTTCCCTTTGCTTGCAGGCCAGGATATACATAGTGATATATTTTTTTAAATAATAGATCATCACACAATCTCTCAGTAAGCAGTGCCTTATAGAGAAATGAGAATTGGACTCTGCCACCATAACTCTGAGGGTCCTTGGTATTTGATTTCTCTGAGCCAGTTTCTTATCAAATCACTGAAAAATGAGTAGGTTAGAATAAATCATCATCTTTATCACTTAAGATTTATTGAGTGCTTATTATAATCCTGGAACCAGGCTGAGTGCTTTACATTGATTCTCTCATTTAATTCTCAAGATAATTTTATGAAGTAAATTGAGACATTACATTATTAAGTCAAGTTCTGTAAATGCCTATGATTCTAAACGATAACATTAAAGAATTACATATATCTGAAACAAAGCAGAATTTATAATTATAAGCACAAGATGATATTAGACAAGTTATGAATGGCGCACATCAAATCGGGGCCTCAAGTCATTCCTTTGCTTAGTTCAGGCAATGATGTCACCTCTTTGAGCCTCAGTGTTGCCATCTGTAGGGAAGGAAGAGCATTATCTACCTTAGAGTCTATTTCTGAGAATTAGATGGGTAGTTTATGCCAAGAATCTAGTGTTTTGCCTGATAGAGACTCAAATAACAGTCACGGTGGTCACCATAACATTAGTGAGAGAATTAAAATATTATGATTGCCTCCTACCTTATTTCACAGAGTATGTGAAGAAGGAATAAACTGCATGTGGTCTTTGGCAACTTACTCAAAATCTGCCACAACATATCAGAGTCTTGGCTTGTCATTTTCACTCCAGAGTTATAGCCCTGTTCTTGATGAGTTCCCACTTTGAGGTAATAAAAGTAAAGGACATGTTTTCTTAGGACTTTCCCAATTTGCAATTACTATTTTTTTTACCTGAACTATCTAAGTTCCAAGCTTAAACTAAAAAAAAAAAAAAAAAAAAAAATGCTTAATTTCAATTGAATTGTAATAATAGAAATATCGTCATTACCAAGATTGAAGTGAATTAACTGTGAAGCTATCTTTGCAGAAGCAAATGATGGCACTTACTTGGGTGAATGGATCATTGACTTTGGGTATTAAAGTGACCTACTTGTTTAAATGTATTAAAGCCTAATTACTAAAATAGCCACGTGTGACATTAACAGATAGTTAGAGCCTTAGTTCTTGATAATTGAAAACACCAAACTTCTAAACTGGTTTCTAAAGCAGTTCAAAGACAATATTCCAAAGGGTTATTATAACAGGAAAAAATTGTGTCATTCCATCCTGCTCTCATTCATCCCACATTTGCTGAGCACCGAAGTAAAGCCAGGTCCCTGACAAGAGCATGGAACAGAAAAGTGTATAAAACCTTAAGGATCTCACTTTTTTAATCTGGCAGGTAAATAGATTAGCAGGAAATTAGAATACAATTTGTATCATAAGAGAAGATATACTGCATTGCCAACAGATAGGTTGGCTGGGGTATTAGCATCTCCATTATCTGCATCTGCACAGAGCACAGAGTAGAAACAAAGCTTGAAGATAAACCTTGCCTGCCCTCAGTGTCCTTTCCTTTCAGATGGATTGCTCCCCTAGCTCCCCTATTTCTGGGGGGATTCTGGGATCACTCTGATAGGTATTGTGACACTATAGAAGGTTAGTCGATTCTTTTTTGAGAAGAGTTAAACTTAAAATGAGATTTAAAAGCCACGTGAAGATTTTTCAGGCAAAGAATTGGGTGTTAGACATTCTACACAGGGGAAGTGACAAAGGGTTAAGCCAGACAGCATCATCCATCATGGCCACTTGTGAGGACAATTTCCTTCTCTTCTGTTTCTTTGCCTACAAAATAGAAAAAAAAAAATAATTCTTACATCTTTGCAATGCTGTGAAGATTACATGTGTGGGTAATTGAGTGTCCTTAATAAATGCTAATTTTGATATTCTTTCCCTTGCTGAAAGAATGCCATATGCAAATGTATGTGGACAAGAAAATAAATGGTATGTTGAGGGAATGATGGGAAAGTCTAGATTGATGGAAAACCTGGTAACGGTGGTAGAGCGGAGATGAGGCAAAAAGGAGGGTTGTTGGAATGACATTCTTACTTTAGACCGGAAAAAAGTCACACAAAGACTGTTATGCCATGGTAAGGAATTTATATTTATCCCATTCACACAAGGACACAGGGGGATTTTTGTCTTTTTGTTTATTTTTTTGTAAGCAGAGCAATTAAATAGTCAGGTTTAAAAACAACAAAAAAATTGTCTTGGCAGCAACATAGAGAATAAACAGAACTGGGAAGATAAAACCAGTGAGTCCGACTGAAGGCTCCTATGACAATTTAGGACAGTGAGAATAAGAATCAGTTACTAAGACAATGGAAGGGAGGCAGAAAGAAATGGGAGAATATTTGGAAATCTTGTGTGATGGATAAATTGGTAGGGCTGTGATCAGTGGAAGCTGAGAGTGGCAGGGGAGGAAGAGAAATATACACATTTGGGAACTATGGAAGGGGGCTGGGTGAGGGTAACGCCCAAACCTCCCTGTGCTTGTTATCCAAATCACTATTGTGTAGAGTCAATTTCATCCTGGAGTATTTTTCACAACATTTAGAAAAAAACAATCAGGGCTTTTCTTGGCCTTCACCCTGGTCTGCAGCCCTCATGGTGATAAAATGGGGAGAAAAGGAGAGTGAGAGTTCATGGCTGAGAAGGGTTGAATGATGTCCCACTCCCTAGTTTTGGTCCCCACCTGCCTGCTTCCTGATTTTCTTGTTGGCTTTGGTCAGGGTTACGAGAGGCTGAGCTTCAATAGTCAAGGGACACTGGCTTTGGGGGGTAGGGGGGCGCTACTGACTACTGGATAATACTTGTCTACTTGTCCCAGAGATGAAACAGTGCTTTAGTTCTCTCAGGATGTGTCAGAGATTATGAAGGCTTGGTGCCCTCCAAAGAGGAGAACTGTGCATATGGTTGCTCCACTGCTTCATTGTTCTGTCTTGAAATTTTGGAAACGATGATTGCCAAAGGGTTTGTAAGTGAATGAGTTGTTTACGTGTTAGCTTAAACTGTTTTGTTTGTTTGTTTGTTTTAGTTTCAGGTGTACAAAACAATGTAATAGTTAGACATTTATCATGTATACCCCTCACAAAGTGATAACCCTCCTCCCCCAATCTACTACCCCTCTGACATCGCATACAGTCGTTACATTTCCACTGTCTCTATTCCTAATGCTGTACTCTGCTTCTTGTGACTGTATATATATATTTTTATATATATAAAATATATATATATATTTTATATATATAAAATATATATAAAATTATAGTTGACATTCATTATTGTTCAGCTTCAGCTTCAGGTGTGCAGTGCAGTGATCAGGCATCTACACCATCTCTGAAGTGGTTAGCTTAAACTGCATCTTAAAGTTAATTTAGAGTTCAGAATCATTTATAAATACATATTGAACACGTTTCATTTTGAGGACACCTAAATCATTTACTCCACTTGGAATCTTTATTAATTGGTTTATATAGTGAAGTCTGCATATGATTATAATTATTTCTGACACTTTTTGCTCAGATTGAGATATTCAATGCTACCTTAGTCTGCAGCAATTTAAAAAAGGTTTCCTGATTTTCAAGTATATTAACCTAATACAGACTCAGAAAGGAATCTCTGACAAATATCTAACTATCCATCTAGTTAACTGATCACAGAATTAATCTAAGAATAGGAATTTGGGTAACATTTTAGACTTTTTAAAAATTATAAGAAATACTATACCCTCTGTACATACAAATGTAAAAAAAAATGTGGAGGGCAACTTGAACAAATAAAGAACATTTTATTCTTAATGTTAACAGCAAAAGTAAGTGTATAAAAATTGCACAGAAGGAACTAAAGAAAAATACCAAAATATTAATAATATTAAAAATACTTAAACTTGAATGATTGAATATGGATGACATATTTTTCTCTTTTTTTCTGATTTTGTTCTCCTAATAACTTTTATTACTTCTACAATAGAGAATATAAAGTATATAAATCAAATAAATAAAAGAAAATAAAGAAAAGAAATATGTATTTCAGTGATTAAATAACCTTAACTGCAGCATAGTATTAATAACCATGATGAGAAAGAAGAGAGGAGGAGGAGGTAGATATATCATATTTACCGAGCAGTGACCTTATGCCAAACGTTGTTTTTGTGTTTTCATAGATTACCTCACTTCACAATGCTATATGTAAGAATTATTGTTATTTCTACTTTAGACATAAGGCAGCTGAGACTTAGAGAAGGGAAAAGTCTCTCCACAGATCACACAGAATTCTAATTCAGCCACTAGCAACTGATTCTAGAACCCATGTAATCTCTAGGTCATAACTTTTTCATGGTGATGGCCAGGGAGACATTTTACCATTATCATCTTTCATGGCTATAGACTCATCTCATCAAGTATTTATAGGGTATCCTATGCAAACTGAATAAAGCATGACTTTTATTCTTGTGAATATATATATATATATATATATATATATATATATATATATATATAGTTAGTTAGTTAGTTAGTTAGTTAGTTAGTTAGTTAGTTAATAGAGAAGCCAAGTTAAAAAGAAACAAAACAAAACAAAAATCTCTCATTTTGCTTTCTAGAAAAGACATGCAGTCCCTCTGTTGTCTTTATAGATGGCTTTACAAGCTACACTTCTTTAAGGAACACATGCTGGTATTGACTGATTCTATATTCATTCCTTCTTTTCCTAAAATATCCTGTAGCCCTGAATCATTACAAAGAGTCATTTCTGCCCTAGGGCTAATAAGGAGCCAGCCATGGCTAAGGTGTACTTGGGGATTCTCTTGTACTTGTCATTCACTCATCCTTGGTAGAGGCTCACATTTAGTCACATCCCTTGGATCACACAACCCAGTGCTTCCATCACCTGTAGTGACATTGGTTTTGTTTTTGGAAGCCTTGTATCGATACATGGCTCTCTTTATATTGAAGCAACATGAATTTTTGTAGAAACTACCTGCCACCAATTTCAGGTAATATGTTTCTGAGAGGGCTCCATCCCTGATTCCAGAGAGGGAGCATAAAACACAGGCCTAATTGTGAACCCTAAATACACCTATCTATCTTGATTTGTTTGGGGTGGGTTCAGGAGTCCAGGATCCAAGTTAGCAAACTCGAATGACTGCCAGAGACCAAAAATGACCCGTCTAAAAAGAATTGTTCTGCTCTTCAACTTGTACTTGGGATAATGTTATCCTGGAATTGAAAGGGGCCCAAAACAGAAGACCTGAGAATGAAGTCAACACAACAGAAGACAGAGCCAACAGATGGAGAAAAAACAAGTCTTGGTGACACCATCAAGCCACCCCTTGAACTAGCCTTACCTCTAGAATATTTCAGTCCCATGACTCAGTAAGTTTGATATTCCTTTTGGTTTAGTTTGTGTTGGGCCTTTTATCACTTGCAACAGAAAGTATAGTGAATCCCATTCACAAGCTAAGGCTTCCTCCTTCTTACTCTCTAGATTCCAAAGTAACGAACAGAGTTAAGATCATTCAGGGAACAAACACAACATTCAGGGATGAAACACAAGGTCATAAACTATCCCACAAATTAGAAACATGTGACATTGATCTGAACCAGAGAGTTGAAGAAGTTGAATCACTCCTCAGAGCCTTCAGACAAGAACCTGTTAAGAAAAAGCACCCCTGTACTGTGATAGTTCTCAGTCATAGCTGAGTGTTGGAATCTCCTAAAAAGCTTTAAAAACATGCTAATGTCTGGGTTCCATGGCCAGAGATTCTGATTAAATTGGTCTGAAGTAGGGCCTGGGTGGCCCCAATGTGTAGCCAACACTAAGAACCACTGCTTTAAAGAGATGGCTGCAGAATAAGGAAAAACTGCAGATAAGAAGTACATGACGATTACTCATATACCAAAACACCTCATCAGGCGTCCAAGTCATTCATAAATCTACAGGAACACCTTTTAAAAAAGTGATTAGCGGCATGACAATCATGTTCCTTTTAAATGAATGGAAATTTTTGTCTAGGAGGCAGGATTAGCAGGATGGAGAGCAAAATTCAAAGGTCAAATTCAATATCCAACAGGACAAATTGCCCAGGCCTGACATTTCAGAAGAGCATTTAACCAGACTAGAGAGGTTAGCTCCATAAGGATAGAACAACATTTTCTTTTTAATCGGTTGAAATCCTCTGTCTATAGCCCCCACCCAAATAGTGCTTTTGAGTCAGAGTGCTAATCAACGAACTCTTCCAATTTATAAGTTAGTATATTGAGGCATAGGTCTTGGTAACTGCTGGAGAAGTGCTTAGAAGTGGACTCATTAGGAAGTCCTACTACTTAGAAGGAGCCTGACTTTTAATTTAATTTTAGAAACAGAATTATTGAGGTGAATCTCACTGAGATTCTCTTGTGAGCTGGATGTTAAACCAACCACGTGCCTTGTACATTTGACCTTTGAGATCTACTAGATGTATGAAAACTCAGAAGAAAAATATGGCATAGGTGAAGATATACATGTGGGAAATATTTTAAAATTAGTCTTTGAACTCTTGGAGAGTACAATAATGACAAGAGGAAACTCTCTTACCTTTAATTATCTTGAAAAATTTGTCTAAGATGTTGGGCAGAAGCAAATTAATGCCGAAATTTCTGTAGTATATTTCCTCCATAGGGTTAACTAATTTATTTGTTATTTGGGGACATGTTTGTTGGTTGTGTTGCAAATATAATATCAGTTATAGCCAAAGTGTAGGTATACATTAGAGTCAGGATTTCTAATTTTTTTTCCTTTGTTAATAACGTGCTAAGACTTACAATGGTGACCATGCCAGAAAAATGAAATAATTGCACTCTACATGTATTGCATGTATTTCCATGGGGCTAAGTTTATCCTATGATGGATTTAAGGAGCTAGAAATTTGCTGTTGTCTATCAAAACTTTTTAAAAATTAAATAATCAACACAATTTATCCAATAAAATCTTACAAAGTCTTCTCGTATATCAAACAGATCAGCATGAAGCTTTCCTAGAGAGTCCGCATTTCTCATCTAATCAGACACCTCCAGGGGCTTTGGGTGCACTGATCCATAAAGCCAGGCACTGAAAACACTTTCCCATTGCATCGAGTCTAAATGCCTTGAAATCAGGCTCTAATAAATCTTGCTAATTCAGTTATCTAACAATATTCTTTCTTCCCCTCCAGTCTAGTCATGCTGGTGTTTATAATTACCCAGTATGTTTCTTCTCACTTGTATGTTGTTTTTTTTGTTTCATGCTATTACTCTTGCCTTGAGTAATGTGCCATAGCCAACTAGTTCCATGTAAAATCTATTCCTCAAAGTTGCATTAAGTCCTATCTCCTTTATGGAACTGCTCAGGATTTATTTATATCCCTGGGCTTTTAATTTTATACTCTTTATACTTAATGACTTTGTTCTGCCTATAATATCCACTGCTGTTTCATATATGTTCCTCTAAGACATGAAAAGTGGGTGTTTCTTGAGTGTAGGGATTTTGTTTTATATCTGTGTTCCCCATAATGCCTTATGCAAGGCCTAAGCTTGATAGGACCTTGCTAATGACATGATTGAGTCATTGGGGTTATAAGCAATGACTTATATATCATATGGAACAAGAAAGAAAACTGACAATTTTTCAAATCTATTGAATACATTACCAAATATATTGATTATGCTGGGATATTTATATTTTAAATTATTTAATAGCTTCTTCCACAAGCATTCATTCATTTATCATTCACTCCAAATGATTTGTTATTTTCAAGTCAACTTCTTTTGCATATGTAAAAACGTGAAGTTGCGGTATATATACACAATGGAATACTATTCGGCGGTAAGAAAAGATGAAATAGGACCATTTGTGACAACATGGATGGATCTTGAGATTATAATGCTAAGTGAAATAAGTCAGACAGAAAACGTAGACAACCATATGGTTTCACTTATATGTGGTGTATAAACCGAAAACAACAAAAGAACAAAACAAGCAAATGAGAAACAAAAACTCATAGACACAGACAATAGTTTAGTGGTTACCAGAGGGTAAGGGGGGAGAGGGGTGGTAGATGAGGGTAAGGGGGATCCAATATATGGTGATGGAAGGGGAACTGACTCTGGGTGGTGAACACATAATGTGATTTATAGAGGATGAAATACAGAAGAGTATACCTGAAATTTATGTAACTTTACTAACAATTGTCACCCCAATAAACCTAAATTTAAAAAAAAAGAAAAAGAAAAAGAAAAAAAAAGAACCTTAGTTACAGTAAAAAAAAAAAAAATGTGTTCTGCTATCATAGGTAATGATGATTGAATAAACACTTTGGGTGTAAAACTTGGAAAAAGTATACTGGCCTGCTGCAAAATATCTTGAATTTTATATTAATAATACAGTGTCAATTCATTAATTATAAGTAAACATCCATTTGTTGGTGAAAAGAAAACAAGATGTCAAGAGCAAATAAATAATTCATTGGTGAAGCACTACCGTGGACTGGATGCTACCTTGCCTAACGCTGTATGTAACTCTAATATACTCAGCAGTTGCTAGTCTATAGTGCTTCTAGCAATTGAGTAGATTGACTTTTCTTTGTTTGCTTTGCAACAAAAAGATGTTTGCAGTATTAAAAAGCAGCACACACCCGTATATACACACATACACCACAACAAAAACCCTGCCTCAAGGATACCATATGGCAGGGGCCCCACACCTGAAACCCAAACAAAGCGAGCAGCGACCCATTCAGGGTTTGTCTTTGGCTGAGAATTTGGGCTGACATCAATTATACTTTTGAGTTGGACTGAATTCAACGTAAGCTTGTCAATTGGCACTTCAGAAGAGTGAATTAAACTAAGGCTGCACTTCCTTATCACTGAGTATACCAGCCAAACTGTTTTGTGCATGTCTTTGACATTTCAATTGGAGGAACTAGGAGGCTTTTTTCAAAATTCTTTTTGGATAGGTAGGCAAAACGCATATTATTTTTCAGGTATATGATTTGGATAGTTCAAACAGTTTTGCCAAGAGATCAATGGTGCATAATGGAAGATCAGTATAGATAGATAGATAGATAGATAGATAGATAGATAGATAGATAGATAGACAGACAGACACACACACACACCTCAGGGTGCCAAAAATTGTATATGCATGACTTGTATTCATCTTTTGTTATTGGTATATATTATTACAATTTTAATACAGTTTTTTCCTTTCTTAAAATGTGTTTATGTTTTTTTGGCACCCTGTGTGTTTGTGTGTGTGTGTGTGTGTGTGTGTGTGTGTAGATATCAGTTAATAATTTTGAAATATAGATGTTTTTATTATTGCTTTGTTTTATTTTGTTTTGTTTCAAATCTGATTCAAAGCAGTTTAGGAAACAGTTGGAGAAGTCATTTTGCCAAATTTAGGATAGCCACAGGCTTACAGACATTGTTTTTAAAAAAATAAATTTTAGAATATTATGGTAAATTGGTTCTCAACTAATTATCCATTTAGCTTTACATGATAATTTTTAGATACATTTCAAAGTGTTAAGTAACTCTTCACATGTTTAAGTTGCCAGCAACATATATTTTTAAATTAATGATAAGAAAAATAAGCAGCTATATTGGGTATTTTTATAAAACCAGAAGAGGTAAGATTTTTTTCAAATATTTATTTATCACCATAATCATACTCATTTCTACTATTTATTCTCCTTTTCTCTAGCTAGTAGTCATCTATGTTTGAAATTTCGTTGTGAAAGAAAATAAGTCTTCGAAAAACTATATGCTGAAACTATACTTCCTACATTAAAAGGTACAGTGAACATATATTTAGAAACATTGGATTTCAATAAACACTGTAAAATCACCCAGGCCATTAAAACACACATTGTGGGTTTCAAACAATTTTATTTGATAATACAATGTATTCTTTTCTTAAAACATAACTGAAGTTTCTAGAATAGATTTTCTAGAAATCTTTTCTAGGAAAACTTTAAATTTTGGGTTAGGAGAGTTTTAGGACCAAAATTGTTTTAAATATGATGGATGACCGTACTAGAAATGGAGAACCTATCAGTTTCTTGTGAGAGCATATATAATTTCTTTCTGCTTTTGCCACTATTAGTATAAAACAGTTTTTAAAAATTCATGAACAGTTTTTTTTCAAAATGCCGTATTTATCCATGGACAGAATTACTGTCCAATTGATAATTTTGCTGATGAAGAAGAAATAAGCATTGGTGGTTTGTCTTCTAGAGCTGCACTTCCAATATGAGAACTACTAACCCCATATGGCTATTTATATTTAGACTGAACTTAATTTAACTGACAATTGAGCCCTTAAAAATCAACTATTCAATTAAAGAACTAGATTTTCAATTGGACAGTGCAGATATAGAACTTTTCAATCAGTGTAGAAAGTTCTATTTGACAGTGTTGTTTTATAGTTTGAGGTGGTACTGGTGGTCACTTACCACCCAAAGCATCCTTACCATTTACATTACTTAGTCATAATCTTCTCAGAGGACTGTAAAATAATATCCCTGTTTGAGAAGTAAACTTTGAGGTGATGAACGGTTGATTGAATTCCCACACTCTCTTGAAAAATCGAGGAATTGAATAAATGTGCAGATACATGATTATAAGACCATACTGCCTCAAACATAAGTGTCCTGTCTCAGTTATATGGGAACAACACATCGTGTTGAATAGTTTCAGATTTATCCAAAGTGACTAGCTTGCATTTTTATGCATATAAGTACGGTGATTTATTTTAGTCCTGGACATGGACCAAAAAAAAAAAAAAATTGGGTACCTATTATGAGTCCTGGTTTGTTTCACTAGTCATAGTCAGCCTTAGACCTCCCAGGAATACCAAATAAATATATTTTCTCAAACATACTAGAAAAAGAGTGACTTTGATTTGGAAATACAGACTTACAGAAATCATACCTGCAATTTAACTTCCTTTCTGATTCTCCTTAGTCACTTTCGCCTACAATTGGGAATCGTAAATAAAACTCCTCTGCTAACCTCTACAGCACCACCTTCTATCCCCCACTCAATTCCACTAGGTTAGGCATAACAAGATGACGGAGGGTAAAACATTTTCAAATTGGTGTGTTGTAAAGGTTCTGTATATCTTGTGACAGCTGATTACTAATATCTCTTCCCAAATCTGCATTGAGTGACATCATGCTGGTGGCTGAAAAATCATCCATCATGGGAATATTTCCATCATGGAAATATGCAAATGCTACAAATCAAAGTAGCTCCACTCTTGATAATTTGGTTGTTAACCACGAGCAGCATATAACTGACTTTGAAGACATGGAGAAACCCTTCCTACAGCCAGCCTACTTTTCTATCCTACTTCTCTACTGTATACAAAGGATTAGGCACCCAGTGGTTTTGGCAGAAATCCAGAGTGGAAAATAACATAAAGGTGACAGTTAGGAAATATTGAGTCATAAACATTATGGCTTGGTCTCTTGTAGCAAGTAGTTTGATGAATAGCAATACACAATTTCATTTCTGTTCATCTAGGAATTGAGGGGCAAAGGTTTATGTTTGCTTTCATGACCAAGATTTTAGAATAATATAGCATATAAGGACACTCCATCACCTACATGCAATTTTTTTTCCCTCTGTGCAGCTCCTTTGAGTGTGTACGCTATAAGATTGACATAAACCTGAAGTAGCTAATTGGTTTCTCCCAAGCATTAGTGAAAACCTTAAGACAGTCTTCGTCATTGTTCCTGCCTAAAACAGGTTTGTGAGGGTAGGAGGCAAAACTAAAATTGAGATGCATCCTTTCTCTGAATGGTTAATGAAGATTTACTTCATTAAAAAGAATCCTACAATTTTCTTAAAAATCTCTGTCTCACTCTAGTCTTGAAGAGTCAGACAGGAAAGAAATACTGTGTTTCCCCGAAAATAAGACCCAGCCAGACAATCAGCTGTAATGCATTTTTTGGAGCAAAAATTAATATAAGAACTGGTCTTATTTTAATATGACATAAGACCGGGGCATATAATATAATATAATACACCCTTATATCATAATATAAGACCGGGTCTTATATTAATTTTTGCTTCAAAAGATGCATTAGAGCTGATCGTACGGCTAGGTCTTATTTTCGGGGAAACACAGTACTTCTTTTTGCAGTAAGTGAGAGAATGCAAACTATGTTTGAATAACCACATGATTCCACTGTTTCCAGCATCTCTGGCTTCTATACACTAGGATGTCTAAAATGAATAAAAAGAAAATTCGAACAAAGGCCAACTCCCGTGTTTCTGGTTATTATAAAAGTTCCATGGCTAGATATTGGTAATCACGAGAATTATCATATTAATGCACCAGGTCTACTTTACGTCAAACCACACAGAAGTACATCTCAAACAATCAGCAATCAGCTGTCATTAGATGTTCATGAACGGCAGCTGATTTCGAAGATGGAGTGTGTGATGAGTGTCATTAAAGGGAAGAGTCATGTAACTTGGTGGCCTGGATACTTTCCTGGGATGTTTGCGAGCCCTGAATCTGTTAAAAGAGCTTGTTCACGCGGGGCACTGTTCAAGGAGAACACATTACATGCTGGCGTGTTATAGCCCACTGGTGTACAATACTGATACCACTCAGAATAATTCACATTATCATGGAAACTAAAAAGAGACCTATGTTATAACATTCTGGTTTGAAAGAAATGGCAACCATGTATTTCAATGTAGTATTTTATATTAACATTTTATGTGTGTAAGTGCTTTGTATTTCCCCATACCATCTCAATACAAAGTTTTACTTGTTCTCTCTTTGGATTCCATGACAAATTTTGAAGTAGAAAAAAAAATCACAGTAATAAATGAGAGTTGTTCTAGATGTCGCACTCTCCATATGCAAGAAGTACAGTGTCCAGGGAAATTTACTTGCGAAACTATTCAAGCCAGTAGATGGATGAATCCTAGTGGATTCAAAATCATCAGCAGATGCTCATTATGTTGGTTGAAATTTTTAAACTGGCCAAAATCTTGCCAAATGTAAACATGAGTTACAGTGATCCATTTTGAGCCCATGGCCTTGTTTTAAAATATTGTATAGTTATACTTGAAACTTAATGATATTAAAAGTAGAATTGAAAGACAAGAGAAACAAACTTTAAAGAATTTATCCTATAGGAATAAATGCAGCAGTATGCAATGATGTATGTATGAGGATTTCCATTAACACATTGTTTGAAGTGGCCTAAATAATCTGAATGCTTATTGATAAAGGAAGCTTGACTGGATTTTAACACATCGACTTCATGAAATATCATTTAGCTATTGAAAAGACTGAGGTACATCTAAGCTATTGCTTCTGAAAGATAACAATTTTGTGTCGTTAAGGGAGGACAGCAAGTTATTTATAAATATATATTAAGTAATTTAATTTACATAAAATAAATGACCAAAAACATACCTAAAGTAGTTTGTTCAACTATTTTCCTCTTAACTGATGCACCTAATTCATCTCTGTTACCCCGTCTTTATAAACATGCACGAGGCACATGGATTGCTCCCTGAAAATTGATTCCTATATGGTTCCTACCATTAAACATTCACTTGCAAAGGGTTAATTGTGTTTGTTACTACACCCCTTTGTGCCAGGTGTCATTGTTATAGCAATTTTTACATTTTAATAAAATGTTACACAAAGTGTTTGTAAATAAAGGTGATTAAAAAAAGAGTTTTTATTTCATGAAAGCAAAGTTAAAAATTCTGAAAAGACTCCATAAATGAAGCTCATTGAAAATACATACCAAGATTTAGGCATGTGCAAGGCCACTGTGAGAAGGACAGGGAAGAAAATCATAACAAAATAGAAAATTTCTATGCCAAGTTGCTTGTAAATGTCTTCAAAATGTTGATGACTTGAAAGACACCAAAATGCCCCCACAAAATCTTATATTTTGCCGGACATTGTTCAAAGCAGTGTGGATATGACGATGAACTAGCCTGAGGTCTCTGCTATCAAAGAATTAACAAGGGGATTGAATATTGCCAAGAGTATGTTTGAATTCTCTTTGTCTATCATCTCTGCTATTCTGTGTGTTCCAATATCATCTGACTCCATTCTCCCATTATTTTGTCCATTTCAACTACTTCAGACAGATCTGGTCTCTACCAGACTCATCTCAGGAATATGTCCCATCCTCCAGTTTCTAAAACCATCTCCACTTAAGTCATGCTAGCATTCTCAGTCCTCTCTGATTTGAGTTAATAAACTGACTTGAAACATCTTCTCGCATCTTTAGCCAAGGACAGAAAAACTATCTCTGAACAGATTACAGATTCTTTTCACCCATATGATATGTTCTGCGTTCATGGCTGATGCTGGAGAAAATCGTTTAGTACAAGCATGGAATGAACTGCTATCTTTCTGTCTCCTCTTCCTCTTACATCCCGACTCTGGTCCAGACTTGGTCCATAGAAAAGAATCTTCAGGTTAGATACTTGCCCAGGTTATTGCCCTGTGCTGGTCCAGGAAGGAGAAGAAAGAACAATAGATACCATACTTCTGACATTTATGGATTCATTTTTGAATAGCTCTCTTAATTGAAAACCATGAGACAGTGGGTTAATACCCACCATCAGAATTTCTCACTTCATGCTTTGACCGAGGAGAAGGAGGAGAAAAGAATATAGCAATACATAAAGAAAATCCATCTTCCAGCAGCTTTCCCACAAAAACTGTCCCGTGACAGGAAGGGTTTAGTACACTGGGCTGTGACACCCTGTCTTACTGCAGGGCTGCCATAGTTTCCTGATTATATCCTACTTCTGGTCCCTTGATTCCACTCCATGGTCTACTAAGCCCAAACTCCAGTCTCCAGTCTCACAGGCTATGAATCTTCACTTTCCATATGTAATTACTATGGTTGCTTTTTCTCAAGCCTTTATTCTGCTTCTAGAATCTATCAAATTGACTGAAGCACCTTTCTCAACCTTTGATTTAGACTGATTCTACTTCCTAGAAGCCCCCTTTTCACTCTTCACTCCTTCCAACTTCACATTTGTTGTGTAATTTATTTTTACAGATTTGGCTCTTGTCATCTCGTTGGAAGACATTTTCCCCTAAACCCACCAGGCAGCCTTGGCTCACTCTTTCTTTTCCTTCCAAGAGTGATCAGCGTATGTTCCAGCATCGCTATGCCGTATTGCTGTGAGTGACTTGTGAAAATCAGTGTCATCATCATTAAACCACCATTATCATTATCATTAAATCACAAAGGGCTTAATCTCTACACCCAAGAACCTCAACTAACACGCAAGAAAACATATTGACAAAACAAAGCCTTATGTAATTAATTGATAATTTAGGTCATATAAACTCTATGTTCTGTAGTAACTTGGAGAAATGGGAGTTTGTGGAAGTTTTAGTCAGTTAGAGAACAATATATTGAGAAACTGAGGTTTTTAAACGACCCCCCCCAATGAAATTTTTGATTTGCAAACATAGAGAGACATCAGACAAATGATCACAAGCAGTGTGAGCTAGCAAGGCTTTTGAACCCAGGACTACAACATGCACAAGCAATGATTAAGGGAGACTATCTGAGAGATATGCTTGACATTAATTCAAAAGGTTAACTGAAACTGGGAAGAAGCGAGGAGATCAGCCAGGAGGCTGTTACAGTAACCCAGGGAGAAGTCTATTAAGATGTTTTACTTTGAAACTGACAGTGTAGATATAAAGAATTATGTGAATATGCAACAATTTAAAGAAAAAATCAATAAGCCTTAGTGATTGGATAAGTATAGGAAATGAAGGAAAACGATGATTCAAAATGACACTAGCACTTACAGCTCAGGAAATTGAGAAAAATGGTACTAGCTTCTCACAAACACTGTAGTTAGGATGGGAGGTTCTTTTGGGGATGGGTGTGTGTGGAGAGCTGAGTTGTGGACATGATGTAGATCTGTGTCAAGGAAGAACATTTGGAAGATAGCAGAGGCTAAGTAATGAGTCTTGAAGAATACCCATGGTTAGAGGGTGGGAGGAGAAAGAGGCACTGGGACAGAAATGAAAGATTTGATGACTCCAGCAGTTACCATTAATGAGCCAATATATTATCAATTGCCAGGACATAAATGATGACTGAAGTTTTATAATTCTTAACAATCCCTGCTGACTATTGTTAATAATACTGTATTTCATTGTTGAAAGTTGCTGAAAGATTGGATTTTAAAAGTTCTTATCAAGAGAAAGAATATAACTGTATGGTGACGGATGTTAATTAGATTTATTGTGGCTACCATTTTACAGCATATACAAATATCAAATCATGTTGTACACCTGAAACTTATATAATGTTATATGACAATTGTACCTCAATTAAAAAATTTCAAGGAGTCCCTGCTGGTGTCAGATGAATATTAGTCCTAAGCAGGAAAAACAGGGCCACTGTGATACAGGGCACTAGTTCCAAGCAACAAGGTCTAGACTGAGGTACACTTTGGATCACCTCATTTCCTTTATGGTATCATCTGGATTAACTCTAAAGCCTCAAACTGGTCATGAAGTTGATCTTAACTTCAGAATTTCTTTCAAGTTAGGAATAACTAGAATTTTAAAATGAATTTAAAGAACCACTTGCACATTTTCTTTACATGTTGGGATTTGCATTACAACCAAACCAACTTCAGAAGAAAATCTGGGACAGGGAGCTGATGTGGGGAAATGAAAGCCATGATTTAGCTTTCATCAGGTTTTGTCTTGGAGCTGCAGTAGTCAGGTAGTCAGGTAGACGTAGGCACCTGACATCTTTTATTTCTGCCTACTCTAGTCCTCTATTTCTTTCTCTATAATTATTGTACGTTTTGAGGTTATTTTGGTTTATTTTTGCCTTGTTAAGTTTTACATATATGGATGTACTACTTTCACAACCTAATATTTTTTTTTTTCACCATTTGGGAAAGGATGAAAGCAAGCAAATCATAAAACACATATATTTGCTATGACTTAGTTAGGAATAATGTAATACATTTCAAAGTACCTTTTATGTACTTATAATGGACCAAAAGAAAAAGGAACTGTGGAACAGTGACTTTGAAAACTCAGTCGCTTTCTTCAAACCTAATGCTTGAGGAGAAGCATAGTCTACAACGATTTTGGGGAAAGATGAAGGAGAAAAGAATGACCTGCAGAGACTAGAGCTAAAGCATAACAAAGAAGAACTCCTCCAAGGTGGAGAATGGTGGGAACAACTTTAACTTTTGTCTGCATTTTGGATAATTGAACACAGCTGGGTAATTAGAAAGGTTGTGTCTCATTAATGCAAGTGTGTTCGGTAATATCCGAGTCAGATTCTTAAAAGCTCAGCTTTCAAAGCCATTTTTATTTTTATGTTGGCTGGGGAAAATAAGTAAACCGAATTTTGTAAACAGTCAAATACAATCAAACAATAAAGGAGCTACAGTGCTGCTGGTTATAGTTATTATTTGACAAGGAACCCACAGATACAGTTAGGAAACTATATTTTTATTAGCTTTATTGAGATATAATTCACCCATTTAAAGGGTACAATTCAGTGGCTTTTAGTATAGCCACTGAGTTATGTCACCACAATCAATTTTAGAACATTTTCATTACCCCAAAAGGAAATCCCATACTCATTAGTCATTATCTGCCTCCATCCATGACTGTCTCTTCCCATTCGAGAACGCCATACATGTGTAACCAATGTCTCTCCTATATAGCTCTCCAAACTATGCAATGGAATTAACTGCAAAGTGACCAAAAAAAAAAAAAAAAAAAGTTTCAAATATGTTGTTAACTGAAATACAGTTGCCCATATCAAAATAATATTATACTATTTCTCTTGAGAATGTGCTGATACAATTTTATTTCAAGAGGAATTGTTTTCATTATTCTCTCCCTAGAATACTGACGTGTATCGGCATGACTGACCCTGGGCAGCTGAATTAGAAAATTACATCCTGGGTAATCCTATCGGTACCTTAGTGCAAGCTCAGAGGTTGAAGAGTAAAGTGAAATGGAAAAATTTTAGCAGGAATAGATCTTCTTTATATTGTCATCGATTCATCCTGGAATTGATGACTGTCTTACTCTAAGAGCCCCTGATGGTCAGGGCTTCTGTAGCAACTTCAGTACCTTTGTAATATCCCAGGGCTGCCAGCTCAGCGCCCGGTACACACACTGGGGCTCAAAAAAGGTTACCGCCTGATTGACAGTCTATCCCTGGATGCCCAGACTAAGAGATGTGCAAAGCGTTTTGGTTTGTAGCTGCCACAGTGATCAAAGGATAGCAGAAGGGAAGGTTTTTCTTTGAGGTCAGCTTTCAGCTGCTATAAATTAGTCATGGATCACAATAAGAATGGGAAAGAAGAGAGTTGTGTGTAATGAGGAAGTGGGGACGGTTCAGGGAATCCACACATTACTCATGACTGATCTGGTTTTATATACCAGATTAAATCAATGCAAAGTGCCAATGCACTGGACCACACTGCCATCAATTAGTGTAGATCTGGGACTAGACTTCTAGTCATAATTAATAGAAGCATTTAGATGAAACTTTTGTGGCCAACATTGGGGAGGAATTAAATATCCTTTATAGTGTGTAATCATTTTGTTCTCCATATTATTCTAGGTTACTATAATTAAATCATTGTTAAATATCAGAAACACCCAAGGAAAGAAGAACCGATAGTGTGGGTGGGAAATGATATAAGACAGATTAATAATGAAGCTTAGCTGATAAGAAGCAATAATGTCACTTTCATTTTTTGTATTACTATTTTTGCTCGGATAGAAAATTCACTTCACCTTTCATATCATATCCTCTGTGCGTTACAATGGTGATCAAAATTCTGATTGACAAAAGAGCCACATGAACTTGGTTCCTTAGATTTCTATAAAATAGTATAGCATTACGCATGTCATTTCTAACTGGTGTGATTGCCAAAATACTGTATATAAATCTGCGTGTGGAAAAGTTAACATAAATAACACTTGAAAAATGTAATAAAAAGATAGTCAATCACATTTCAGAATTTTTGGCTCCTTCTATGTAGAAATAAGTTTTATTTTATAAATTTTTGATTATAGCTTTAATTAAAAATATCACATCACCCATTAATTCTGTGATTATGTTAATAGCAATGCCAGTTTTAAGAATAATTTAGAATATTTCTTAAGAATCTGAAGCTACTGTGCAACATCTCCTTTCATTTCCCATGTATTTTACTCTTAATTTTACCAGCTCTAATATTCTTGAACTAGCCTCCTACCGCCCATTGTTGTAACTTTCACTGCACATTAAAGCTTGAAATTTATAATTCATAATTATAAGGTATTTCTGGAGGGCAGAAGTATGCAAGCTCCTCACTGAAATCTGTCCCATCCAATGACCGTATCATAAATGGAATATTTCCAAATTACTTGGATGAGCATTCGGAGGTTTCACAGTGTAAAACTGATTAACTTTGGTGGAAGGAACAAATAAATGCACCTTTCTCAGCACAAAAAAAAAAAAAAGAAAGAAAAAGAAAAGAAAAAAGACAAAGATGTAAGTAGGAGACAAAACTAAAGAAAGTACAAGTAATGGGATTTCTTTTTTTACGTCTCAAATTAACCTAGTGCTATGGAATTCCAAAACATTTTTATTTTTTCTATTTTTCTTAACAGTTATGACATTTATAATTACCTGTTTAATGCTTCACTTGCCTGATAGAATATGATAGGTCATACATTCCATGAAAACAGAGAACACATTCATCCTACTTATCTGTCCTTTGCTATATATACATTAAGTGCCTAGCATAGTGCTGAGCATATGAATAACATCAACAAATATGAATTGAGTGAATATATGAATGGAACTGCTTTGGTATCTTGCTGTAACATGTTTAATATATATAAGGCCAGGTGATATCTCCCCAGAAGGCAAACCTCTCAATGAGTCAGGAAGGCTTACTGCATTGGGCGTGTTCAGTGCCTAAATCCTGGTGAATACTCAATAAATATTGACAACAGCAGGTTGTAAGCCTCAAGGGAATAGTGAACAGCTGTCAGTAAAACGGATAATGGTCATATATTTAATCAATTTGCCTTACAAGTGGCTTAACTGAATTTCCATTCCTCCATTGAACAAACCTACGTCTAGAATTTACGAGAATGGTGTTATGCTTAGCACTATTAGTTGAACTCCTTCTTAACTAACTTTTTGACTTTCTATTGACGAGGAAAGCAACCAAACATGTTGTCTCACATTAAGTTAAAAAAAAAAGTTTTAAAGTTTTTTTTTTTAATTAAAGTTTATTGGGGTGACAATTGTTAGTAAAGTTACATAGATTTCAGGTGTACAATTCTGTAATACATCATCTGTATATCACATTTTGTGTTTACCACCTAGAGTCAATGTAAAGCTTTTTATAATTTCTTGAGGTGAACGTAACTTTTTTTATGTCATCTGCATTCAGATGTTTGCTAGTATATGAAAAAGGGAATTGTTACTTGGCTTTTTAACTCTAATTCACTGCAAAATTTCATGTCATCAACACTAATATCATGTTCATCATATTTACTAAGGAAGGAAAGTGAATTGAAATGGTTTAGAAATATTTTTCAATAGCAAATCTAAAAATTCGACCAAAGGCTTGCTAGTTATTTCTAAAATAACTTAAAAATTGGGTAAATATATTAAATAAGTATAAATATATAATTAAACAGTTAAAAATATAAAATTAATGTTTTGAACAGCAAGGCTTAAAGGAGCTCGTTAATTAATATAACATCAACTAGAAAGTTAGAGAAAAATAGATAATTTTTATTTTGGACATTTTAGTTACTGCTTTTTTCACCATATAATACATTTTATGTGATCTTATATTAAAGAAAAGTGAACTAAATTTTAATGACAATAACTTCCTTCCCAGGCATGGAGGAGAAATTAATAGCAAAACTCAGTTATTCATCCATATTTTGTGGAATTTCTGCTTGCATATCTATTTATTACAACTGAGGGAAAGAGCTTCTATTAGAATGGTTTGGAAGACACAAATGTTGGATCTGAATTGAAATTTCCTTAGCACGTCAGTTCACTTATCATTATTGCCGTAAATTAATCATGTTAATTCTAACTTAAAATTCTATGCTGTCCCAACTTTACTCAGTTGCCTACAAGGTAAACTACACACCCTTTACAAGACACAAAAGATTCAATCTTCTGTTTTCAAGCTCTGTCTTCCACCATTTCCGCCTGTCCTCTCCACCGACATACTTCATTCCAACACCAGACAGACAGAATGGCTGTCTGCCATTTCTCAGCATAAGAACGTGCCTCTCTCTCAAATACCTTGGTACACATACATGCGTCCTTTGACACACTTCTTCCCATTTCCCACTGATCAAATTCTTATTTAAAAAACTCAGTGAAAATATCATTTCTTCTTTGAGTCTCTCCCATGTCACCTAGTTCATTCTCTCCCCTGTGCTGCATAGCTCATTTCATACTTCTCATTTTTGTTTAAAATTAGTTATACTTCTGTGTCCCTAACAGAATGTGGACTCCCTAAAACCAGGATGGATGTCTTAAAGGCTTTTTAAGTACACCAGTGCCAAGCACAACTAACACCTGTTAGTTCTTTAGTTCATAGTAGATATTATAATTATTAGAATATCAGCTAGCGGTCCCAAAGGGGAGGGGACTCAGAGAGTTTTCTTCAATGAATACAGTCACATTCCTAATACTAACCTCAAGGAAACAAACAGACAAAAACATTGTTTGACCACCCCATTGCTTCTGATCATCTGACTAAATTTCTTGGTCTTCACCTGCATATAATAGCAAAGATGTCCTATCCCATTTTCCCCCAAGTTTGCTACATTCTACTCTGAGTAACACCTTTTGTGACAGAGACAGCCACATCTGCTCTTTTGTGTCACCAGTTGTTTCAAAAAGCGGCCTGACTTTCATGTCATAGTAACACATAGGGTTTTTGTGCAACTTCATTACTAACTGTCTGAAAGAAATATGTGAATTAAATTTACTAATGACGCTGAATTGGATGATTTGAATTCATAAGTGAGGGTGAAAAGGTAATATAAAAAATCTTCTAAAGAAATTAGAATATGGCCAGAATAAAAAACAAAAACAACCTCATATTGGAAACATGCAAACTAATTCTGTGGGGAAAATTAAGCAGAAACTCAGCTGCTCTGTCTGGATTAAAATGGAGTGTAAGTTTCTAACTCTTTGAGGGACTATGGAAATTCCCCTCAACATTATTAATTTTCAACAAAGTAATGATTTTTTTTTCATTAATGCAGAATTTTTAAAGGCAATCTCGGAACACATCATATACACTAAGACATATCATTTTGTGAGATCAGTAAATAGAACATGAAACTAACCCTGGTTATAGACTGGGAAAACTTTTAACGTAAAGAACCATACACTTTGTTCAAGGTCACTTGAAGAGCTATTGACTCCTATTCTTAGCAGGTAATTACTAAGATTGTGCTTAAATATATCCACTAATTGCATTGCACATTTGCCTAATTTACTTCTTCCATTTACCTAACATTCTATTTAAATACTAGGAATATCTTTTTCTAAGATCTAATTAAATTTAGTATCACTACAGCTTAATCTACTCCTTTCAACTTGTTGCTGGACAACTCTAAATTGGCAATTTATTTCACATAGACTTGGAGACAAAGGACTTGAAAAACATGCTGGGTTTGAGGTATCGACACTAGAGGATATATTGCGGGTTTGTTCAGAAAATGTGCTGGTGATTATGAAGGAACAGTACCCTATCACTTCATACCATTTAAGGCTCTTGGACTATCTGGAAATGCTTAAATCCAATGGGAAATGGGTAAAAAGAAATGTGGACCAGAGTTCACACACACACACACACACCTGCTTCTTACACAACCAGCATTACTAGGGTAAGACTACCTCTGGGAAGAGAGTATATGGGATATGCATCCCAGGGGCAGGGTCGAGCCAAGGGATACCAGGGAATAACCCATGAACAGACTAAACCAGAGAGGAGAGAGCAAGGAGCTTGGCCATAAGCATACCCCAAGATTGCAAAGTAGGAAGGATCGGATCCCTCCTCAAGAGGAAAGGGCAAACAATGAATGTTCTATAGAACCCTTGAAGTAGAGAGAACGGATGAGGCCTGAATAAAGCAGAGGAAGCTGAGCCATGCAGGAAGCTTGCAAAGTAGGAAGGATCGGATCCCTCCTCAAGAGGAAAGGGCAAACAATGAATGTTCTATAGAACCCTTGAAGTAGAGAGAACGGATGAGGCCTGAATAAAGCAGAGGAAGCTGAGCCATGCAGGAAGCTTGCTTCACAGGCCTTCACAATGTGCCAAAGCAGGAGGGGCACAGTGGAGGGAAGAGAACAAAGTTCTCCCTGTGAAATTTTCCAGAGGTAGCATAATTTCCAAAAGGAAAATATCCTATTTGTTAAATATGATCATGAAGAAAAGGATTTTAATTCAATCATGGATAATCATTTTCTATTTCCAGAATTGTCTAGCCACCATGAGAGTACCACTTTGATGTTTCCCGATCTCGCAAGTTACAGCTCACCACCATCCTCCCTATACTTCATTAATATACTTTCAATAGTACTTTATATTCTTCACAGTATTTATCGCAATCTGTAATGGTATTGTTCATTTATTTTTGCTCCCCCAATTACAATTAGAATGTAACTTCCACAAAAGTAGATCACTCAGCCATTTTGTTCACCTGTTACTAGTGAGAAAGAGCTACAATGAGCTAAATACTCAACATATATATTGAAAGAATGAGTGAATAAATATTATATATATATATATATATCATTATATTTACATTTGGAGATATGTAAAATATAGTGTTCTTCTTCCCTCTTCTGAATGTGTAGAAATACAGGAGGGAAAAGCTTTTCCCCCCCCATGATCAACTCACAAAAAGAGTCAATTTTATTCTCTTTTCTTTGTTTTACCTCTGAGTGACAATATCCTTTTTTAAATGCAAGAATTTTTAAGTAGCTAAGGGAAGTATTTATATTTCCATAATTTTTAATTCTTTTACTTCAAGAAAACATTAGGGCAGCTTGATTGATGATGCGAAACCTGGATTCTGAGGCAGAATAAAAAGAGATTCCAGGTGCTCATTTTGGCTGCCAACTGTGTTAAAAAATATTATGTAAAGCTCCCACTGCCCTGATATGGTGGCAGGCAGAGCTTCAGAAAGCCTTCCTAAGATGCCTGGGTCTCTCCACACACATCTTCCCACCCTGGCCTGCCTGGTCTTTCTTCCTTCACACCACCAATTAGCGAGATGTCAATGATGGCTAACCTACCCTGTCATATTTGGGCAGGAGAAATCTCTCTACTTGATTATAGCATTTCCTGTCTTTTTCCCAGTTTTTTTTTTGTTTGTTTTGTTTTATATTATTGTTGTTTTTTGTTTGTTTGTTTTTTAGGAGTGAATCATAGAATTCCAAAATAACTATTTTAAAATATTGGTGATGAGCACCTTTGTCTCGTATTGGTCTTGAATTCATCCACAACATGGGGTTAAATTAAGATAATTTGACCATTCACTCATTCATTCATTTGTTCATTCAACATCTGTTGCTTTCTAAGTTCCAGGTACTCTTCCAGACATTGGGGATACAATAAGCTCATGTTGCCAAAGTAAACCAGAATTTCAGGATGAAAGGAGAACCACTAAAGTATCACAGGCCTTCCTGAAGAGGTGATAGGTAAAGTTAGATGGTCAGGACAAGATCTGTGGGCTGAGTATTCTAAATGGTTGTATCATCCAAAGCCAACAGTAGAGTGAGGTGCAAAGCAAAGAGAAAAGTAGTGTTGTTAGAACACATTTACCCTTGGGGACACAGTATGACATGCTCGATACTGAGATATCTTAGATACCCATGACTTTAGAGCTCAGCTAATAAACGGCTACTGAGTTCCAATTTGTACTATTTCTGATACAAAAGTGGTTGATCATACATCTAGCTAATATATTATGCAGAACATTTAGCCTAATAAAGACACATATGATACCACAATGAATTACCTAAAAAGACTATTTAGTCCCTGTGTTTTATGCTTTTAATATTATCCAAATATTTTCAGATGCTTTTCTTCAATTAAACCTTTTCCTTTACTTCCTGCTAATAGTGTGATAATATATTTATAATAGCTATTTGCAAGAGTACTATTAACAAGTAGTACAGTACAGATTCAAAGGAAATAAAAACTTAATAAAATAAGAGATTTTGAAATATCATCAAAGCAAACTTCCTTTTTACATGTCTTGCCAAGGATTATAACAATACTCTTGAGTGCATTAATTCTTTGAATCTCTCCAGGGACTCATGAGCATACCACTCCATCTGTGGGGTAGATTAGAGATTCACAAACAACATTATTCCATTAGAAAAAAAGAATATTTTCGTAACACAAGGATCTGAACTTATCTGTGCATAAGTTACTTCCTTCCAAATACAGCAGAAGAAAAAGCTCATTTATCTGAATGTGGTACACACTGACATCCCAGAGAAGGCAGTGTGAAGGAACTCGTGCTTCTGAGGCATCTACCCCACGGTGCCCACCTCAAATTAGGAATTTCCATTTTTCCTTGAGTGTGCTTAGTGTTTATTCATATTGTCATGCGTGTGGCTAGTCGAAAAACTATGAAGCTCAGGTAATTCTTCGACTCAAATAAGGTGGGTTTGGTGGGTAGAAAATGAACGTTAAATGATGACTCTATGATCTGTAATCTGTAATGCCAGTTTTACAAGTGAGGAGTCAAAAGTTCAAAGCGGTGATATGTTCAGGGTCACTCACTTATGGAGTGCTAGAGTGAAGACTGCAGTCAACCGGGAATTGTTATATGTTCTTTACCCTGAAAATAAAGTCCCTCTGCTAAGTTTGTTGCTATTTTCAGTCTGCAATGAGGAAGAATTTGCAAATTATTTTATTTAAAAATTGAAATGTTTGAAAGGTACTCTAAAAACTCCCCTAAGTAAAGAATTCAGGGCGTCGTCATCTCAGAGTTCGTTTGGGGAACCCTGAATAGTACCCCTCCTTGCAGGACTTCTGGTCCTCATTGCATATCCTATTCCGCTTATGCTTTCCACTATCCAACTCTGAATAAAGCCCATGTTAATAATTTGTATATATCCACATCACTCTGATCTTCCTCACAATGATATTTGTGTTTCAGTCTTGTCCTTCAGGAAGAATAAAAGGCTTTGCATCTTTCAAAGAAATTCTAGGTGATACTATAATAGAACCAGTAGATTACTTTGCGGAATTAAGGGCTTCTTTCACTCTTAATATTATGTCGTATGGTAATTATAATAATAACCTATTTGAATTGATCTTCATACAGTAAAATAGCTTCACAAATGTTATCTCATTTTCAAGACATTTTGTGATATTACACTTATCTGGATTATCAAAATACTAACGCATAGGGGAAGATAATTTATTTAAATAAAAAGAAACAAAACCCCAAACACAAATCAATATGCTTTAAATCCAGGATGTATTCTTGGATCTTCTTTGAACATCCCACCATGTCCAAAGCCCTGGGGATTTACACCAACACATGCTTCTTGCACTGCCAGAGTTCGCAGTCCGGAGAGATGCCATCATGTAAACACAAATACCAGGCAATGTTTAAGGACAATATTATAGGTATGATAACACCAATATATGGACACCCACCGCTTTGTACATTTAGTCTTTCCAGACATTGTGTTTGTCTGGGAAATTGTCAGTGAAGCTTTTATTAAAGGCTTTAGACCTTGGATAAATTAGGAAGCCATAATCAATCATTTCTCCAATTTCCAAATAGATTTTACTAAAGATTTTATCAATATTTACGCAGAACTAACATATATATATATATATATATATATATATATATATATATATATATATATATATTCAAAAATCTTATTTTTCTTCTTTAGAGGTGGGTGAGAAAGAGACAGAGACAGGGAGAAAGACATTAAAATTATTAGCCCCACAATATCAAGGCATAAAACCAGCCTAGCTTGAGGAATGAGCCCTTATATGAGGACCTATATTAGTAGATTTCTCTTCTGCCTTTAGTAGGCAACCAATGAATTAAAGCTCATCACTTTTTTGAACATACAGCCATTCCGGTTATTGGCAGTTTGCTAAAATAACTCAGGAAAATCTGCTGGTTAACTTTTCTGGGATTCAAAGATTTGCTTTAATAATTGCTGCACTTATAAAATGCTCTATAATAAGAATTTCAAGTTGAACTTAATATTTTGATTATATCTCGTCCTTGCGAGACAAGTTAAAATGGACTGATGGTCACAGAATTTGTATATCCTAGGAATATCAAGAGACTTTAATTCAGAAAATTTCACATACTTCCCTTTAGTTTTGAAAAGGAATTTCAAAAACATATCATCCAGCCTCATCATTTTTAAAATCAGAGCACTGACCCCCAGTGAATCAACATGAATTGCCACAGACATTGGTGACGCATTCAAAAAAACCATTCATTGTGTTCCAGTTCAGTATTAGTTTCAGAACAAGTATTGCCTCATTTGTAGCTTTTCAAGGGTAATTTTGAATTATTTGCTTATGTTTTGAATTTCTGGATTCATTGTCAGGGTTTAAAATAATGTGTGAAATAAAAACCTAACCAAATCATACATAATAAAACAACTGAATTTATTTTGAAATGCCATTCAGTAAAGCCAAGTTTCAAAGGGGTTTCAATGCTATCACATTCCAAGATATTTTTAGATGAGAAGAGAATAGAATCCTGGAAACACGAATCTTCTTATTAAACAACTTGATACTAGTCCCCTAAGAAACCAATTTAGATTGTTAAGTTGATTCTCCAAGGACAAACCAAGAGTGCTGGTTTTGTCTTTCTTCATGACCTTTAGAATTATCTTTCCCCTCTACTCAGCCCCCCAACCCCAAAATTACTAGATTGGAACTGTATCTTCTACCTTCCAATACTAGGTTGGAGCAAAACACTAAATTGGAAATGTTTCAAGAGAAAAATAAACATCAAAACATGAGATTTCTAGACACTGAACACAAATCTCAAAGGGAAAATTCTATGCCTGTCTTATTTCTTTAAAATTTCATTATAAAATTGTATAGGAATTTGATTTAATACTCATTGACATACGTATACTATATTAAGATATAATTATTATAATTTCCTAAGGATGCTTTTATTGTTTAATTTTGTTACTACAAATGTAGTACATGTTCATATTAGAAAATCACCCATGGCCTACCACTCAGAGAAGTCCTCTCTAATCATTTGGTGTGCTCTTCGTCCAGTGTTTATTTCAGTGCATGTATCCATGTATCCATATCCTTCTCCCTTTCTCTTAACAAAGTCTGTATCACCCTCCTTATACAATTTTCATGTTGCTTTCTTTACCATTTACCTTCTTTTTCATGTCCTTAGATATCATTCAAATATATGATTTTACTTTGGACATATTGATCTCTTTGGAGTATATAATTGAATCAACCTTTTTTTTGTCCTTGGACATTCATATTATGTTTTGCATGTAATTTTGATACCATAAAAATCAGCTCCTATTAAGCACTTACTATGAGATAAATGTAATGCTCAGTTCTTCATATATGTTACTTTATTAACTCACTGAAATAATTTGTGATATAAGCATTGTAAGTCCTATTTTGCAAAGAAGGTCCTAAAGGCTTTCAGAAGAGAAATAACTGGCCCAGCATCATATTGCTAGTATTTGGTGGAATCTGAGTTTTAGACTCCAAAATCACAAGTCCATGTCCTTATCCTGCTAGAATGTCAGCACATGGACATTTCTCATTCAAATACTCTCAAGTCCTTTACCTGCTTTTTAGATTGATGTAATAGTCTATTGCTTATTCATTTATTAAGAATATCATGTATTGAAAAGTTCTTTTCTCTTTATTTCATACTAAATCCAGAACTCATTGACTAGATTTCTATTTTGTCAATATCTTGATAATTATAGTTAGTGCAATTTAATATCAACAAAGACATATTGCCCCCCCCCCACACTGTGTTTTTAAAATAACTTTGGCTGTTTTCACCCATCTAGATGAATTTGAGCTTCATTTTGTCAAATCTCCAATCATTTCCAGCTGGAAAGTACATTAGCCCTAGTAGTTAAATTGAGAACAATGAGCATTTTTATTCCTCCAATCAGCCAACAGATATTGAATGAGTTCCTACTATGTGCCAGCACTGCTCTCTGAGCCAGCTCTCCAACAGTGAATAATGCAGACAAAAATCCCAGCAGTCACAGAGCTTTCATTTTTGATGGCAGATACTGCAAATAAATCAATAAATAACTAAAATGTTGGTTTGTCAGGAAGTAATGAGTGTTATGGAAAAGAGCAAGGCAGGGAAGTGGACTGACAGAGCAGGTGGTGGGGTGCAGCTTCTGGAACACTAAACTTCTAGTTTTTCAGGTCTCTTGACTCATGATTTTTTAAAATTTTTCTACAGGCATTTGGACATTATAATTTTAGATGTTTTTATTGCTGTTGAAAAGTAGTCTTTATTATATTATCATAGCTGATCTAAAATATACTAGTTAATTTGAACGTGTTTTGTTGTTGGTTATCTTCATGATTGTCCTTAACTAATTATGGTTCCATTTAATCTCCAGGTGTTCAAGTGATTTTATTATGTCACCTGGAAATAATGAACATTTATACTTCTCTGCTGTAATGAGTATATTTATTTTTAAGTTTCTTTTCTTCTTGTATTGTCTAGATTCTAGACTCTAGAAAAGGAATTGGCAATCTTTCCCAAGGCAAATCCAGTCTTTAATCTGTTTTTGTAAAAAAAAAAAAAAAAAACCAACAGCAAAAACCTTTTATTGAAACTTTATTGGAACTAATGGTTCACAACTGGCTTAAAAATGTGTCTATGTCTACTTAGTGATATATCGGTAGAGTTGAATAGTTGTGACAGAGACCATATGCCTGCACAGCCTTTGCCTACTCCTGTTTTGAGGTCTTGTCTGGAACTAACTTCATATGTGCATTAGAACCATATGCAGGGCTTGTCAAAACACAGATTACTCCCTTGCCCACCCCTCCCCTTCTCTGTTGGACTTTATGGTTCAACAAGAATCCGGTAAGGCTCAAGAATTTGCATTTCTAACAAGTTCAAAAGACATTGATACTACTGGTTTGTGGAACGCACCTTGAGAAATGGTGCTCTGAAATTTCTAAGAGAATGTGAAATACTGGTAATTGTGGACATTTTTATCTTCTTCCTGATTTTATTGGCACTGTCTCTGGATGAACCTTTAGAGAACTTGATTCTTGATCTAAGATTTTTTTTTTTTTTTTAATGTGGAAGGACTTGTTTTGCTGAGTGCTTTCTCTGTGTGTTTTCTTTTTACCTTTTAAATCAGAAATGGGCATTTAATTTTTATCAACAATTTTTGAGCATTTATCAAGCAATTTGAGGTTTTATTCACATATTAATATTTTCAAATAGTCAACTATCATTGAATTTCTGAAACAAAATCTATTTAGGTATGATGCGTCATCCCTTATAAACACAAGTGTGTGTGTGTGTGTGTGTGTGTGTGTGAGTGTGTTGGCTAAGATGGCCTTAAGGTTCCCCTCAGCGTAACTAAACTTGAGACAGTTTTCTCTCTGACTGTAGGCCCCTGACCTTTCCTTTTTCAGAGCATTTATTTTAGAAAACTTGCAGTTGTACAATTTCCTCCCTTACCATCTTTTTGAAATGTAATCATCAAGAAAGATAGTGTCCTGCCTCCAGTCTCTGTGGGAAAGCAAGAGCCTAAATTGGATGAGCACTAATAAGCAAACACACAACAATAACCTCCTGTGTTCGCACTGACCTTTGTGTTGACCAATGCCTCACCCCTGCAGCAGCTTTTCACCCGCTCTTCCCAGTTACTTAAGAACTCTGCCACCTTTTGTTTCAGTGGAGCGCAGTTCAATCTCTCTCCCCTATTGCAATAGTCTTGAATAAAGTTTTCCTTGGGTGTTTAAATCTATTCAGTATAATTTTTCTTTGACAATATGACATATATATATGTATATATATATATATATATATATATAGTTTTGAGTACTTTTTTTAATTTAGTATTTATACATCTAATTGCATTGGTAAGAATGCCCTAATGCCATTTTTATGGTATTGTTCTCAAGTTAAAATATCAGGTCTCTACTATCCTCGTCATATGATTTGGGAAATTTTGAATTTTCTATTGTTTTCTGACTGACGCTATATAAGGTAAAAATTAAATTTTATTTTAAGAGTGTCAGCAATTTTAACTGCAAAATATCTACACCCAGACTCTCAATCAAAAGCATTTCTTTGTAACAGCAATAACAATAATGAGTCTATGGTCATAGATCTTTTCATTTTGTTCTTACCAATTGTTATGTGAAAATGTTGATCATTTAAAATTTCCCCAGTCACCAATCTATTTTACATAGAATGGTAATTATTATTTGCTGACTTAAAAAATTGCTGATGACTTAAAAAAAGTTTCCTACTATTTTCATCCAAATATTGTGTATATGTCTTTCTTTGCAATTTTACGAGACTTGCCAAAGGCATGTCTACTTGATTGTGCATGGGTATTAGTTCTCTCCTTGAATCAGTTCTTATTTTTTCTAACACATTACTTTTTGTATATCTGCTTTATTTATCCATTTTCCTTATTTTTAATTTATTTTTCACAAGCCTTTTTTAAATTGTCAATATAGGAGTGTATTTTTAAAAGGACCATATTTATTTGGCTTTTACTGGGATGGAGCTATAACTCACAGAGATTTACAAGATATGCTTTTAATCAATTTACACTAAGAATGCTATTTTCATTTCATATTAAATCTCCAAAATCCAGTGGAAATTTGATATCAGCCTTTTTCTTCAAATGCTACTATTATTTACAGAATTGCTACTATATCCTTATGTATTTAGTGGAAACTGCATACTTTGTCTTTTCCATATGTAGATTCAATATGTAGCCTATGCTTTGCACCATTAAAAAATCATTTTATACTGAACAATTCATGTTTAAACATTTTGCGTGCTAAAATGTATTAATTCCATAAGAGTTCTCTGGATTTTTAAACTTCACAATATTGCACATAAAGCTGAAATAAATGTTGTTAAAACCCAGAATGAAGCAGTAGGAAATAATGTGCATGTTTCAGATAATGTTGGAAAGAGTATATTTGCTAATAAGCAAGGCCCCGAACTGGGAGAAATATGTTTCCCTTTATTTCCTCTCCATTGTTTTTCACTCTAATGTGCCAGTTACCATAGTTATATTTGTTATTAATCTTTAACTTTAACTTCTTTAGGCTACCATACAAATTAGGGGCAATAAGAAAATGAATGTCTCCCTTAATGAGAGTGAGTAAATTTGCAGGCTTTCATTAAGAAGTCTATTTTCTGTGCCCCATTTGAAGCTGATAGCATTTTTCCAGGGCTAGAAGAAGAATAGTCTTAATTTGTGACATGAATTCTTCTGTTTGTGGGTTAGAACTGCACTTCTCCCCTATTAGTGGAACCAGAATGTTACTGAAATCCCAGGAGGGAGCATAACATGTACCTACTGACTCCTCATCATTTGCTCAACTCATATTATTTGGTCTAGGAAAATATGTGCTTTGTATGTCATTATCTTTTATGATGCTCCCAGGTCAGGATTCTTCAGAGAAACAGAACCAATAGGATGTGTGCAAATGTATGTTCTCTCTCTCTCTCTCTTTCTCTCTCTCTCTCCCTCTCTCTCTCTCTCTTTCTCTCTCTCTCTCTCTCTGTCTCTCTCTCTCTCTCTCTCTCTCTCTCTCTCTCTCTCACACACACACACACACACACACACACACGATTTATTATAAGAAATCGGCTCACATGATTGTAGAGGTTGAGAAGCCCTAAGATCTGCAATCAGCAAACTAGAGCCTTAGGAGATCTGATGTGTAGTTCCAAGGTGAGCACAAAGGCCTGAGAACCAGGAGAGCTGATGGTGTAAATTCTAGTCCAAAAGCCAGTGGCTAGAGATTCAAGAAGAACTGATGTTTCCATGGGAGTCTGAAAGTTTGAAAAGACCTAGGTCCAGCTCAACACTCAAGCAGAAGGAATTGCTCAGTGTTTTAGTTTTACTTAGCTCTTCATCTGATTAGATGAGGCCCACCCACAGTAGGGAGGGCAATTTGCTTTACTCATTCTATTGATTCAAACGTTAATTTTAGCCAAGAAGACCCTCACAAACACACCCAGAAGAATGTCTAACCAAATGTCTAGGCACCCAGGTCCCAGAGGTTGTCAGAAAGCAAGGTGAGAAGGACTGGTCCGTATCCCCCTCTCCATGTGTGCTGACAGCTGCAGCAGGCATCCAGGATGCTTGAAAGGTAGCTTCAACAATCATTGTTTCTTGGGGATGCACAAACTGAAATCTCTTGGTTGTATCCTGTCACAAACCAAAGCACGAATATTTTTGGAAATGGCTTTATTGTTTAATGTTTGTTTTAAAACAGAAAATTTGGTTAAAACCATGGACTTAGCCTTATTTATATCTGGATTTCCATCCTGCTTTTGCCATTCACATAATGGTGTGATGCTTTACAGTTGAGTTCCTTGTGTCTAACATTAGGACAGCTTAGAAGGACTCTTCAGAGTTGTTTGAGATTTCAGCAGTTGCATGTAAAATATTCCACACAGGCCTTGGCAAATTATAAATGCTCAATATATTATAACCATTGTTGGTAGACGACCATTTCCCCCATTAGTTTGATAATAAATCTCTCTTCAAACTCTGATCCATTAGCATTGCAATTTTAAGATCAGGCACGTGGGGATTTTGATGGGAAAGGCTTGTGATGAGGTATCATTAAGCATTTTTATGGTATGTTTGAATTGTAACAGAGCCAACTCTCCTCTTGAGGAGAGACAACCTTGCGTTCCTCATGAAGGTGATTTTTGGCATCCATATTTATTTAAATTCCACCCTGTCTACAGGGCTCTGCTTCTTTAATAGGAATCACACGGGCTTTTGTTCAGAACACTAAATCAGAGCTGGTTTGGCTGCAAACTCATTATTGTACCTGAACTCTGGCAGCTGCTTGAGTCCCAGGTCTGTAAGCCCTGGACTTGGGCCGCCTGCATTAAACAATTGACCCTTACATCTACCCATCATCTCTCCCCAAGTTCCTAAAAAGAAGGGACAGGGGCAAAGTTAGCAAGTGTGTCGTCTTTTTTAAGAAAACTGGATTGATCTGTAATGGTTTAAGGAAAGGTTATCACTAGAGGTGAGTGAGAATCTTATGCTTTCTATGGCCTGTAGCAGTGGGTCTCAGACAGCAGTATATTTAAGGAAACAAACACTCAGTTAACCAAAAGCTTTTTTGTTTGTTTGTTCTTTTAATCAGCAGACATTCTCAAAGATTTTGTAATGCTTATTTTCATTTTAACTCTCCAAGAAGGGATCTCTTATAGTCATAGGATCCCTCTATGAAGAAGGGATCTAGCATCAATAGTCACAAGGAAACACTGAATTACTGGGTTTACTTGCATTCCCAGAAAATGCTGATAATCTGACCTCTCCCTCCTCAACCACATATCTAGCTATGTCTCACTCTTCGTACACCCCCCAAATCCCTGTGACTCCCTTTTCCCAACAGACTAGGGTCTCTCACAGTTTTGTTCCTTTGTGTTCTTTTCTGCTTGTGCTGGAGATGGCATTTGAGAGACAGTCAACATGATCGGATTTCGATACCTCTTTATCACCTACTGTTTCCTCAAGCTTTAGATCCGCTATGAGGTTTTTCTCTGATCATCCACTATTACGGTCTTGTTTCCCCTGGTGCACCCTAAGACAATTCCGTGACAGCACCTTTTCACACTCATTGCCCTCCTTTGTCCCTTTCACCTTTTCAAGGTCAGCTTCACTCTGAATTCCCAGCTCCAAGCTTAGAGGTGAACTCAATAGTCTCTGTATAATGGAATAAACTAAGGAATAAAGTTAAGAAAATAATGTAAGCTATAAATACATTCCCCCCCTAGTTTAGTCATTGGAGAGTAGAGGTTAATGGCAAGGGATTGGGGTCCCTGATTCAAATCCCTGTTTTCCCCCCATTCTAGCTAAAATTTTAAAAAGCACTACACACAAAAAAATCTGATTTCTTCATTTTTAAAACCTGATTAGTTGAAGTCCATGTCTTCATAAGACTGTTGTATGGATAATGTGAGAAAACACTTGGAAATGGTTTAGTGTCATGGTTCCCCAAACTGTGTGCTGAGGTGCCTCTAAGTGCTGTCGCAAACTCATTGGAAAAATTTGGAGTTTTCCAGGGGAAAAAAGACATCACACAAACTACTAGCTTCACAGTTTCACCATCAGATTGAACTACATTACTTTTGAAAGTGTCGTATCTTTGTGAAGCGGGGTTCTGGTGGTGGTCTTGAGCAAGAGCAAGTCTTATGCAAAAATCATCACTGGATAGGAAATGAGGGTGATGATACCTCACCTGGTTTTATGTTTTAAGAAACTGTGTGATGCCCAATATTGGCAGAGGACCCTTTAGTAAATAATTGTGGCTATTTTAGAATGAAATAAAAAGAGTGTTTTTGTTCAATGTATGTGTATCATTTCAAATCGCTTTAAGTTGTATTATAAATACTGGGAGTGCCAAAAAAATGTATACAGGTGTTCACGTTGGTCAACATTGCTCAAATAGTAGTTCGCCATAATCAGAAGTGTCTGGACACTGATGGTAACCACTTTGAGCACCGCTTGCCATTGCAGAAGTCAAATATGACTTGCATTCATCGTTTGTAATCGGTATATATTGAGTATTGCAATTTTAATATTGTTTTCCTTTCTTAAATTGTGTAGACATATTTTTGGCACCATCTGTAATTATTTAGGTATTTAGGATAATCATTTAATAAGTGGAGCTGCTAGGTATTTACTCTGTCCACGAACTCGATATTTACTAGGTGCCACGAACAAGCTCTGAAGGACTGGCTCCATGAACTGAGAAAGCATGTTTAGCACAGTGGCTGCTGTCAACATAAGTGTTTTATAGGGACAATAGATCACCATGCTAATTTGTGTTTTGTCCATTCTGTATTTTCCTTTTATTTTATTCCCTTTCCAAGAATGCATCCCAGTGCTCTGTGTTTCGTTACTCCAGGGAAAAGCATGGCGGAGCAAAAAGCCTTTATGCTCAGGACTTCCCTACATGGTTGTTTTCTTTTTTCTTTTCTTTTTTTCTCCTTTTCTTTTCATTTTTTAAAATCTGTCTCCAACCAATTGACCAGACAAAGGCTTTCTGCCTGGTTTTGAAGGCCCAAACTTGTTACGTGAGTTTTCTCAGAAGAAGAGAAAGATGTGTACTTTCAGGGAACAAGATGAGGGGAGGATTACCCCAATGAGGGGAGGATTACCCCAATCATTGAACAGAGATGGAAACCTGCAGGTCCCTTGAATAGTAAAGGCCTTCACTGCCCTCTTGTAATTCTCCAGGGAGGTCAGTGTGAGAGGAGTCATCTGACCCTATTAGAGGCCAACTAGTGTTTCTCAGGTTATGTGAAACTCAAGAACTAGTGGCCCAGGAGCTAGACTCGGAGTGACTGAGCCCCCTCCCTGAATGAGTCCTGCTGTCCACATACTCGAATACTCCACTCATTTCATTTGGACAGAGACCTCTGCAAATCTTTAGCAAGTAATCAATACCAAGTATTGGGCTCATCTTTTATTCCAGGCACTTGGAGAAAGCATTCGCTGTCTCATGTAAAGCTAACAAAACTATAAGGGAAGGTACCATTATTATGCTAATTTTAAAAACAAAGAAACTGGAGCTCAGAGAAAGTCTGTAACTTGTCCCAGGTCACGCAGCTGGTTAGTGGCAGAGAGCAGATGTAAATTCCAAAGCTCGTGCTTCGGCTGAATATTGGTAGGGGACTGCCTCGTCTCAAGTGGCAGAAACATAATTCAAACAAGTTTAAATATAAAACACATAAAAAATTGTTTATCGACAAAGTGTGGAGATAGTATATTTCTTCCAACGGGACCCAGTTGTTCAAATGATGTAATTGGTGATCTGTGTCCTACATCTCGTGGCTCTGCATTCTGTGATGGCTTCACCCTGAGGAGTATGTCCAGTTATGTCCACAGGAGACCAGTTGACCACCGACCAGCAGAATGGCCAGCACACTGGGACCACCAAGCAGGAAGAGAGTTCCTCTGTCTCAAAAGTTCCAAAAGCAGCCCCAGAATGAGTCTCATTGTCTTTGCTTTGTCATATGCCGAACACTGAGCCAACCTCAGGGAAATGAAATGTCCTGATTGTCTAGTTCTGGATGACCTGCCCATCCCCGCAGCAGGTGGGAATCCGTCCTACCAGAACCTCACGGACTGAGAGCGAGGGAATAGCAGTTTCTCAGCAGAAGATCAAATTTTATTGATTGCAGAAAGAGAGCCTCCCTAGGCTGGCATGCAAAACATGGAAAGTATCTACATTTCTATTTTTTAACAAGAGAAGACCTTGACATGGTACACCCATTCTAGAGGTCAATAAAGCCTACGTACGTTTCTATAATCACCTGGATCTGGCACAAGCTGCTGCTGTCGATTCCCCATTGTCGCTGACACTTTATGACGTCTGTGCTTTTTCATTGTCTCACAATGAAAAAACGTGCTAGAAATTTGTCAAACAAAATTCTCTTTACTGGCTCTACACAGGGAAGCAAATACCACGTCTTCATCGTGAATTCCGTTCAATTACCAGGATGGAGGAGAAAATGTCCTTAGGCAACAGGTGGGTGTTTACCTGCTTGTGGTCTGGGTGCTGCCTCGGCTGGGCTGCTTTGAAGCACTCGTAATAACTCCTCTGCGTGGTAACTAACTCCACTAGGATTCAGTTGCCATGCAACTGTGGGGTATTGCTCCATAATACTGCCTTTCCTCTGATTACAGCATGAGGAGCTTTTATAGTCATAATAATACCTTACACTTGTGCCAGGCCTTTTACATAAGAGGATCCCAAAAGGGTGAACAGAGGGGCTCTTTATGTAAGTCTTTTCAGCAAACACTAAAAATATCCATGCTTCCAATTTAGCTATGTGGCAGCCATCCCTCCCAGTTAAAACATACAATAGCTATTTTGGCAGGCAGTGATACGAAGGATTACGCATCAGATGTGAAATGTGAAAAATATTTAGGTGAACATAATAGAGACATCTCTGCAAAGACCATGCTAGGTACCACGTCAGGGATGCTCGTATGCTGATGAATATTTTGGGGGCTGTGTCTGATTTGGGGACCTGGGAGATGTTTGATCATTTCCGCTTTTTGCATGGACGGAGGGGAGTGATTGAAAAGTGCATGGGGTCAGGCTCTCCTGTCACTCAGCTGTTCCCAGTTCTGAAATACGTAGGTACTTAGAATGAACAGTCAGTGTGGCATCTTTGGAGTGCCACTAACCATTGTTGGAGAAAATTACTGTTTCTAATGTCCTACTTTTCATCCTGTGAGTACTTACTCACCTGGCAGGATCCAGCACATTATTTTTAATCCCTTAATGACAAGCTTTTAGAAATTCAGGTACTATTAACAAGGAAACAATATTCTCTCTGAAAACAAACAAGTTGTTGGGTTTCCTGACAAAGATACCCATTAACCTTTTAAATAAAATTTCCATAACACATAGAAGGAAACCAAAACTAAACCAGCTTGGTCTTCATTTTCATTAGCTGGCAAAATATGAAAAATAATTTGAAAGTAAAAATCTTATTTTCAGTAATGAGGTAATTTTCTTTCTTTCTTTTTTTTTTTTTTTTGGTGTTTTCAAAAATCCCCTCTTTTTTGGGAAACCACCCGCTTTTGGTCCTTATCTTTCTACTCCAGTTATATTGATCTCACAATGCTTGGATTATTCATATCATGTCTCCATGGCCATAACTGTTCAGTGTGAGTTGTCTTCTTATTTTCGTACCACTCTTCTTCCTTTAATAGATTCCTTAAAATATATGTGGACACGTGGCTGCCCTGCTTAAGACATGATTTCCAGTCTTTCTTGCAGCTAAGTTTGACTGTGAATCTAAATTCTGACTTGTAGGATGTGAGCAGACGTGATTCGTGCATCTTTCTGGTGGTGCACTTAAAGGGAAGAGATACATTCTCTCTTTTCACCCCCCTTCTCCCCTGAAACTTTAACAATGGATAAATGGATAATTCTTCTGAAAATGAGGATTGTGAGCTATGAGTCTTGGGAGCTGATGGTAGCCATGTCTCCTACTGGGAAAAGCTAATCTACAGTGGAAGAAACTCAAGCCAAGATGCAGCAGAAAAAGAGAGAGAGGAGAGCAAAGGAGAGGAGAGGAGAGGGAGAGAGAGAGAGGTGAACTGAGTTATCAGTATTGCTGTTTGGGTATTTGCATAAGCATTGGCCAAAATAATTTGAGGATTATAAACAAATTTTGTCTTTATTGTCAGAGGACTATTTATAATGAAAAAACATATTGAATAGTAGATGCCTCAAAAGTTAGAAATCACCTGTGTGTCAATATGACTTCCTCAGAGTGGGTATTTGGTAAACCTCTGGCAAAGGCAGAGCTTAAGTGAAAAAATGAACAAAATTTCAAAAACTATTGTGGTTTACTTTGGAAAATTATTTGAGAAGGGAGTCTTCTCAGTGCTCTCAGGTGACTCATGTAGACACAGAATTGGGCCACCTGTCCACATGTGTCTACAATGCCCTTCACCACCTTCTATCCTAAGGCCTAAAACACCTATAATCAGAAGAGAGGTCATTCAGTGGTTAGAAATAAGGCTGAGACTGAGGGGCCTAAGAACATACAAGTGCCCTGAACTGGGACTAAACCAGCTACATAAAAAATATTTATCAGGGGACCTTCTCTACCAACACATTTTCTGAATACTTGAGATATAAGATGAAATGGAAGATCAAGTTCCCTGCTCTCCTAGGATTGTATTAAAACAATAGAGACAATAAATAAGTAAATAAGTAAATATATTATTGAGATAATAACAACAAATGCATGAAAGGGCATAAAATAGGGTAACTGGAGCCAATGTTTTGCATTATGTAAATAGTAATTCATTTAATTATCACAGCTCTATGAGTTAGGTCCTATTACAATTTTTCTGATGAGAAATTTGAACCACAGAGAAGTTAAATAATTATTCAAGGTTACACAGCTGACTAAGACTAATGCTGAGCTGTAAACCCAGGTGAATGTGGCCCCAAAGCCAATTGGGTAGTATGAGATAACTGAGCATGAAAATTTAGGAGAGAGGTTGGACGGCGTGTCAAATGTGGCCATGCAGAAATCCAGGGAAAGAACTTTGTAGTTAGAGGGAAGCATGAGTGCAAACTAACACTGATAGCAGATTCTTTCTTAAGTGCAGTTTCTAGGAATCAGGGAGAGGGTGTTAGGCACATGACTGAGGGTTTGGAATGGAATTGTGGTGGAGAAAGTCAAAGGGATACCTGAAATTGCCAAGAAAGCACCTTACAGTCTTACCCAAGGCCTATCTAATACTTCTCAGATCCCAATGTATATTTCATTGTCTGTTTCATCTTTGAACAAAGTCGATTGTATTCCTGGATTACATTTGAAATATGCTACTTTGTCCTTCTTAACTTCCTGTGAAAGAGCTAAAAAAAAAAAAAAAAAAAAAATCAATGAATGAAAATCAAGTGTCGTAGAATAAAAAGAGAACTAACTAGACATGGACACCGAAAGAAGAAACTCTGTGTTTTTAGGCAAGCTGTTTAACGTTCTGGCTTCAATTTTTCTGATCTGTTTAACGAAGGAGTTATCGTGCATTATCTCCAAGGTCCTGTTTCTGTATTTAAATTTTACCTCAGAATAGTGGCCGGCTATCCAGAGAGAATTATACCACAATTAAGTTGAAACTTTATCCACAAGCACCTTAAATTTAATTCAGCATGCCTAGAGCTAGAAGGTCAGATGTTTAGAAATGATAATCTTGAATTTATTATTTTTGTTGATTGTGATGTTTTTTAAAGATTTATATTAAAAATATACTTAGCATACAACATTATGTTAGTTTCAGGTGTACAAAGTAGTTATTCAACATTTATATACCTAAAGAAGTGATCACCATGACAAGTCCAGCAACCATCTGACACCATACCATGCTAATCACAATATTATTGACTATATTCCCTATACTGTACGTTACATCCCCATGACTTATTTGTTTTATACCTGGAAATGTGGACCACTTATTGCCTTTCACCTTTCCCACCCTTTTAGTTTTTTTACAGTTGACATTCAATAGTATTTTACATTGATTTAAGGTGTACAGCATACGGTTAGACATTTGTATTATTTAAGAATTGATCCCCCTGACCCACCTGGCACTATACATAGTTATTGCCATATTATTAACTATATACTTTACTTTACACGCCCATGACTATTTTGTAACTACCAGTTTGTACTTCTTAATCCCGTCACCTTTTATACCCTCTCCTCCTCCCCCCTCCCACCTATCACCCTGATAAATCTAGTACCATCTGACACCATGCGTAGTTATCACAATATTATTGAGTATAATCCTTATGCTATATCCTAAATCCCCATGAGTACTTTGTAACAACCTATTTGTACTTCTTAATCCCTTCCCCTTTTTCACCCACCACCTCGACATCCTCTCTGATCTGGCAACCACCAAAATATTCTCTATTTCTGTTTTGTTCATTTATTTTGTTCTTCAGGTTCCACATATAAGCAAAATCACATTGCATCTGTCTTTCACTGCCTGACATATTCCACTCAGCACAATACCCTCTAGGTCCATCCATGACACCACAGGTGGCAAGAACCCATTCCCTTCCTTAGCCGAGTGATATCCCACTGTGTATATATATATATATATATATATATATATATATATATATATATATATATATACTACCACTTCTTTATCCTGTTTTGTATTGACAGACACCCAGGGGCCTGTGCATCTTGGCCATTGTAAACAATGCTGCAATGAACATATGGATGCACATATCCCTTTGAAGCAGCATTTTGTGTTTCTTCAGATAAATACCGAGAAGTGGGATTACTGGGTCCTTCTCTGTCTCATGTTATAGATTTTTCTGGTATAAGTATTGCTACTTCAGCCTTTTTGTTGTGGTCTCCATTTTCATGAAATAACTTTTTTCATCCCTTTACTTTCAGACTCTGTATATCTTTCAATTTGAAGAGAGTCTCTTGTAGGCAGCATGTGTAAAGGTTTCATTTTCTTCTCCATTCAGCCACTCTGTAGTTTTGATTGGAGCATTTAATCCACTTACATTGAAAGCAATTGTTGATAGACATGTAGTTGATGTCATTTTATTATTCATATTTTTTATCTTTTTTTTTTTTTTCCATTTTAGAAAAGTCCCCCTTATATTCCTTATAACACTGGTTTGGCGGTGATGAACTCCTTTAGCTTTTTCTCATCTGGGAAGCTCTTTATCTGTCCTTTGATTTTAAATGGTAGCCTTGCTGTATAGAATACCCTTGGTTGTAGGTCATTGTTTGTCATCATTTTGAATATTTTGTGCCAATCCCTTCTGGTGTGCAAAGTTTCTGTTGAGAAATTAGCTGACAGTCTTATTGGAGCTTCCTTGCAGGTAACTAACTGTTTTTCTCTTGCAGCTTTTAGGATTCTATCTTTGCCTTTAAACTTTCCATTTTTATTGTAAAGCGTCTTGGTGTGGACCTGTTTGGGTTCATAATTTTTGGGACTCTCTGAGTTTCCTGGGCTTGTTAGGTCTATTTCCTTCACCAGATTAGGAAGGTTTTCAGTCATTATTTTTTTAAAATAGGTTCTCAATCCCTTGCTTTCTCTCTTCTCCTTCTGGTACTCCTATGTTGAGAATGTTGTTGTGCTTGCTGTTATCCCAGAGGTCTCTCAAACTATCCTCACTTTTTTTGAATTCTTTTTTTCTTTTTGCTGTTCTGATTGGGTATATTCTTCTACCTTGTCTTACAAATTGGCGATTCAATCCACTGTTTCATCTAGTCTGCTAGTGATTCCTCCTAGTGTATCCCTCATTTCAGTTATTGTGTTCTTCACTGCTGACTCATTCTTTCTAATTGTTTCTATGTCCTTTTTTATACTGGATACCTCTTTGTTGAAATCCTGACTAAGTTCCTTGAACATCCTTATAACCATTGTTTTGAACTCTGTATCTGGTAGGTTGCTTGCCTCCATTTCGTTTAGCTCTTTTTCTGAAGTTTTCTCCTGTTCTATCATTTGGGAGGTATTTCTTTGTTTCCTCATTTTGGCTGCCTCTCTGTGTTTGTTTCTATGTATTAGGTAGATATACTATGTCTCCCAGTCATGCCTGGTGGCCTTATGTAGTAGGTATCTGTCGGTGCCCAGTGGCAGGCACAGTTTCCCTGGTCACCTGAGCTGGGTGCTCCAGGAGTGTCCCTTGTGTAGGTTGTGTGTACCCTTCTGTTATATTTGAGCCTTGATTGCTGTTGGCTTCTTAGTGGATGGTATTGACCCTCAGACGACTGGCTGTGGGGTTTGGCCACATCTACAGTTTATGGGCTACTGTGGGGGGGGGGCTTTCCCCACAGAGCAGGATTAGCCGCAGGAGGCTCTGGTGCCTGTTGAGATGGCCCTTTGTGTGTGCTGCTTGTGGGGCTAATTGAGTGGTGCTCTGCTGTGGTCTGAAGCCAACCTCCAAGTATGTTCATTCTGGGGTCTCTTGGGAGGGGCTCTGGTGCAGACCCATGTCAGCCATTACCTGTAACTGGTACTGGGAGTATTGGTAGGAGCTAAAAATAGGTCCATGATTGGTCGTTCGCTGTGCTGTACCTGGAGGCACGTGGGAGAGGCCATGCTCTGAACAGAGGATGGCTTCCACCAGTATCAGGCTGGGGTAGCTCTGCAAAAAGCCAGGACACTCCTAGACCTGCTGCCACCTGCTAGCTCCTGTAAGGTTTCAGAAGTGTGCAAGTTGGGTAAGGCTGGGTTGCAGGGAGTCAGCTGGGTATAGCTGTGGGGCTCATCAGACCAATCAGATTCAGATTTGTCCTGTGGGGGAGGGCTCAACACAGGAAAGATGGCGCCTGCTTGCCAGCTACATGGGAGAAGGGCCCCACACAGGGAAAATAGGGTCTGTCTCTCCAGTCCTAGCCTTGAAGTTACACAACTAAGTCTCTCCCCATATGCCCCCAGAGTCACTTTCCCTCCCAGGGCCCAGGGTGAGTGCCTGCACAGATCCTTTAAGAGGATGTTTGGGTTTCTCACAGCCTTCCTTGCTGCCCGGATGGTCAGAATCCCCACTGTCTATCACAGTCTGATATTCTGGGGGCTCCTCTTCCTGGCACCAGTGCTCCAAGTTAGGAGGCTGGTGCGGGGTTGGGGTCCCTTGCTCCTCTGCGAGGAATCTCTGTGGCCAAGATACCCCTCCTAATTTTCATCCATCATACAGAGGTTTAGGGCTGGCTGATTTGTCATTTCCATCCCTCTTACCAGTCTAGATGTTTCTTTTTATATCCTTAGTTATAAAGCTTTTGTTCAGCTAAACTTCAGATGGTTCCCCAGGTTGATTGTTCTATAATTTAGTTGTAATTTTGATGTATTTACAGGATGAGGCAAGCACAGCATTCGTCTACTCCACCACCATGGATTCCCCCACTGATTATTATGTTTTGAGCGAGTGCTGGTACTCCATGCCTTACTTCAGTGATAAATTTCCAATAACCTCATTTATCTACCTTAAGATTCCTTCAAATAACTATATTTGGAGTAACTAAATGAGGAAAGGAAATAGACTTGGAGGAGAATATACTGTAGACTGCAGCTTTCATTTGCTTCTTTCTCTGTAATTACTGATGGGTGTTTTCAAATACTTATTAACTCTGTGTGAGCTTAAATAAGACTACAATGTCCCCATTCAGGCAAAACAGGCTGTAGCATTTTATGTGGCAGAAGCTAAAAAACTGGGCAAGACTTGGCTTAGTATCAGGTAGGCAGTCACAGAAAACCAACCTGCCCCAATCCTGAAGGACACAATCTTCCAAACACTGTTTTAAATATTTTCATTAGATGGGTTATGTTTCTACCTGCAATCCTTTCTTTCTTTATAACTTTCCCCCAAATCCTATCTGGCCAATACACTACTCATACCTACTTTTGAATTTTTATCTCTTTGTTGCAGATATTGCCAGCTCAGTAATGCATTGGCAACATTTCCATTTCACAAATCCTCCTGACCCAGACTTCTCATTTTAAAAATAAATGGAAACCCACAGGCTTCTTTTTCAGGGGGGATTTTGTGAAGATGGAATTTTACATTTTCCCCACCATTACCATAAATTTATTATAAAAATAGTATATGCTTATTCAAGAAAACTAAGCAACATATATGTCTATTTTTTTAAAGTGCAAAAAAAAAATACCACCAACTAGATATAAACACAATTATGCTATTTTTTTCTGTATTAGAAGTTTCCTTCTGCATATAATAGTTGTGAAAGCTTAGAGAAATCACTTAAAGTCTGCCTCACTATTGTAGTTTGTAAAATCAGGGGAATTAGGGTACCTACCTCATAAGATCAATGTGGTAATTGGACGATGAGTTAATTTAAGTAAAGCACATAATAAAATTATTTTGTGTTTGCTACTATGAATATTACATTTGTGATTCTACTCATGCACATATCATACTATATTATGTTATTTTCTATGTAATATAGTTATTCAATAAATTTTAGTTCAATGTCTCCTATATATAAACCACTGCTCTATTTGCTGACATGCAGAGATGAGCAAGCACTTGAAGTTACCTGGTCTCATGAGGCTTGTATCCTAGTAAAGAGAAACTGATAAAACAATAGTAAAAATACATCAGGTATATATGTATATGTGGGTCTATATATGCGTGTGTGTGTGTGTGTGTGTGTGTGTGTGTGTGTGTGTAAACAAGATAGCATCACATGGTGATAAGATTTGCAGAGCAAACAATCTGGTTGATGAGATAATGAGTGACTGCTTTGGTTTTCATTTTTAGATTGGGAGGTCAGCAAGAAAATATGAACAAGATGAGATAGAGGGCTGAGCCTGATGTCTGGGGCATTCCAACATTTGGAACTCAAGCCGCAGAGAGAGCAAACAAAGGAGATGAAGAAGGAGAAGTCACTGAAATAAGAAGGAAAACAAGAATACAGTGTCATGCAAGGTAAGGTAAAATAGTACTTCAAATGCGATGATAAAGGAAGAGAAATGGCCACTGGATTGGAAAACATAAACTAAGCTGTTCTAGGCATAGTATTGACTCTCTTTTCAAGTGTCGCTTACTATTACTCTGATTGCATCTATTATTAAGAGCAGCTAACATTTATTGGTCACATTGAATGCTAGACCAAGTTTTTTTACAGAAATTTTTGCATGGGTTAACTAATTTAATATTCACAAAAATTTATGTCTTTGCACTAATATTATTATCATTTTTCAGATCAATAAACTGAGGCAGAAGAAATTACATAGTTTGCCCATTGTCACACAGTTAAGATATAGGGGTGATGAGTACATCAGCCTGTCATTTTCTTTCTAGAATTAGTGCTTTTGTGCTCTTTACAATATCTACATTCACATAAATGAATATAGATCTAGATTATAATTTTAATGCTTGCCTAATAATTTATTTTTTAATCTCTTGTCATTGAATATGTAGAAAATTTTCAAATTTCTGCTATTACAAACCATGAATGGTCTCAATCATATACTTTTAGATACTTATCAAGTCCTCTAAGTAGAATTATTATTTCAAAAACTATGCTCATTAAAAAAAGTTAAAACGCTATCATATTTCCCTTCATTATGGTTACATACATTTATGTAACTATTCATTTCTCCACATGTTTAGCAGCATAAGGAATAATAAAAAATTAAGACCTATTTGTGATGTAATTTGCATTGTGTTATCACTGAGGTTGAACATCTCTTTTTGTAATTATTTGCCATCTCAAATTCTTTTTTTTTTAAATTATTTTTTTAATTTATTGGGGTGACAATTGTTAGTAAAATTACATAGATTTCACGTGTACAATTCTGTATCACATCATCTATAAATCCCATTGTGTGTTCACCACCCAGAGTCAGTTCTCCTTCCATCATATATTTGATCCCCCTTACCCTCATCTCCCACCCCCAACCCCCTTACCCTCTGGTAACCACTAAATTACGTTCCCCAGATTAATTTTCAAACCCCATGACTATCTTGTGGTTACTGATTGTTTTCTAATCCCCTCACTTTCCCCCTCACCCCCACCCCCCCGCCCATCTAGCAACCCTCAGTTTTTCCTCTTTGTCTCCAAAACTGTTTCTGATTAGTTCATTCACTTATTCTTTTCTTTAGATTCTGCATATAAGTGAGATCATATGGTACTTATCTTTCTCTGTCTGACTTATTTCACTTAACATAATGTTCTCTAGGTCCATCCATGTTGTTGCAAATGGTAAGATTTCTTTCTTCTTTATGGCTGCCTAGTACTCCATTGTATAAATGTACCACAGTTTCTTAATCCAGTCATCTACCGATGGGCATTTCGGTTGTTTCCATGTCTTAGCTATTGTGTATAGTGCTGCAATAAACATAGGAGTGCATAAAGATTTTTGAATTGGAGTTTTGGATTTCTCCGGATAGATACCTAGGAGTGGAATTACTGGATCATAGGGTAGTTCCATTTTCAGATTTTTGAGATACCTCCATACTGTTTTCCATAGTGGCTGCACCAATCTGCAATCCCACCAGCAGTGCACAAGCGTTCCCTTTTCTCCACATCTGCACCAGCACTTGTTGTTGTTTGTTGATTCAAATTCTTATTTTGACCCTGTCATTCATCCCTGTTTAGTACTGTGGTGTTTACGTCTTACTTATTTATTCATTTTCCTTTGTTGTTGTTTTTTTCTTTTTACTAATATAGAAGGAATGTGTAACTGCTTAGCTCTCAATATATGTTGAAAATAATTTTCCAATTTTGCACTTAAATGCTAACTTTAATCTTTTAAATGTTTTGCATTTTTATGTATTCAGTTCTCTTGGTTGTCACTTATTTTCAGCTTTGATGTTATCTTTCAATGGGCCATCTCTACCTCAAGATCATATTAAAGTTTCCTTTAGTAAATGTTTTTTATCTGAAAATATTTCAAAGAAAGGTCTAGATTTCTTTATTTTTTATGGCTGTGCAATACTCCATTGTATAAATGTACCACGGTTTCTTTATCCAATTGTCCATCAGTGGGCATTTTGTTTTTTTCCACATCTTGGCTATTGTGAATAGTACTGCAATAAACATAGAAATGCGTATATTTTTTCGATTTAGCATTCTGGATTTCTTTGGATAAATACCCAGGAGTGGAATTGCTGGGTAATAAGGTAGTTCTATTTTTAATTTTTTGAAGAACCTCCATACTGATTTCTATAGTGGCTGAACTAATCTGCAATCCCACCAACAGTGCACGAGGGTTCCGTTTTCCCCATATCCTTGCTGAAACTTATTTGTTGATTTACTGATGATAGCTATTCTGACGGGAGTGAGGTGGTATCTCATTGTGGTTTCTATTTTCATTTCTCTAATGATTAGTGATGTTGAGCATCTTTTCATATGTCTGTTGGCTGTCTATATGTCCTCTTTAGAGAAATATCTCTTCATATCCTCTGCCCTTTTTTAATTTGGTCGTTTGATTTTTTGGTGTTAATTTGCATGAGTTTTTTTAATAAATTTTGAATATTAGCCCTTTATCAGATATATCATTGGCAAATATCTTCTCCCATTCAGTAAGATGTCTTTTTGTTTTATTGATGGTTTCCTTGCTGTGAAAAAAACTTTAGTTTGATGTAGTCCTACATGTTTATTTTTCCTTCTGCTTCCCTTGCCTGAGGAGATATATCAGTAAAAATATTTACTAAAGGTAATGCCTGTGAACTTGCTTCTTATATTTTCTTCTAGAAGTTTTATGGCTTTGGGTCTTACATTTAAGTCTTTAATCCATTTTGAATTTATTCTTGTAAATTTCATAAGTAGGTTGTCAAGTTTCATTGTTTTGTACGTATCTGTCCAGTTTTCCCAGCACCATTTATTAAATAGACTGTCTTTTCCCAGTGTAAATTTTTGCTTCCATTTTCATAGATTAAATGACCACATAGGCATAGATGTATTTCTGGGCTCTCAATTCTGTTCCATTGATCTGTGCATCTGTTTTTATGCCAATACCATGCTGTTTTGATTACTATAGCCTTGTAGTATGATTTGATGTCAGGTAATGTGATACTTCCCACTTTGTTTTTATTTCTCAAGATTACCATGGCTATTAGGGGTCTTTTATGGTTCCATATAAATTTTAGGATTATTTGTTCTAGTTCTGTGAAAAATGTCACTGGTAATTTGATAGGGATTGTGTTGGATCTATACATTGCCTTGGGTAATATGGACATTTTAACTATATTAATTCTTCCTATCCATGAGAATGGTATATGTTTTCATTTATTTGTATCTTCTTTAATTTTTCTCTTCAATGTCTTATAAAAAAGAATGAGATCTAACCATTTGAAACAACCTAGATGGAACTAGAGAATATTACGCTAAGTAAAATAAGTCAAACTGAGAAAGACAAATACCATATGATCTTATTTGTATGTGGAATTTAAAACACAGAATAAATAAAAAAAAAAAGAAATAGACTCAGAGATATGTAGAGAAAAAACTGATGGTCGCTAGATGGGAGGGGTGGTAGGGATTGGGGAGAAGGTGAAGGGATTAGAAAGTACAAATTGGTAATCACAATATAGTCACAGGTATATAACTACAGTACGAGGAATATAATCAATACTGTTGTAAAGATTATGAAAGGTGCCAGTTGGGTACTGGCCTTATCAGGGAGATCACTTCATAGACTGTGTAGATGCCTGACCACTGTGCTGTACACCTGAAGCTGAAATAGAATAGTATTGAATATCAACTATAATTATATATATATATATATAGAGAGAGATATATAGATATATAGATATATAGATATATAGATATATATATATATTGTCACGGGATGTAAAGTACAGCATAGGGAATATTATGAATTGTATTGTAACAGTTATATATGATGTCAGTGGGGTAGTAGATTGCGGGGGTTCTCACTTTGTGAGAGGTATAAATGTCTAACTATTACATAGTTTTGTACACTGGAAACTAATAACAAAAAAAGAAATACAAATTGGTAATTACAAAATAGTCACGAGGGTGTAAAGTACAGCATAGAGAATATAGTCAATAATGTTACAACAACTATGTAGTGCCAGGTGGGTACTAGACTAATCTGGGAGATCACTTCTTAAATTATATAAATGTCTAATCACTATGCTGTACACCTGAAATCGATACAAAATGATAGTAAATGCCAACTATGACTAAAAAAAAAAAAAATTAATGAAAAAAAAAGAAAAGGAAGGTCTAGAGCTGCATTATTCAACATGGTAGCCACTATCTATATGGAGATTTTAAATGGAAATTAAGTAAAGTAAAATTTAAAATTTAGTTCCCCAGTTGCACTCAATAACCATGAGTAGCTGTGGCTGTCATTTTCAACAGTGCAGATATAGTCCATTTCCATCATTGTAGAAATTCTTATTGGACAGTGATTCTCAAATGTTAATATGGACACCAATCACCTAAGTATTTGTTAAAATTCATCTCCTGATTCAGGTGGTCAGGTGAAGAGACCTGAGCTCCACACATTTAACAAGCCCCCAGATGACGCCATCACTGCAGGTTCTTAGGCCACACTTAGAGTAGCAAGTGTCTAGATTTATTTGTATGCAAGGAATTACAAAAATTACACGTATGCCTTTCTCTGTTTATTTAATTGCATTACTTACTGATATTCAGTGGCATATTTATCATGTGGTAAAGACACATATATTTGTTTTTCCTGGACTTTCTGACCTCTTCTATTAATTCATAGTCAATTCCTGTCATATACTACTATAAAATCAATGTAGTTTTGTAGGATGTTTTAATATTTAGTCAAGAAAATATCTTTCAATAGCTTTTCAAATTCCACTGAACATCACATATTGTTTAAATCAGAATTACATTCACTTTGAAATGAATTTAGTAAGAAGTAATTATTGCAAAATTGATTCTTTCTGTTCCAGAAGAAGGGATTTCTTTATTTCCCATATCTTTTTTTTTTTTATATCTCTTTTAAGGAGTAAATGTTTGTGCTCCACCCCCCATTCATATGTTGCAACTCTAACCTCTTATGTGAGGGTATTTGGAGGTGGGACTTTGGGGAGGTAATTAGATTTAGATGAGGTCATGAGGGTGGGGACTTATGATGAGACTAGGGTCCTTATACAAAGAGGAACTCTCACTCTCTCTGACCTGTGAGAACACAGCAAAAAGGAGGATGTCTTCAAGCCAGAGAAAAGGCCCTCACTAGAAACTTAATCTACCAGCATGTTGAACTTGGACTTCCCAACCTCTGGAACTCTGAGAAATAAATGTCTATTGTTTAAGCCATCCATTTGGTGGTGTTTTGTTATAGCAGCCTAAGTTAACTAAGACAGTCTCTGAGAAAAATTTTGTTTTCTCTAAATACAATCTTTATATTTTTGCATCCAATTGGCCTTCCTGTGGTACCATCTCATACTTTCTAGTTAGTTTCACAGTAGTTTTTCTGGATTTTTCAGGTAGAAAAATATGGAGTTCCTTGGGAAATATTTTTCCTCCTTAAATATTTGAGTTTTGAGGTGGTCACTTCTATATTTAAATGTTGTTTTAGGATTTTATTACTAAAAAGAGAATTTCATGTTTAGTGTATGGGTACTTTTGATTTTTCTACTTGTGCGGACCATGTCATGATTTAAGGTCTGGAGTCAGGCACCCTACAGCAAACCCCTGCCACTGGGCAGGTGCTATCGACATGTGGGGTGCCAGATGGGAATAGAAAGGAAAGGCCCCACTCTTCCAGGCAGCTCAGACTAACACACTTGGAGAATGTGATAGGCACATTAGGAGGAGTATGAAAAAAATCTCATGATTCATTTTTTATTGATAGTGTATTTATTGATGGATTGTTTCAAAACACAGAGAGCAAGCATCAGGTATTGACTGTAAATCTGGACTGGGGTTAAGTTAAGACTACCAGGGTAAGGTAAACTTGATTTTTGTAACTTGAGCACAACTTATCTATTCAAAGAAGGGAAATGGTTGATTGGAGTAAGAGTGTCTGATTTGCTAGAACATGTAGATCCCTTTTATTTGTTTATTTTTTTAGCAATTTAAAAAATTGTTTTTGAGTATAGAGATAAATTTATTATAAAGGCAAAATCTTCTGAAAAACTTACTGGAAAATATCTGCTGGATAAAACAAAGGAGGGAATGCCTGAGTCAGTTCATATATTTCCTGTCATGCGAATATTCCATTTATTAGCAGTTTGCTCCCTTGATGATATATACGTAGTTTTGTGCACATTATTACTCAATATTTTTTTTCCCCTCAGTAACTCAGTATTCTGGATTCTGGAGCGCAGTATTGTTATCCACTGCTCCATGATCCCTAAATCATATGTGTAACTGCTGTTGACATCTATATTGTTGTATAGACAAAAGTCATGTGAAACATATGGTTCTCATTCTACCAAGACTTTCATTTCATGCTGTTACCAGAATGCTTAGAAATCTTGATTAGATGGGAAGGAGATTAACTTTTTCCCTAGTGGAATCATTTCATTATAACAAAGGTGTCATCTCCCTAAGCTAGATGTGGAAAGAATAATAGAAAGATTACAGATCATGGAAAGAACTAGAAAGGCTTTATTATAAATTATGACATGACTTAGAGAGCACATCTTGATATATTTAAATAAACCCCTTAAAATTTAGGTAACTAGATTGATCAGTCTTAATTCTCACTTTTCTCATTTGCATCGCTTTTATGCAAAAAGCACTCCTCACCCTCTGGCTGATTTATGGACCGAAAAGTACTTTCAGGGCTCTGAGTCTCCTTGTCGTCTGAGTTCATGGAAGTGACATGTTTAACCCCAATGGTATCAACTCTGTTAGTCCGTAACTATAAAAGAAAGAGTCAAACTCCATCCTGACTTTAGAGCTTAAAAAGGAATAAGTCATGAAGCATCTTAATGACTGGTTTCCTATTGACGTCTATGTATTTTATGAAGCTACTCAAGAAATAAACTAACACATAACTATACTTTGAGCTTTGTTGATCTCACTATACCTTTATTCTTAAGATAAGGATTTTCAACTTATTTTTGTCCAATGTATTTTTCTCTGGATATTATTGAAATTAGTGGAAATGAATTTGATATTTGGTTCTTTGATTATTTAAAACTATAGATCATTTTCTGTTTCACTCAGTGAAATGTAAAGAAGTAGTTCAGGGGACCTTCCAGACACCAGGTCTCAAAGGTGCTATAAATACCTGTGCACCAGTACCAGATCTGACAATTAAATTCCTGAACTTGCCACTGTGTGCTTACATTGGGAGCACTATACAAACAGCTCAGTAAGGTTTCATCACCTTGGTATATCAGTGTCTCAACTGTGTTTGTGTGGATGTGTGGTGGTGTTTTTCTGAGTGACGTCATTATTGTTGTTGCTGGTTTTGTGTGCCATCGTGAGAATGTCTGAGCTTGAATTAGAGCAATGAACAAACATTCAATTTCTTGTTAAACTTGGCAAGAGTGGAAGTGAAATCAGGGACATGTTAGTCCAAGTTTATGGGAATAATGCCACGAAGAAAATGGCAGTGTCCAAATGGATTAAACGTTTTTCAGAGGGGAGAGAACACGTCACTGATAAAGAGAGGTCAGGGTGGCCAGTAATGAGCAGAACTGATGAAAACATTGCAAAAATTCATGAGTTGTGTGTCAAAATCACCAGCTCACTGTGAGAAGCATAGCAGACCAAGTAAACATTGATAGAAAAACAGTTAGGAAAAATCTTAACAGAAAATCTTGGCATGAGAAAAGTGTGTGCAAAAATGGTCCCAAAGGAACTTACTGATGAACAAAAGCAAAGGAGAATTGAAGTCTGCCAAGACATCTTGGAGAGGCAAGACGATGCTTTGGGCCATGTTATCACTTGTGACGAAACATGGGTGTACCAATACTACCCTGAAACAAAGTGTCAAAGCGCACAATGGAAGTCAGCTAATTGTCCACAACCAAAAAGTTCCACCAGTCCAAATCAAGGTTAAAATGATGTTGCTAACCTTTTTGGATATCAGAGGGATTATTCACTATGAATTTGTACCAACTGGACACAGTTAACCAAGTTTACTATTTGGAAGTGCTGAAAGTCTGCGTGAAAAAGTTAGACAAAAACAACCTGAATTTTTCGCCAACAATTCATGGCTCTTTCATCATGACAATGCACCAGCTCACACACCCTGTCTGTGAGGGAGTTTTTAGCCAGTAAACAAATCACTGTATTGGAACATCCTCCCTACTCACCTGATCTGGCCCCCAATGACTTCTTTCTTTACTCAAAGAGAAAGGAAATACTGAAAGGAAGACATTTTGATGACATTCAGGACATCAAGGGTAATACGATGGCAACTCTGATGGCCATTCCAGGTAAAGAGTTCCAAAATTGCTGTGAAGGATGGACTAGGCACTGGCATCAGTGCATAGCTTCCCAAGGGCAGTACTTTGAAGGTGACCGTAGTGATATTCAGCAATGAGGTATGTAGTACTTTTTCTAAGATGAATTTGCTAACTTAATTGCCAGACCTTGTATGTTTCCAGAGAAGTAAATGCCTGATCAGTGGACACTGTGGCCTGGGATGAGGAGAGAGTGGGATTGAGAAGATGGGGGTTGAAATAATTTGATGGTTCCAAGCCTTGTTTTGTGAAAAGAAAGAAAAAGAATGGGGAAGGAGGAGGTAAGAAACACACTAATCATAAATTTTTCTAAAACTGAAAATATTAAATTTAAAAGACTACACATTATCATAAATATGTTCTCCTTACTCTTTTGGGATATAAATCCCTACTATTGGAATTTTTGTGGTAAAACATGGCAGTTTCATTTTATAGTTCATTTTATAGTTAGTAATTCAGTCTTATAGTTAGTATATAGTTAGTATGTCAGTCTTTCCTCACTTTAATATTTGTGATTATCCTGGCCCATGAAAACAGGTAACAGAACCATTGTGTTGGCCGAAGACGATGAGATACAGTCAGCCCAATGATCTTGGATGCTAATTCCAACGAGCCAATGATTGTGAGGCCTGAAGCAAGTCAGTATACTTATCTTGGTATCAATTGTCTCATCTGTAGAAACGAGCTTTACACTATTCAAGCTCTCTGTCGTTCAAAAATACAGCCCCCCTAGCCTGATGGAATTGTCAGTTATGATAAAGTATTTCCAATTCCTAATCTGTCTGTCATATAATTTCCTTATAAAGAATCTTTTCTGCTTTTGGTCATGTGCTGAAAGACAACTTCCATGAGAACACTTCACTACCGAACATAATGACACATTACTGAACCTCTTGATAACAGTGTGGTGGCTGCTACCAGTTTGTAAGTGGTACTCGAGGCCCTTTTCTTTTCCACAATGTGCTAAGTTTTTAGAATCTTCATAAGGCAGAGAAGGAGAGAAAAAGTGGATATAGGGGGAAAGAGAGGGAGAGAGAGAGAGAGAGAGAGAGAGAGAGAGAAAGAGAGAGAGAGAGAACCTCTTCTCTTTCCTGGTTATATTTCCCTTTCTTCTTTTCATCTATCTAGTCTTCTAGCATGCATTAAACAGATGTCCTGTTCCACCCAAAAAGCAGATGCACAAAAAGCAGGAAAAATGACACTTAGGACAGGTGAAAACTGAAAATCATGTGAAGTGTTGATTTTATTTTCCCCCAGATACAAGTTAAAAAACCAAAATTTGCAAAACAATAGTACAGTCCCAGAAGGTGTTTAAGAATCAAGAAGGTGAACTTAAGTTTATAATTTCTTTTATGGTCTGTTGAGGCATGAAAAATTACTTTACATTTAGAACACATTCTTCTAAGAAGTTAGTTATGAATTTAGAGTTTAGGATAACTCTTGGGAAAATCAGCTTGCTAGTAGAGATAATTTGCAATAACAATTGTTGGGAAAGAATGTAATGGAAAAATACCTACAGGTCACTATTGAATAAGTTCATTTTTTTCTCAAAATTGACGTTTTTGAGTTCGAATTAAGCAGAAACCTACCAGTTATTGTTACTTTTACCATAGTACCAACGTAAACATTAAAACATTCACATTATACTTCATTATGCTTTTTACTCTGAGCAAAAGCAAGTTAGATTAAAAACTTGGGACTTGGTGTGTGTGAGAGAGTGTGTGTGTGTGTGTGTGTGTGTGTGTGTATACACATGTATATGTATATACATACATAGGTTGTGTTACATAACATTCGCTATATTTGTATATTCAGATGGAATTAAGAACAGAATGAGGAGAGTCCTCAGGAAATGCAGGAAATAAGATGACTTAAATAATTTCATCAGTGAGTACAGGAATTAGTGACATGCATGCCACAGTTAATGTATGTCTTATTTTTGTTGGAAAAAAATGCACTCCAGACAAGACCTTTATTTGACATACGTGTAAACTGTGCATGTTCTTTCTAAGTGGGCTAGTTTTGTTCTCATGCCATGGGAGCAGGTGGCATGAAGCTGTTTTGATGAGGTTAAAAGGCTCCTCCCCTCTTTCCCCAAGCAGCAGCCTGAAGTACGTCAGTAGTAATTGTGTGCCTGGCTTGGCTATGCTGGGCGGGTGGAGACAAAATTGATATCAAATAAGGGTATTAAACTGAGATGTGGCTGTTCCATTTAAGTTGTTGCTCATTTTCATTAGCCATGCCAGGGGTGAAAAGCTTATAACTTAAACATCCTCTGTAGTGAAAACATTTTTTTTTTTCTGATGGATTTTTATTTTTTCTTCTCCATATAGATTGAATGAGTGTTGTAGTGGATATAAATGAAGGGGTTTCTTTATCCTCTTTTCATTTTATTATTTTCTAATCAGACTTCAGCTCAGATAGATAAAAGAGAGAGGTTCTATTGCCTAGATGGGAGGCCTTTAACGAGAAGGGGAGGCCCCAGGGAGCCGAAATCCGAAGTAGAACGATGCTGCTTTCGGGTTTCTTCTCATTTCTTCAGTTGCTTCTTCCCCTCCTTTTTCCAACGGGCCTAGTGAGCAGGAACTATCCAAGGTGCTAGAATGCCGGGAGCTTTGCCGTTCAATGCAGGCGGATCGCAGAAAGAGAGAAGAGAGATTACTGCTTATTTCAGAAGGTAGGTTCTTTGTTTCAGAATCCCTGATTAATCAGCAGCAGCATCAACAGACTAAGGCAGCTGGAGAGGAGAGAGAAAGAGAAGCAGGAAGGGAGGGAGTCAGGGGCAGGGAGGGAGGGAGGGGAGAGAGAGAATGAGAGAGAGAGAGAGAGAGAAAGCTGGTTGTCACGGGGGAGGGACCATGCCACAAGCTAGGCTGCTCCAAACCTTCTGTATGTAAGTGGCAATGAGAAAGAGCATCTTTTTGGCTGGAAGGAGACATTTAGAGAGGATGTTGCTGATTTTTTGTTTTCATTTATTTTTGTCTTTACAGAATATAATCAAATGAGGCACCTTAGCCAGCCTGGGTGATTGTTTCGAGTCTTGTAATCATCTGGGTAGCAAAGTGGGTAAAAGCATTCAATTCCTTCCCAGCTGGACCTGGAAGGAGAGGGGCTGTGTGTTCCTCCCCACCCATTAGCTATGCCCTCTTTTCTCTGAATGTCGATTTAAGGAAGCAAGCACCTGTCTTCCGTCACCGTATCTTCCTAGAAAACTTTAAAGGCCATTTTATCTGACAGGAAGAACATCAAGAACGCTCTGATCTCTAGTGATGAAGAATCTGGGAGTGGACACTTTTCCCATCCAGATACAATGCACTTTAATTGAAGAAAAACTGAGCTGAACTACAAGTCCATTTGTTATGGTGCTGGATTACTCCTACAGAACTGCCCTGAGATCAACCGCGAGAGAGGGCTCTGACAGACACAAGTCACCTCCTGATTATTGCACTTACCTCTCCCTGGGGACTTAAATTTTGGTATGTATCTCATTTTTCACATTCTCTAAGCATGCTAATTAAATCCAGCACTAAATAGATCAAGCTATCTGGTTGTGAAATGGAATGGGTTTTAGCTGGGGATACTTCATGCTGAAGTTTGCATGTCTTATTAGGTGGAGCAGAAATAAAGCCACAGCGAAGGCATCCAGGGCATTAATGAGCCTCAGGCTGTTTTGTATCCTCTTACCCACTTAGTTACATTACCACAGAAATGGTTAAACTAGATTTTCATTGGTAAAATAAGCCATGATGAATTATTAAAAGCATTGAAAATATTTTCCAGGGTATTAATTGGCATTCATATTGTGCATGCTAGCTATTTATCTGCTATTCCATATCATAAATATTTTACAACAGTCTCTTAGCACTTTTGTGATAGCTCAATTTTATGCCCCCCAAGAAAAAACACAGTAACCCCCCCAATAAAATGCAAACTATTAGACAGACACCAAAGCTGAAACTGCTTTTTCCTAACTAGTTAAACATAAACCCTTTTCAGAAACATACATGTTTAATATCACACAATATCAGGATGATTTCATTAGTGTCATCATAATAAATATTTTCTATTGAACTTTAGGTGGACTTGTTTTACTTGGGACACACACTTATTTTGTTGGAGTGTCTCTGTTCTAATTTTTCCAACTACCAACACTATTTTAAATACATGAAATGTAAGTATTTTCAAACCCAGAAGAAATGTTACATGAAATAATATTATTCGTTTTCATTAGAAAATGTTAAAGTTGTGTTGATACTGGATTTTTTATCTAAATGTATTCCCGAAATAAAGGAATGCAATTGAAGACTTTATATGATGTACTTTTGGTCATTACATCGTGCAAGAATTTATAAGCCAGTAGTGTGGAATAATTGTAGAGAACAAGTGAAAATTAATGCCTTTCCTAATTCTTCATAGTTTAAACAATGTTCCAACTTATTTTCTATATTATCAAGTGGTAAACAAATTAATATGAGAAAATGTAAGCCACACGTGCCAAAATTATTTTATTTTTTTTTTCTGTGGGAAGTGCAACATATGTTTGACAATTCAGCAAAGAAGTGGACTCTGTGAAGGAAATTGACAATTTAGAAAATTAATGATAACAGACTTGAGGAAAAAAATTACAACTTCACAAGGTACTATAGAGAAGTCCAAGGACTTGAAGCATCTATAAACTATAGAGGGAGAAGTATAAAAATCCTAAACACTGGAAGATTGGCTATTGTTTGGAAAAAAAAAAAAACAAAAACAAGTAAGTCATAGACTCCCAATTAGATGATTTGCATTGTAGCTCAAGTCAGCAATTTATTATACTGACTATATCTACTTCGCAAATGATGCCTTATAAGCTTCTGGAAACATGTAGCCAAAGGCTCAAAAAAGTACCTCAGCCAATCACATTTTGTGTGAATCCCTAATATTAGTGGAAATGTGCAATCTTTTTATACCATGGGTAAATAGCTCCATGACAACCTGGAAGTTGGGGAGGAAATTCTAATTTATGATGCTCCTACATTAACATGATTTATGCCCATTTTGCCCATTTTGGGAAGGGAGATAGTGGAAATAAACTCACTCCAAAGTAATCTGCTTTCTGAGAAAAAAAAAAAGCAATCAGTGTCTTTGTAGTCATTTCAACAAGCTCTTTTGGTTTTAACTCTAACATTTCCCATTTTGGTCAGAACAGCTGCATTTTGATGACAGTGAAGATGAGAAACTGAGCATGACAGTTAGTGGGGTTGAGGGTGGGATTTCAAGGATAATCAAAGTGAAATTGCAGGACTGAATTTTGACAAACTGTATATAAGATTTTATCAGAAAAACAATTTTGACATGGTTTACATCGGTTATGGATTATAACCAAGCAATCTAGTCTGTTGATTTTGTCCTATGTGAAGTAAGCACATTTTAGGAATTAATTTGCATGCATATTTACATATGTATGTGAATCCTGATTATTTAAGTACTTATATTTTCACAGTGTGTTTTCAAGTTGGTCTGAGTACATGCAAAAAAATGTAAAAGACCTTTTTTTTCTTCTATTGAAGAAAATAATAGTCAAAATTGCATTGAGAAACTTTTATTCGGATGAATCAATACTACTGGGCAAAATGGGATCCTCTCTCTAAAAGGAGATGCAGTGATTGGAGTGGGAGGGAAAATTAAATTTTAATAACTCAAACTGTATAACTTCCTCACAGCATTAAGACAGGTGTGGTTTCAAAACCTCAGAAATAAATAAGTGGTAGAGACTAGAAAACTTTCCCACATGCAAATAAAATGAAAAACACAAATGAAATGATGGCAAACTGTCTAGGTTTTCCACCTGGAGATTTATTCCCACTATGTATTTTGTTTTTCCCAGATAACAAAAATAACATTATAATAATAACACAGAATAAACTTTATTATTTGTTAGCTTCTAGGGTTGGCCATGACCTAAAATTTAAGAAGCTTCTCATAGAGCTTCAAGAAATGGGGAGCCGTTCTCTCCCAAGCAAGTGGTTTTTTTTCCTCTACCACTCAGTTGATGTGCAAAATAACTGGATGAGTGGAGATTTTACAACTTGCCTTAGAAAACCAAAGTTTGAGATGGAGAACAGCTCCATTTCAGAAATTCTGAGTAAATACTTTAAAAAGAAAAAAAAAAAAGAACTAGCACCCATGAAGGCTCATGGACTAATTCACAGATGACACTGGTGTACTGGAACCCTGCTTTTGGTAAATGGTGGTAAATAATCCATGCCTGAGAAATGTGTGTACACAGCTACCTGAGCCTGTCCTTAACAGAGCCAGAGTGGTTAATGGCACAATGCATGAAATTACACTAAAGGAAGAATTTGTCCTGAATTTTAAGAAGAGGAAAGAGAAATACTTTAACATGTATGAGAATGTGCGTGCTTAATATTTATCTGACTCTTTTCCTACATCTTGTTTTCAACAACAGCCTGCATTTAATACGTAATCCTCTGTTCTATGGGGAATCCAATCTTGACATCAGTTAGTGGCACATTAGATACGCTTTGGTAAATTGAGACCACACAAAATTGGTACCTTAATTCACAAAAGGAATAACCCATGTAAATATATGATCTTTAAGTTCTTGCATACACTTATTTCTCAAAAATATGAGCTCCCCCCCCCCTTTTTTTGTCTTTAACATACAAAGTCATGTAGTGTCTCAGCTTCTTGAGTTCCTTGGATGCAAGTAGTGGCTACAGAAAGAGAAAAGAAAAGTGATTTTTAAAATATTTCTATGGGTTCCATTTTGATGTTCTTATGTATATTTTATGTCCCACATGTATATATACTAGGTAATTTTATTTCAGTGGAAACATTTTAAAGAAATGTAATGCTACTTTCAGCTCCAGGTTCAGCATCGGAAGGTATAGTGATGGTTTTACACAAAAGAACATAAAGAAATGGTTAATTCAGTAATAAGTTCAGTGCTTACTACTTTAAATATAACCTGATTCTCACCAGTGTAAATTGGTGCATCTTAGTTGAGTAGAGTGAAATTTCAAATTTTGGGAAGTGTCACAATATTATTCAAAGTTATCTTTAGGAAGGGCGTGGTTAACAGGAACTAAATTTAAAAAGTGAAAGAATGAAATAAAATAAAGCTGAGAAATTAAACACCCAGTTGTATTTAAGCCAAAATGTGTAGCTTTTATAAGAATGGCAATGATTTTAAATATAGTAATCCAGAAATTAAACAAAAGGAATCTTTTACAAATGAAGAATCTAGTGGTGGAAAAAAGGAACAAAGTGAAGACATGTTTACCTGTGATCTGTATGGGAATTCTGATCTCAGTCATTTTAGGTTTTTCCTCAGGGGAGTCCCTGACGTAAATGTTACATATTGGCCACAACTTCCAAGAAAAAGAACACACTCACATAAGTCTTACACGATTTGAATCAATACTGTGCTTTCCAAATAAAACATATTTGTCTGTGGATGAAGACCACAGATGCCAGCTTTCAACCAATGCTCGGGGAGGCAGAGGGAGCTAAAATGTCTAATTTGTTGTGAGCAAAAATGGCTGCAGACACATACTAATTCAAATAGAAGCACTGAATGTAGAAATGCAAGGTTTTCCCTTCAATCTCACCCACTCTGTTGTCATAAATATCCCATGCAATAATTTGTGGTCTAGTAAGTTAGACTGATTGATTGTGATATATCTAAAGATGCTACCTGAAGGAAATGTCTCATTTGCTTCTGAACTTTGGTCTTCTAAGACGTCAACTTTAGGAATTAGATGTTCAAGACAAGCCTTCATAGAATGCTTGTATATAGGATTTTCATCCAAGGGCCAGAAAATAACTTGATTTACTATCTCACAGTCAAAACACAGCCAAGTTTTTAGTGGTAAAAAAAGACCTGATTCAATATCTACCTTAGCCATAAACATAAATTTCCAAAGATAAACAGATTTATGATACACTTGTTTGTGGGTTGTCACTGCATGGGAGTGGTAGAAGTTGTAATAAGGTAGGTAGACATTTAACATATAGTTCACTTTTCTTTACTGTTCAGTTGCCTAAGAAACAATTTTTGGCTTGTAAGTGTGGAGTCTGAATGTTCCAGAAATGGGATGAGCCTGGTGATTGATAAGTCCAAAACCTTTATTTTCTGGATGTGGACAAACCAGGAAAATAAAATGGGGCAAAATGGATAAAAGGCCTATGTAATGTTGTGACTAATAATTATAGTCACATTTATTGAACACTTATATGCATTTTCTAACTAAATCATCACAACAACCTAATACTATTCCAACCACCATTTTAAAAACATGGAAACTCAACCTTAAAGAGGTTAAGTAACTTGCACATAGTCAGAGATCTATGGGTGATTTAGCTGGGGGTTTCAGGCCATACTGCTCAACTTTTCAGCTATACCTTTCAAGACTGCCTCACTGCTCATCCCTCCCTTACATTAAAAAGTCCATTTTTATTTTTGAAGACTTGATACGATTTTTCAAAAGTTTTTTTTGTTTATTCTTAAAAATGGTGATCATAAACTATGACAAACCAGTGAATGTCACCACTGCCACCTGAATCAATGCCCTTGTTATACTGTATTGCAATTGTTTATTCATTGTGCATTTATACTGCAGTGTGAAGGGCTAGACAAACACAATTCTGCCTTTATCAGTGCCTGGTTCATAACAAATGCTCAAGAAATACTCGAATAAAAAAAATGATTGTGGAAGCAAACATTTCTCTAGAACTAGATGACATAAGCATGCTCTAAAGTTTTACTAGATTTTATGGTTGATTTTCATTCCAATTTTCATCTTAGTTTCAAAAAATCTTATAATACAAATTTTCCATGATTATTTAATATTTTCTCAGAATAATTTGAAAGACCATTTAGTAACAGTACATTTTCAGAGGTACACAATTAACCTTGTTAATTGTTAATTGTTAACCTTGTTAATTGTTTGGAATGTATAAATTGTATAAAGAATGACTGGTGTCCTTTGGATGGGAGGGAAACTTAAAGGAAGAAATAAAAACCTGTGGGTAATGCCTCACACATGGGAAATATACAGTTTTGCTCTAGGGCACAGTGGGAGTGATCGTCTTCCACCCTGAGGCATTACTTCTAGACTCCTTGTAATACTGACTTGGCTTGCTTAACTATGGTAGAATTAATTGCTGTAAAGTTATGCAGATCTTTTTTTATCCAGGCACACCTAGTGCTGAAGTCCTTGGCAGAAGGGAATTTTCAATAATGGCAATGCTTTAGTTCTCTGGGAATCATGTTCTTATATGTCTTTCTCCAAAATTGCAATTCTTTGTAACAGTAATTTTCTATTCCTCTGTGTGTCCACCACATAAGCATCTAATGTGATGTACTGATATTAAAATACAATTAATTATGTTAGATAGTTAGAATTAAAAGACCATTTCATTTGTCAACCCATTATAGATTTAAACCAAACCAAACATAATACGACTTAATATAAAAAAAAAATCATGAGTCAACAAATAACTTTTCATATCCTCTAGTTTCAACAATTTCATATAGAATGGGAATAAATATATCCTTAAATTCAGAGTCAATTTCAAATAACGTATGGATTGACTGGCAGCTAAAATGCTAATAAACTGTGATAAGAAGTGAAGTTTCCATAGCTACCACCCAGGTTATGGAACATGATTATACTTGTAAAAAAATCAGAATAAAATGATTTGTAATGGTGCAAATGAAAGTGTGTGACATCAACAAATAGTTGGACTAATATTTTAAAAATATCCTTTGGAGACTTTTGAAGACAGTAAAAAGACGTGAAGGTAATTTATAATTTTCAAATGGCCACATGTTTCCCCTTGTTAATCAATTTTGCTTTAGGTTTTCCAATCTGCCTCAATTACACCACTTTCCTAGACTATTACAGTGAATATGTAATTGAGGACAGTAAGCCTTATTAAGCTAGGAGGGTAACATATCTATCTTGTGTGTAATTAATTAAACTTCAGTTCTAGTTTTGATTGATTAAAGCACAATTTCTTTATCCCCTGGCTTTATTGATTCCTATGATTCATTGGATACCTCTACTTCAAGGCATGCTGATTTTCATAGCCTGCTGGTTTTCTATCCCCCATTCATCTATACACATATATATTTTCCATTACTATTGCTGCCAGTCTTCCTCCTACACTTTTATTAAAATGATACTAGCTATCATTATTATGTGCTTACTATTATTGAACTTTATGCTAAATTCTTTACAATCATCACCTCTCTTAATCTTCACAACAGCAGGAGGTAGGAGAGATTATTTCCATCATTTTATAGGTAAGTGTAATATGTATTGGTTGAAAAGTCCTATGTTGTTGTTTTGATTTGATTTTGGTTCTCAGTAATCCTTTTTGTGCCCGAGGTTCTTAAACCTTCATGTAGCAATGAGAATCACAGTTGTCACTGCCTGAATTACCAGATTGGTCAGGATTACCACAGTCCTGGTGATCTATGATATTTGAGTTGGGTCAAAGCATTAAAGAGCACCATTCTGAAAAATAATGGAGGGTCACAAAGGGATTATTGCCAAGACAAATTATATTAGAAATGTCTATTTCCTTTCCTTGATGGCTGCTATCTCCTGCATGAATAGTTCAGAGTCCTAAAACTTAATTTAAAATTGTAAGGAAAAAACACACAATGAGAAAATTTGTTCCAAGTAATTATTTTATTTGAAATTGAACAGAAAAGTCCTAATGGTGATCAGAAACAAATGAAGCTTGGATCTGATATATCTTGTTGGTATAAGAACATGTTGTTGAGGAACAGGGTCATAACTGTAATTACATAAACCAAACTTTTACCTTTCTACACTACACTGTATTTGTACCTTCATATTACCTTTCAATGCAAAAGTCTTGGCCTGTGTCCTGCTAATTTTGATTCTCTGAGGGAGTGTTTGCTACTCAGGCCACATTCATTTAATATTTACTTCAAATACTCTGATGGCTTATAATTTCTATTGAGACGTTGTCTCCAAATAGAGTCTACCATAATCCTTGGAGTTTGGGGCAAGATAATAGGGAGAATAAACAACACGTTGCTTTTATCTCCTCCCTTGACAAAGATAAAAATGCATTCTCATCCTACAGGAAGTGTTCCTTTTTACATGATATCCTCCAAGATGATGAGTTCTAATCCAGAGGAAGACCCTTTGGACACATTTCTTCAGTATATTGAAGATATGGGGATGAAGGCTTACGATGGTTTGGTTATTCAGAATGCATCAGACATTGCTCGAGAGAACGATCGCTTGAGAAATGAAACAAACCTGGCCTACTTGAAGGAGAAGAATGAAAAACGCCGAAGACAAGAAGAAGCAATAAAACGGTAAATATAAACAAAAGTATTCTGAGTTTTGTACACACGAGGAAATCGGTGAGTTTTATAAAGGATGGGATGTTGTCACCAGGTCAAGAAGGGGACTGTCAAAATTTGACTCAATGAGACCAATTGAAAATGGCACCTCAACTATAACAAAAACACAATGCATCTTACTGACAGGATTGTCACCTTAGTCACAGAAGTTATTTACTTGTGTGTTGTGCAGGTGGAGGTCAGCTGGGTGGGGAAATAATTCGTTTTCCTATAAACAAAAGTTCATACTGAACAGTCTCTTGATAAATGCCCAAGAGAGTACATAAACACTTTAATAGCCAATGTTTGATGAAAATCCCCACCTTAATGGTCCTTGTTTTTAGTTCTTACCTTAAGATACAGTTCATCTTCTCCCTCAATTATTAAAAAGACTCTTCGATAATTAGAATTATGTAAGTATATGAAGGCATGTAGAACTCTCAGAGTGTGCTTTCTGTGTGTTTTATGGCTATTACAGCTCTTGTATAGGTATCCCAGGTTTATTCAAAGGAAAAACTTTTATACTGCAAAACTACAGCAAATGACTTATGCTGCAACATCTACAGCTACAAGTAGGTGAGCCCTAGATTGCAGTTTCCTAGGGCACTGAGACTAAAAGAAGGACACAGATCTTTTGATTTTTCAAAAGAATGTTACAGTGTTTTCAGTGTGTGTGTGTGTGGGGTGGTATTTTAAGGGGTACGGGTAGATACATGTGTTTAACAGAGTCCTGTTTCTTCAATGGAGTCTGTTTACCAAGTACAAAGATGCAGAAGTTAGGGAATTAATCAATATCTATTAGCTGGATAATAGAATAGTAATAGTTAAGCTATTTTGATAATTAGTTGGTGAATTTTTCATCAAATCTGGCATGAACACTTTTGCTTACTCTGTGAACATTGTGATATTAAGGAAAATAAATTATTATTTTAAGATGAAGTTTTCATTCTTATAAAGAAGCTAGGTAAGTATGCACTACTTCACTTAGTTAATGACACATAATTTTATATGAGAGGGCAAGCAGGAAAAGGGGGAGAGATTTAGAAGCAAAATAGAAATAAATTTTGCGGAGGATTATACTTTTTTTCCCTCTGGACTATTAAAAGGGAAATCTATTCTTTAGCTGGTATAAAAATGTTTGTAAAATTGCATACTGGATAAACAGAGTCACTGTTCATAGTATATGTATACTTCAATTAATTTGTGGTTGGGAATTATGTTATTTTTAATTCTACCTAACGAGTTGGTATCAGATTTCTTTCTAGGAAACAGTAAATGTCCTTTCTTAGGACAGTTTTTTTTTTCTTTTCTTTTCTGTGAAGTAAACCTGATGGACTTGTATGTGTATGTCAGCAGTTTATTTTACTTTTATGAGTCTAAGTTTTCAAAATTCAAAACCAAAAAGGATAGGATACATAATTTCTGAAATAATTTCAGCCCTAAAATCTAAAATTTCCCACTCATGCATTAAACCTCAATGATTAATTATTTTCTATAAGCATATAAACAGAATTATTTGCTGAATAATTTCATCAGGTTTTACCAAGCACCGACAGTGTGCTTCTCACTGTACTATTATCTTCCATGTTTCATCAACAACCTTCAGCAGGTTTCTTTCTATCTAAAGATTCATAGCTATTGTGATAGTAAAAATGGCTCATTTTAGGTGGTTTACTATCAAGTGTTCAAAGGGACATAACCAACAATTCCAATGAAGTCTAAAGACCAAGGGACGGAAGCAAGAATTTAGGTAGTGAGAACAGCAAAGCACTGTTAAGTGTGGTCCAGAAAATTCAGTTATGTGAACTTTGATTTGGTTCCTGCCAGATTAGTGAAACAATGTGTTTTAGAATTATGTTAGAAAGCATAAAAGTAAGGATAGTTCAGTTCACACATTTATTGAAGAAGTCCCAAATGATCTGGAGACATTTGTTTCCACATCACCCCTCAGCATAAGTTAAAAATTTAGTCTGCCCTGTTTGTGCATAGAGCAAAGGATAGGAGTAAGTCACCCACCGTGTGTGTGTGTGTGTGTGTGTGTGTGTGTGTGTGTGTGTGTGTAATCTATATCAATGGTTTATTTGAAATAGTTCTTCTGAGCATGAGGGTTCTTTCTTGCATCAACTGAGTATATATATATATATAATTAGATTAGGAGAAAAATGGGGAACCCATTGATAACAGGAAGAAGCAAGAGCCTTCTAGGGTCCTGCATTTGATAAGATAGGTATTCATTTACTCTGCATGGTTTCCGTGGTATAACGTACTGGAAAATGCACGCCTGAAGCCAGGTTACTCTCAGGTTCCATAACTATGTTGCTTACAGGGCTATTGTTGCCAGAGTAGTTGGTGTTATCCACGGGAGGGTAATAACGGTTTGTACTTTATGTCAGTGACCTAGGAATAGTGGGATTTTACATGATAGAACCATTCAGAATTTATCATCATCTATACCCATACTATCCCTAGGTATGTGCATGGTTGAAGAATAAACCAACTTCTCAGGCATGGGGATACCAATGAGAGGTAAACAGACTCCCAGGTCCTAGTAAAGTGGGCTTATATTCAAGTTGAATTCTGATCGCACACCTGAAGTAAAAGGGTAAGGCAGAGAGACTTTAATCCTGGAAGCAAGGAAGGACACTGGGCCAAGTGAGATAGTTAGGGCACCTCTCACCTGAGTTCAAGGTGACTAGAGGCAATTAGCCAACAAGGCACACAACATGTGACATGGTTGCTGATGCCCAAGCTATAACACACGTTTTATGAGAGGAAGTACTCTATTTCTGTATACCGTTATTGAATAGAATCTAGAGCCTACAAATTGCTCAATAAACACTTGCTGTTAAATGTATTCATTGATTGGAGAAATATTTATTAAAATGTTGCTAAGTGTTCGAGATCTTGATAAGATGGCAATGAGCAGAACGAAGTTCCTGGTTACAAGGGAACTACATTCTGCGAGAAGGATGAAGGAGACACACAGGAAACAAATGAGTACATGTAAATACAAAAGACAGGTGGTAATAATGTTTTACACTGTACACCAAAGCAGGGTAAAGGAGATTAAACACCAAGGCCAGGGAAGGCCTCTGAAAACAAACTACTTCTGAGCAGAGACATGAGATATTGGAAGCGTACTGCCAGCAATGTGAGCTGCATGGCTACCCGTGGGAAGAGAAATGTAGGAGGAGGGTCACAGCAAGCTTGATGTGTTCCAAGAAGAGGATGAGATGTCGTGTAGTCATCAAGGCAAAAACTGGGGGGATACAAGTTCAGGCTGGTAGTGGGCCCCCAAGACATGCAAAGCCTTATAAGCTCTTAAGTTTTATTCTGAAAGAGAAAAAAAAAATCATTGAAGAGTTTTGAACAGAGGTTTGGCATGCCCTAATTGAGCATTTTACAAGGTTTACTGTTTTCTGTATATTAGATGGATGGGGCATAGCCAGATGCAAGAAATCCAGAGAAAAAGCTTTTGCAATAATTCAGGTGAGAAATGATAGTGGTTTGGACTAGGATGGTAACAGTTAAGGTGGCATAAAATGATCAAATTTTAGGCTCCATCAGAATTTTCTGATTGATGAGATGTAGGAGTTGAGTAAGAGAAAGGAATTGAAGATGGTTCTCAAGTTTGTTTTGTTGCGGATTTTTGGATGTTACTGTTCCATGGTGTTTTGTTTTGGTTGAACAACTAGAAGAATGGTGATTACACTTAGCAAAATAATAAAAACTGGAAGAGGAGTAAGTTTAGGTTAAGTAGTGTGGAAATAGGAGCTCAGCTTTCCCATGCCAATTTTGTAAGCCCTTTTAGGTATCCAAATGGAGAATTCTGGCTAGGCAGTTGGATCTGGGACTCGTGGTGGAGATCAAAGCTGCGATATAAATGTAAGAGTCATATCCTATAGACTTCACAGTCATGGGCCTAGTTGAGAATACCTAGTACCTAAAAATAGATAGAGGTGACAAAAGCAATCATGACTATTTTGGGGGGCACCTGATGGCTTACATGATACGAACAGTAGAAGAATCCAGTAAGAATAGCCAGGGTGAAAGAGAAGAACCACAAAGGGGGGAGATGCCCCTGAGTGAAGTGACAGAAGTGATTAAAGGAGACAGAGAGTGATTTTACAGTGAGAGCAAATAGGATGAAGCTTGAGAACTGACTACCTTTTGCCACATTGGTGTTACTGACAAGAACAGTTTTGGGGAGGGTTGGGGAAAAAAACCACTGAAGTTGTATTCATGAAAGAGTGGAAAGAAAGGAATTGAAATGAAATATAGACAACTATTTTGGGGACTTTGCAGTTAAAAAGAAAAATTCAAAAATATGAAGGGTTGTTGAAGGGGGAAGTGCGGTTTACGGTGAAAGTTTATTTTTCTATTTTTTTTCCTTTATGAAGAGAGAAAACCAGCTCATTTAACATACTAATATGTACGATCATAATAGAAAGGGGAATGGTAATAACATAGGAGAGGGTAGAAAAATTACTGTCATTATGTCCTTGAGTAAGTGGGGAGGGATGCGATCTAACGTTATCTTAGAGCAGAGACTGCTGGGCCATGGTAAGAAAAGGCACACCACAATGTATTGGTGACTGAATGATGAATAAATGAATGACTAACCCTGCATAAAAAGGCCCCAAACCTGGCTCATCATACGCCAAACACCATTTTATTATTGTACCCATAGATATGTGATAAGAATTGAAAGATGTAGTGTATATCTTGCTATCAATCATGCTTCCCACTGTTTCTTACATGCTTTCCCCCAAATATTTTTCTGGAACCCTAAAGTGCAGACGTCTTTGGAAGGGAAAATATGCTAGTAAAGCCTGCTAAATTGTTGAAACTTCTCAAATGTCTTTCATTTTCAAAAGCAGGGCTCATGTACAGCATGAGGATGTGGAAGTCTCTGGATATTGTTGGGGGAGGGGTTGGAGAGGAAAAGTGAAAGGAGCCAAACAAATGATGATTGGACAGGGGGAGGAGATTAACGGCCTTGCCTGACTTTGTGACAGGACTGGCTGTGGATATCTCAAATTACCCCATCTCAGTATCCATTGCAATGTCCAAATTCAATTTTATTTTGTTCATATGGTGACCAGTCTCCTGGAGTCCTGACAGTTAAAAATATAATAATCTTTTATATTATAGATATCCTAACAGTATATTTTTTTAGAATTACTTCAACATTCCTAATAGGAATTATATTTTGAATATTTTTGAAAACTCCACAGCAAGATTCTAGTCACACAGGCATGTTGGGGTTTCAGGGAAGGCAAGAGAAGCAGAATACTGACATCTAAATTCCACACATATTTTAATGTTGTTAACATGCAATTTACATCAAGTGGTAGAGAAAATTCAACATGACATTAATGAACACAGTCTAATCAATTAAAATTCTTTATCATGTCTGCTGGATGCCTTCTTTAATATATAGTATGATTGAATATATAGGCTGTAAATGCTGAAAATCTAAAGATGGGGCATGTTTGACCTTGAAAAGGCATTGATGATAATTCTCTGTGAAATATGCCAGTTGCAATTTCAGAAATGTGTAGACTGCCAAGGATTGCTTAAAAAATGGAAATAGGATTTCTTACGATTGACCTTCTGGATCACATATGTGCTAAAATGCCTTTTGTGCTGAAGCTAGGAAGCTCAAAACACTAAGCTCTTAGAAAAAGAACACCCTCATCACTTTCTCAGTGTTCTAAGTCACTTAGGCTTTCTGAGTCCAATTCCTTATTTTTAAACTAACTTGAGCCACATGTCACTCCGAACTTTCTTGTTCCTTCCCTTTTATTTCTCAAATGGGATTTTACCAAAAAGACTTGTTGGGTGAAAAATTCTAAATAAATACAAAGATACTGTTGTTGCTTTTCTTAACAGCTCCAAATAATTTTTGGTGAGAAAGACTTAAAAGAGAAAAGTTAATGGAGAATAAAAACTCAGTAGCTCATCATTTCTGCTATTTTAAATCCTAATGGTTTTGTGCAGGAACTGTTAAATGAGATTTAATTTTTATTAAAACACCTATAAGACAACAAACACACAAAACCTACAGCTTCAAACAAGGGAGCTCAGTCGAGATAGGATACAAAATTCTGGTTTGTCACGTGTGGGCATGAAAAGGGACTTTTAAGAAAGAGGCATGATGGGAGTAGTGAACCATTGATTCCGGACAGGCACCAGCCACTAAGAATGAGAAAACTGACCAATGAAAACAGAATCTCTCCATAAACAACCTGTAATGCAGTTCCTGTGAACATCAGGCCTGCTGTGGATGTTCACTGCTTAAAGGTAACACCTCATTTAGGACATCACATAAAGATACTTCCTGAGGAGGATGGGCAATCAAAAGATCATCTGGTCTACCAAACGCACACTTAAGTTTGAGGCTTCCTTTCAGGTACCTTTTTCTTTCTGGATTCTGGAACTAGTCCCTTTGCTGTCTCATTTTATTGTTTGCCACAGTATTTAGAAAGCAATACAGAAAATATCCCTTAAATAAAAAGCAACAAGAAAATTTGCTTCCAGTACATATTTTTTGTATGTTTTCTGTTATAGGAAAGGGCTGTTTTTTTTTTTTTTTTTTTTTTTAATGAAACAAATGCTATATTAGTGAAATTCTCCTAAACATTGCAAGTCTGGAAGACAGCTCTTGACTTTAGCAAAGTGGTTCTGACACAAAGGACTACTTAGGCTGATTAGGAATGTCTCTATTCCCTGTGGAGGCCCTCAAGGGATCCAGATGAGGTTATATTTCCTCTTTAAAAGTGACAGTCAGAAATAGAATTAGATTACTTACAGTTCTTTTAAAAATACATGCAATTTTATTTAGTATGTATACTTTGAAGCTATTTCTATTTGAAGGTTTCAGTATTTCCGTTAGTCAAAGAGAAACAAAGGATCACTGAAATCTATTCTTTAGACTATAAAGAAAAAGAAGTAAAAATAAACACAAAGAAAATATTTGCTTTTCCTTTATTAAAGCACTGCTATTTAGAAAGTAAATGGTTACGATACGAAAGTTTTGAATTGGTTAAAATTTAAATGATTACTACCCAAAGACATAATTATACCAAGAGCTCTCATTGGAGGCATGTTACAGTTACATAAATCCTCTTTAGATAGTTATGGCTTCTGGAATCATACTCATGATTTGTTGCAGAAGACTTTATGGAAATAAGGAGCATTTATTGAAGTGCATTTTCGGGAACGACATATCCATTCGGTGCAGCATGAATAGCTACTTTGTCACGAATAGGTAATCTGATTTGAGTTTGTTTTAATTGGTGACATGTAGAAAAATGAAATACCCTATTTGTATATCAAAACACATGTTGAAGCGTCATTGCTCAGTTGAAAGGCGGACAGTTGAATGAACTAGGGTTCAGAAACATAACTCTATCAACTTTTAGAAATATCCTCCAGCTAGCCTGAGAATATTTAGAAATACTCTACAGCTAGCCTAGAAATACTCTATAGCTCCTATTCTTAGAGGATAGGAAATAAACCCCAAAAGCCCTCAGTCATACTCCTATCTAGAATTCAACTCAAACTGGCTGTATGTCAGTCTTGCTGGAGTGAATCAGCTGATCTGATCTGATGTGAATTTCTGACCTAATTTTGCTGTAGGACTCAGTACTCAGGCAGAGAAAACAAGGTTAATGTGTTGATAAGGGGGTGAGATTAAGCAGCAGACAGTACCTTAATAACCCTCTCTAATTTCAGCTTCCTCTTGTGTCTGTGATTAATTCCAATCACTTTTCTATTAATCATTTCAGAGGACCGCAAGCTGCTTTGCTTGTTTTTATGTTAAAATTGCGCATCTGAATTTTCTTTTTTCAAAACTAAACAAGATATCCAGATATTGGAGTAATTTTGGTTACAATGCCAAATGCATGGGGAGATTTTTATTCATAGAATCATATGATTAGAAGAGAGAATTCAATAACTCATCTGTCCATCCCTTACTGACCTTTGTTAAGCCGGAAGTCAAATAGACTAGGCTGGTCCTAAATAAATCGATTTATTAAAAGTGTTCTACTTTTTTTTCAGTGCTGGTGGGAAAACTTAATATTAATAAGCATATATCTATGGACACCACTTATACTCATTAATATTAACTTTCTCCACTTAGCCTAAAGACATGGCATTTGTCCACTTTGGCTATTGTGCCATTTCACTTTGTAAGTCAAAATGGAGTCTGTCCTGCTGGCCTACTATTTTCAATAACAGTCACCACAGTCCTAAGATAATTAATATAAATTTTAGCATTCACCTATTTACAATTCACATTGCATCTATATTTGTCATAGGGACGACTTTTGGTTTTTAATTTAGTCACTTGCCAGGACAGATTAGAGGCTACCTGTAGAGAGAGGGACCTTTGTTTAATGGCTCATGTTTAGGCAATCCTCCTTCTTCTTTTCACATACCTTTTTAAGAGCCGTTTATATTTTTAGTTGTTTCTACTTTAATTACATTCTGGACCTAACGTTGACTTTTCATTTTAAAGAAGCTCAGTGTCTGTTTTATAGTTGAAATAAATGGACAGGTGTTGTCAAGGGGAGGGGTTTTCGGTACACAGCCTCATATGGACTGCCAGTCAGCATGAAAATTAAACCCTTCTTATACTGATGAAATTTCAGTCAAGAGTGGACCTTCCAAACCTATGGCAACCTGAATGATCGAAAAGAAACCCACTGGAAAATTTAAGGTAATCTCTCTTTTAGAAGTAGTGTTAAATATTTAGAGATGGTTATAGGTTAATTGGATAGTAGTTTTCAGTCTAAGGCTGTTTCTTGTACTCTTCAGGCTATTAGAGGACATTCTCAATCTTTTACTAAACATGGTCTCTGAAAATGTTCAGAAGCCCAGATAAGAGAAGGGAATTATTATAGAGCAAGGCTATCAGTCAGGGGACTTTTTTTTTTTTTTTTTTTTACTCCTTAAAATGCAGTATGGCTTAGACAACATGTCTAACATAACAAATGAAGCTGCTAGAGTAGAGACTGGGCATGCTAATAAAATAGCTCCAAGGTTTCTGTCCAACTTTGAGGTAGCCTGAAGAAAACGTCTTCATTATAAATTTATGGGTCACCTTGAAATGAATTTTAATCATGAATTGATAAAAGGAAAATCTCAAGGCCCCTCCCAAGATGAATCTTAGCTCGAAACACATGCTTGTAGTTAAAAGTTATTCTCAATAACATCCATATTTGGAAATGCATGACAGAATATTCATATCCATGCTAGAATGTGAATATAACTAGTGTGCCAGGAAGCAAAGGAAAAAAAAATACCGTTTTTTTAAAGACCTTTCAATAAGATGTACAAGGATGATGTTTTAAAAATTAAAAAAAAGGACCAGCATTTAAAATCCATTACTTTAATTAGTAAATTGCATTTTAGCCTTTGATTTGGAGCTAAGTGTACCACTCAGCATATCCTGATGTTTGAATAAGAAATGAAGTGGTTCAGCAGTGAAGATGAACATTGCCAAGGAGACTTCTATATTTGCTGTTAGGCTGCGATCTATATGTGTTGCACAGCTATTTTGTTTCCATATCAAGTTTTTCATTAAGCCTTTCTTGAACATCTATTCTATGTTAGGCATTGTTGAAGGTGCTTGCGATAAAGCAGTGAACAAAATAGTAAATAACACTTGCCCTCATGGGATTTATGATTTGGTGCAGATGGCGTGATGGAGACAGATAATAAACAAACAAGTGAAGTGTAATGTAAGTTAAAATGTGATGAGTTCTATGAAGAAAACTGAACTAGGGAATGGGGGGCTTAGAGGTGTGGGGAGAGTGCAATTTTCGATAGGTTGGTGAGGGAAAGTCTCAGTGAGGATGCCACATTTGAGTAAAGACCTGAGATAAGTGAGGGGAAATCCATACAGACCTCCGCGTAACAGGTTTCCAGGAAGAAAGACCATTCAGGGAAGAGGTCCTACGTGGGAGCATTCCTGGAATGTTGGAGGAACTGCAAGGAGGTCAGTGTGTCTGCAGAGTAGAAAGTGAGATGGAGAGGGTTGGAAGATGAGATCAGAAGTAAAGGGGTCAGCTCTTGTCAGCAAAGGGAGGTCACTTTGGCTTTCATTCAGTGGAGAGGAGATGAGAAGCCACTGTCCTGTTTTGAGAGGAAGGATGTCATAATCTGACGTCTGTACATAAAAAAGGATCCTTCTGGCCACGCTGTGGAGCAATAAAGGCAGAAGCAGGGACACCATTTGTGAGGTTATGAAAACTCTCGTGAGGAGGGAGGGTAGTGGCATGGACCAAAGCAGCAGTGCTGGATGAGGGGAGATGTGGTGAAATCTGAGATACATTATGAAGGTTGAGTTGGCAGAATTTGGTGATGGATTGGAGGTGGAGCGTGAGAGCGAAATAAAATCATGGCATTCTCATGAATGGATGGGGAAGACAGCAGATGTGTTTTGGTGAGAAAGGTTGTGCACGTTTTAATTTTGAGATGCCTATTAGGCTTCCGATGATCTGTGGATATTTGTAAGAATATCATGTTTTGTATTTGAGAATTTGTAAGTCTGAGACTGAATACTTTATGGAAATGCGAAACACTTTTATAAGACCTTAAAAGCTACACACACATGCACATTAAGTTTGAGGCAAGATTTTTTATTTTTTTTAATGTTTCTCCAAAGGAGGGCAAGCATGTGGATTAACCAGAATAAATGAACATTTGCCTGGGGGTCTCTGCCTTTGTGCGGAGCTAGTGGAGTCAGCGAGTTTGATTCTAAGAGTGACATGATCCACACTCTCAGACACTTTCCAGGTTAGGGCAGAGATAACAGCCTTAGTCCTGAAATCTAAGAAGTGAGATAAAAGGTGGATGCAGGCCTACAGAACACTTGACATTTTGAAAAGGAAAAGTATTCTGATGATTGATAGTGTCAATTATTAGCGTCGGTAATATTTACTTATGGCCTTTTGACAATGATGGAGACAGATAGTTTTTTAATTGGATGCACATCTTTTAAAATGCCTTTCTGTGGACACCTGTCTGTTCTTTGGTATTCCAATCAACCCATAGATTTTTACCCAATTCTACAATGGAAATATGGAGTCACCATGAGTGTGTGGGTACAGGGGAGTATAACTAGGTAGGTGGGAAAATCCTAGTCCCTGGACAACAGGGGGATTGGTTCCTTTCACTCCCGAGCTTTAGTGGGACACATCAAATGTCTCTTAATTCTTAAAGTTAAGTTTATTCCTTTGTTAATTAGAAATAATATTCATTTTGTTGCGTTCAGAGAAATAAATTACGTAACACAGGTGGTACAAGCAACTACTAGATTAACCAGCACATTGTGGCTGTTTAGAATTGACAGCTACTATTTAGTATTAGTGTTTAGTGTTAGCATTAGTGTTAGTATTAATATTAGTGTTAATATTATTGTTCTTACTGTCATTGTTATTACCTTCATGTTCATCACAGAATGTAGGTACATTAATAATGACATCGGGCACCATGTCCTAAAAGGTTCTACTTAGAGTAGAACCCAACCTGGGAAAAGAAACAGGATTGTTTGAGCATTTGCAAATGACATGTGTACCCAGCTCCCAAGTGTGTATTTCTTACTTTATCATTTTGTTTCATCTTCTCAGTGTACACGTATTTTTTGTTATTTCTGCTAAAATAGTTAAATTGACATGAGGGCTGAGAGAATTTTGGCATATGACTAGATTCAAAAGGATGCAATAATTGGTAGTTTTAGTCTTAATTATTACACTGGCTTCTAAGAGCAGAGAAATTGTTTCTTGTGCATAGTAGGTTTTGAAACATTTGTCAAATCAGATAACATCAACTCACTCTGTGCACTGGCTTTGGATTTCCCCAGAGAAAAGGAAATAAACTGGGACAGCATGTGATTTTTTAAATGCAATTCACTAATGAATGTCTAGATATTTTCTGGGACCTACCCTGAAAGTTTTCTCTCTTGGCATATGTGCTGCTAAATTCTTACTCTTTTCATGGAAGTGCATACTTTCTGTGAAACTGCTATAACATTTAAGCTAAAACTAAACAGAGAAAGAAATAATGAATCATGAGGATTAAATGACTATATTTATAAGAGCTAACAATCTAAACTGATTTTTTAAAGAAAAATGCTTTGTGGTTTGATTTCTCTTCTGGAGAGCAAGGTGTTTTCAACATTGCATTGTAAATACTACTTAGAGCTTTCAGTTTTGTATTGGTTTGAGGATACCGGGGGAGGCTGGGCCAACAATAGCCTCCAAATGCCCTTTGCACAGGAAAGAGTGCTTCTTTCCTGCACAGGGCTTGATGTGGTAACTGTAACTCTGACATACCCAGCTCTTTTTCAAAGGGAACCAGAATTGCATGGAGAAACTTGAGCCTTTAAGGATTTTCCTAGAGGGATTCTTAAACTTCTAGGATGCTTGTTGTTAGATTGTCCCATGTAACTTTAAAAATGGCTCACATACCTGTTACAATATACCACTGAAATATTAATAGTGTTTGTTTTGGAGATAAGTAAAAAAATAGGACTGGAAATCACTTGTCAAGCACATTATTGTAGATATTATTTTATTTTCTTGGGGGCAGAGATGACATTTTATGATTTACAAAAAGGAAAGAACAGTGATGGAGAAATTAAAAGAAAAATGATGAAATATCTTTATAGTGATCAGAATACATGTGGACTCTTCTGCCAGTAGTAGGGGCATGACTTCCTTTTTTATCTTCCTCCCATGCCAGGTATGAGACTATACAGCAGGAGAATATTTGATCAGTGAGATTAGAATCTGAAATAATTTCCCCTTTGTTACTTTTAAAGTGTTTTAGAAAAAACTCACTGTAATTAATGTAAATTTTTCTTTTCTGCCTACTGGCCTCTGGGTAATGAAACACAGGGTCAAGAGATGAGTAGTTTGAAACTTTTCTCTAGATTTTTACTGAGTCCTGTTTGAAGCCCTCAAACCTCAACAATTCCCAATTCTCAGTAGGTCAGTACAAATAACATACCTTACTTAGGAAGAAATCCCACGTGTTTTAGAACCCCTGTTAGAGCAGACACCTTCATTTCTAGAAACTAGTTCTTTCAAATACAGAATTTTATTCTTAGATTCTTCTTTTCCATATAGTTTATTTGGATTTTATTTCTTCTTGATAATTTAGTGTTTTAATTCCTTTCGTTAGTTCCTGTCATTTGTGATACACTCCAATTCGAATCTGGTGTGTTTGTGTGTGTGTGTGTGTGTGTGTGTGTGTGTGTGTGTGTGTGTTTGCTCTGTTCAGTTTGTGCTCAATTATTTAAAAAGCCTAGGTATTTCAAATAAAAATAGAGGAGAGAAAAACGTTTTCAAAATGTGGTACGTAGTTCAACAGATTAAATGGGATAAAGAGAGCTGGGGGAGGGGGATAGAAAAGGACTGTCCAGTAAAAGCCTTTTTAGCAAATCATACTGAATCTCATTAATAAAGAATACGTCCACTAAAGCTGCACCATCAATCTGCCATGTGCATTAGTGATGTCTAGTCCAATTCAGGTAGATAAATTGTTCCCTAAGTGTTGGTCGGCTGCCACTCAAATCACAATACCAATAATCCATGCCATGCTGAATTTCCCCTGACTCACGATGAATTTTTGTCACAGGGTTAGATTGGCCTAAACAGGCGAGGGAAGGGAATGGTGTCTGTCTGAGTGAATGCCACCAACTGCACAAAGGGGTAGATGACTGGAGAGGTAAGCAATAGACTGGGACACTGTGAACCCATCTGCACAATAAACTGGCAGGGAGCAATCTGACTAAGCACCATTGTCTAACGTGTCAGCTAAAAATACAACCAGAAAAGTGTGATCAAAACAGAGCTCATGAAGTCAGGTTGAGAGCATTACTGTAGTGTAGAGATATCCATCATGGGAAATCAGTATGAGGCAAGGAAGATAAAAGGGAACGGGAAATAGAGTAACTAAATACTTCCGTGAATATTTTAATTAGAGCATCTTAGTCTGGTTTCTGCCCATGAACAATTCTATTTAATGATGAATACCATGCCTGATATCCTTCCCCATGGCTAGCTGTCAGAAGCATTCATTATTATAAACAGATACTTTTTAGAGTCACGATATAATACGCTCTTGTGACACTCGTCGGTTTCAGTTGACACAATGTGATTTATCTAAAGTCCATCAGTTTCACATGTGACCTGAAAATAAAAGCTCCTGCTTTTGAATCTATAGTGGAAGGGAAAATATTCTATCACTTCTCAGAACAGTATCTCCAAGGAGATATGGTGCATGTAAGAGAGCATTTTGAAACGAGGTGGAAACACTAAGCCTGCGTTGTTCTATGATTGCATTAGAGTGGAGGAATGAAAGATGAGGATGGTATTGGGTATTAGGAAGGAATGTGGACTTATCTTTAATGCAGTCATGCTATCTGCCCCAGCATTTCAAAGTGACTTAGAATTCTAAAAAGAAGTCAGCTTAAAGGTGGCAACACAGTCCCCTATGTACATTACCTTCAGCTAAGAACGTCTATTTAATGTAGCACACTTGGCAATATTGGTTTGAGACAGACCGTGATTTAGTTAACATGAAAACAGAATGACCTCTGTCACCCCAGAGTTGAATGAGAAGCTCAGTTCAGGCTGGATTAGGTGCATGAACTATTGGAGGAACAATAACCTGGGAACGAAATGAAATGGCCTCAGTGAACACATGGCAGAATGGAGGACCCCTTTATATCACAGCCTGATTTTCTCCTAGACAAATGTGCGGGTGTTTATTTTTTTAAAGCTGTGCTTTAATGCATGCTGTGTTACACAGATAAAACCCTGTTTTAATGAACAGGCCCCAGATGATCAACCTGATGCATGAAAACTACCTCCATGTTCCCACTAGTAGCTCTTGTTAGTTCCTCATGAGGTTGCAATGTATTCTGGCAGAGAAGGAGCAGTATACGATGGAAACACTCACGGCGTTCAACAACATGAGCGGTCAACTTAGTTAATAAAAACCTGCCTTTTTACTACATGAGTCATGAAGGTATTATCAATAATGGAAATGAATGACCTTTTAGTAAAATTATCTAAGGTGAAGATTTGGAGACGTTTTATTCCTCACGTGGATAATACAGTTTCTAAGATACTTGAGGAAATGCAATGTCATGCGTTTTACATCAGATCTGATATATCTCAAAGACGACATTTTATTTAATTTTTGTTTACATTCCCATCTAAACTTTGGAGAAAAGGGAAGTTTCCCTCACTCCTTTCAACTTCATTAAGGTAGATTTTAAAAAGTGAGCTAAGAAAATGTTATTATGTATCAAATGTTATTTTGAATTAGGAACAATAGGAGGACGTTGGACATGGCTTATAAAGTGGAATAAGAATTTTAAAAAAAAAATTTAAACAATGCCTTTTGAGACTTAGAACCCCACAGTTGTCTTCTACTATTATTTTATTGGGGTCATAGAATAAATGCAAAATTAAGCTAAATAAAAAGGAATTATAATTTGAGGGAATTCTGAAGCACTTAGGGATGACATCTGTAGTCTCTACTGATAAATATAAATAATTGCATTGTACCAGTGCACTTCTGGTATTTCTATTGCAGAAATTTAAATGCAATCAGGCTTTCTACCTCCTAAAACCAAAGCATTAGGTGGAAATAAATTAGATATAAAGTAAAGGGAAAAGTGAAAGGGAGAGTAGAGGTTGTGGAAATTTTAGTAAGGTCACTAAAATGCCAGACTTTGTTCCTTTCTTCTCCAGTCTCTGAATTTATAAGTTAGTTGGCAAATGCTTTTTAGGAGTAATCAGGAAAGAACCCTTGCAGTTTTCAAAAGTAAGTCAAAAATAGTTTGAAGCTATTTCTATCATACTAAAAGTTGTATGTCTAAATTGGCACTTAATCACTATAGTAACATTGCTTTTATAGAAGCTAAACTTTTGGCAGTCTCAACAATAGAAATCAATATTTTTTATAAAAGAGAACTTCATGAAAATGAGACAGACACATGTCAGGTGCCTGTCAAATTCATGTCTATAGAGTGGCCATGTCCTCTCCCACTGTGGCGTGAATGAGGAATAGCTCTAACACAGCTAAGTATAAGGGACTGCCTGCATTCACATAAAAGTTAGTCATTTGCCCTGTGTGTGTGTGTGTGTGTGTGTGTGTGTGTGTGTGTGTGTGTGTGTGTTTGGTCCATTGATGTTTTGATGGATTATACACAGAACATTTCTCACCAGGAATTTATCCAACAAGTAAGGGCACTTTGGTTATTAAATTGAGGTCTCATGTTAGAGACCATTAAGCAAATTATTTAGAGCATTCTGCTTTAGAAAGCAAGGGCACGAGTACAGTATTTTATAACTGGTTAATTTCATGCTGCAATTAAATTCTTGACACACACTTGGAATAGGAAACTTAATGTGAAGCAGAAAATTAAAGGGGGCTTTCTATTGTCAAGTTTCTATCTGAAAATGGACTTTTTAACAGAGGTCTATCTGTGATAATACACTTAAGAATTCAAATGTTTTCTCCAATGGTAGGATAGAAACTACCAGGTTAGTGTAGAGAATAATTCAAACAGAAACAGATGTTTGGGTTTTTATTTTTTTATTTAAGATTTTTATTTAAAAAAATACATAGCTAACATATAACATTATATCAGTTTCAGGTGGACACCATAGTTGTTCAACACAGCTAAGTATAAGGGTGATCACCTAAAGACGTGATCACCGCAAGTCCAGCAACCATCCGACACCATACCATGCTATCACAATTTTACTGATGATATTCCCTACGCTGCATGTTGCACCCCATGACTTGTTTTATACCTGAAAATTTGGACTTCTTATTCTCGTTCACCTTTACCTCCCTTTTGAATTTTTCAATTACAGTAATACTCAACATTAGTGTTATTAATTTCAGGTGAACAGCATAGTGGTTAGACATTTATATAATTTGCGAAATGATCCCCCTCTCTAGTCTTGTACTCTCCTGTCAACATACATAGTTCTTACCATATTATTGACTATATTCCCTATGCTTTACTTTACATCCCCATGGCTATTTTGTAACTACTAATTCGTACTTCTTAATCCCTTCCCCTTTTTTACTGACCCCTAAAAACCTTTCCCATCTGGCCATCAAAATGTTCTCTGTATCTATGAGTTTGTTTCTGTTTTGTTTGTTTATTTTGGCCTTTTAGATTCCACATATAAGCAAAATCACATCTGTCTTTCACTGTCTGACATACTTCACTGAGCACAATATCCTCCAGGGTCATCCATGCCACTGTAGGTGGCAAAAACCCTTTACCATCCATGGCCGAGCAATATTCCACTGCATATATGTACCACCTCCTCTTTATCCATTTATCCATCGATGGACCTCAAGGCTGCCTCCACATCTTGGCTATTGTAAATAACGTTGCTATGAGCATATGGGTGCACATGTTCCCTTGAAGTAGTGTTCTGGGTTTCTTCAGATAAATAACAGGAAGTGGGATTTTTGGGTCCTTCTTTGTCTCTTGGTGTAGCCTTTGTTTTAAAGTCTATTTTTGTCCAGTGTTAAGTATTGCCAGCACAGCTTTTTTTTTTTTTAATGAAAAGAGATATTTTTTTAATGAAAAGATATTTTCATGAAATATCTTTTTCTATCCCTTTACTTTCAATCTGTGGTGTCTTTCAGTCTGAAATGAGTCTCTTGTAGGCAACATATGTAAGGGTTTTATTTTCATATCCATTCAGCCACCCTATGTTTTCATTTCCATTCAGTCGCCCTAAATTTGGTCCATTTATATTGAAAGTAATTACTGATAGATATGTAGTTATTTGCATTTTATTATTCATAGTTTTTATCTTTTTTTTTTTTTGTCTGTTTTAAAAAATTCCCTCAAACATTCCTTATAATACTGCTTCGGTGGTGATGAACTCCTTTAGCTTTTTCTTGTCTGGGAAGCTCTTTATCTGTACTTAAATATTAAATGATAGCCTTGCTGGGCAGAGTACCCTTGGTTCTAGGTCCTTGCTTTTAATCACTTTAAATATTTTTGTGCCAATCCCTTCTGGCCTGCAGAGTTTCTTTTGAGAAATCAGCTGACCCTTCTCATGGGAACTCCCTTGCAGGTAACTAACTGTTTCTCTTTCTGCTTTTAGAATTCTCTTTTTTGTCTTTAACCTTTGCCATTTTAGTTATAATGTGTCTTGGTGTGGGCCTGTTTGAGTTCATCTTGTTTGAGACTCTCTGCACTGCCTGGACCTGTATGTCTATTTCCTTCACCAGGTTAGGAAAGTTTTCAGTCATTATTTCTTCAAATAGGCTCCCAATCCCTTGCTTTCTCTCTTCTCATTCTGGTACCTCCTAGGATGCAAATGTTATTATGCTTAATGTTGTCCTAGAAGTCTCTTCAACTATCCTCATTTTTTTTAATTCTTTTTTTTTTTCTTTTTGCTGTTCCAATTGGGTGTTTTCTGATAGCTTGTCTTTCAAATTGCTGATTCTAACCTCTGCTTCATCTAGTCAGCTGGTGATTTATTGTAGTGCATTCTTCATTTCAGTTATTGTATTCTTCACTTCTGACTGGTGCTTTTTTATGGTTTCTATGTCCTTTTTTATGATTGCTATCTCTTTATTGAAGTTTTCACTAAGTTCCTTGAGCATCCTTACAATCATTGTTTTGAACTCTGTATCTGGTAGGTTGCTTGCCACCATTTCATTTAGTTATTTTATTGGAGTTTTTTTTCTGTTTTTTTTTCATTTGGGACATATTTCTTTGTTTCCTCATTTTGGCTGCCACTCTGTGCTTGTTTCTATGTATTAGGTAGCTCTGCTATGTCTCCCAGTCACGCCTGGTGGCCTTATGTAGTAGGTATCCATTGGGGCCCAGTGGCACAGTCTCCTTGGTCACCTGCTCCAGGTGCTCCAGGAGGGTTCCTTGTGTGGGCTGTGTGTGCCCTCCTTTTATAGTTGAGCCTTGATTGCTGTTGGCACATTAGTGGGTGGTATTGACCCTCAGGCTGACTGGCTGTGGGGTTTGGCCACATCTACAGCTTATGGGCTGCTATGGGGGGGACTTACCTCACAGAGCAGGATTAGCGCTAGGAGGCTCTGGTGCCTGTTGAGACTGCCCTTTGTGTGTGCTGCTTGTGGGGCTAATTAGGTGGTGCTCTGCTGTGCTCTAAAGCCAACCTTCAAGAATATTGGTTTGGGGGCTTCTTGGGAGGGGCTCCGGTGCAAGCCCCAGTCAGCCATTGCCTGTGACCAACCAGTGACAACTTGGTAGAAGCTACAAAGTGATTCACAGTTGGTCGCTGTCTGTGCTGTATCTGGAGGTCCATGGGAGAGGCCACGCTGCTAACTGAGGTCAGCTACCACCAATATCAGGTCTGGAGTAGCTCCTTAAAAACCAGGACACTCCTAGGCCTGCTGCTACCGGCTGGCTCCTGTAAGGTTCAGCCACTGTGAGGTAAGTAGTTTTCTGAGGCAGGCTGTCAGTGAACCACCTGGGTGGAGCAGGCAGAGCTCACCAGACCAATCAGATTCAGATTTGGCCTTAGGCATGGGGGAAGAGCTTAACACAGAAAATATGGCACCTGCCTGGTGGCTGCCTGGGAGGAGGGCCTCACACAGGGAAAGTTATTATTGTCCCTCCAGCCCTCTCCCAAATTTACACGATTCAGTCTCTCCCCACATGTCTCCGACCCCCGTATCCCAAGTCACTGCCCCTTCACTGGAGCCCAAGGTGAGTACCTGTGTTGTGAGTGAGTCTGTGTGCAGGCGTTTAAGGGGACGTTTGGGTTTCCTGCAGCTTTCTGTCCCACCCAGACAGTCAGACTCCCCACTGTTTTTCACAGCCATATGTTGTGGAGGCTCCTCTTCCTGGCACCAGTACTCCTGAGCCTAGAGTGGGGCTGTGGTCCTTTGCTCCTCCATGGGGAACCTCTGTGGCTGAGATATCTCTCCTGATTTTCAACTGCCACACATGGGTGTGGAACCAGACTGTTTTGCGTCTCCACCCCTCCTATTAGTCTCCAGGTGACTTCTTCCTTATATCTTTAGTTATAAAACTTCTGTTCAGCTAATTTCAGGTGGTTCTCCAGGTTGATTGTTTTATAATTTAGTTGTAATTATGATGTGTTCATAGGATGAGGCAAGCAGTGTTTACCTACTCTGCCATCTTGGATCATTTCCACATGTTTGGGTTTTTAGATTTGCTTTATTTTTAGATTTTATACAACCAGTAAAAGTTGTATAGTAATAGATTTTGGAAGACACTTAAATGAAGATAATTTCATAGGCAAATACTTTTTTAATAATGAAACTGGACTAATTCAATATACAAGTTACATAAACGTTTAATTTTCAGTTAGGAAAAACTGAAATTATTAGTGTGTGTGTGTGTGTGTGTGTGTGTGTGTGTGTGTTTGTGTGTGTGTGTGTGAGAGAGAGAGAGAGAGAGAAATATTGAAATCTAAACTCAAGTTAAAATTTGTTACGGTGGGTAACATTCAGATAAAAAAATAAAGAGGTTGTGTGTTAAAAATAATTTCTTAATAATTGAAATCAAAAGAAAATGCTTGTCTTCTGGAAAATTAGTTTCTTATTATACTTACCTTTTGTTTTCTTTTTTCCCCCCTACATATTTAGTATTTTCACCCGAACCCATAGTTTATTATAGCAAATGTGCTCTACAGTGTCAGACTTTCTTTCAGGCCAAATTATGCCCCTAACTCTTTCTGGCTAATCATGAAGATTCATGATACACATGAATCTGTGTAATCATGAAGAAATCACTCAAACTCTCTGGGTTGCAGTTTTTCCATGTTAAAGTAGCAGTGATAATAATAGTACCCACAGCTTAGGATGTTGTAAGAAATCAATGACATCAGGTATCTATTAACAAATGGGTCATTTTTTATACAATACTGAGATAAAAATAATGGCACACTATCAAACTGTATATTTTTAGTCAAATGTATTTGTCTTCAAAGTATCTATTGAAATTATTCTACGAAAATCACAAGCATAAGCCCATCTTGCCCGATGGTCGTGAGGGTTAAATCAAATATCCATATTGCTAGAAGGGCTACTACTCTCCAGCCATAGAAGATGTGCAGTTCCCCCGTAAGTTCAGCCTCTGTTCACGCTTGTATACTTCCCACCATCCGTGACTCTGTGTCTTGGGAAGCTACCTAGGACCCAGCTCAAGCAGTATCTCTCTGACACCTTCTGGGGTCTTCACAGACATTATTGATTATTCTACATTATTTGCTGTCACAGCACTCTCTGTAATTCCATTCTAACATTTAATGAATCTTCTGTAATGACTTCCATGTGTAAAATTAAAACTGAGCCAAGTAATTGCCAAACCCTGGTAGAGAATTTCATTCAAACAAATGAGAATTTAAAACTTGGAATTTCCTAAAGTGATTCAGATCTTTGCTCGAGTCTCTTAAAGAATAGCCAAGTGTCTGTCATTTCATTTAGGAAACCCAACATATTGACTCTTTCCCATCTATGAACTTCTAATACACCCCATACCAGGCAACTTAGGTTCTCTTCTCTCTCCTCCCCTTTCTCTCTAAACTCTTTATTGTGTAAATCAAGGTAACTTGTCTGGATTTGGGGGGGTTGGTGGGGAGGCAAGAGACTGATTTTTCCCTCTGTCCGTCTTTGTGCAATATCTGCGCTCTGCACACGAGAATAGCTCCCTGGGCTGGCTTAGTAACAGCATTCTTCCTTGGCAAGTGAAGAAGAGAATGAAGTTGCTATTCATTTATAGTTCAAAATCTTTATTTTTGTCCCAACCATACTAGACTATTCCTCTTCTTCACTGTTAGATTGAGTTCCTTCTCAATATCTGTATCAGGCTGGAGTTTGGAAAAAGGACTGAAATTGAAGTTCTCAACATTTCTTTACAGCTCTGCTTTATAAGAACCTTCTTGCTCTACCTGCACTTTCCTACCCAAGTACCCTTCAGTCCATGTGTCAGCAAACATTTTTAGATAGTGATTATTTTAGGCTCTGCAGACCATAAAGTCTCTGGGGCAAATATTTAACCCTGCTGTTGCAATGTGAAAGCACCCTCCACAATCCCTAGACCAATGAGCATGACAGTGTCCCAGTAAACTTCATTTACAAAAACAGGTGGAGGGCCAGATTTGGCCTGCAGGCCATAGTTGTCCAAGCTCTCCTAGTGTATCTATTGGTTTTGTTGACCTACTTGCCACCATCAAGGCCAATTCTTCACTGCTAGCCTGCCCTCCCAAAACACGTAATTTGGGAAAGCCTCAGGAAATTGAGCTTTAGAACGGTACTCACTGTCAAGTTCTCTCATTGGATTATTGATCCAGATGCAAAATAAAACTATAGAGAGCTTGGGGGGAATTTTTGAAGTTCTAGGATATGTTTCAATAATGTGCATAATATAAGAAAGATGTAAGCAATCATACAGAGATCATAAAAGCAGCTACCATTGATTTAGTGCTTATCTCATACCAGAGTCTATACATTTTTTACACACTATGTCTAATAATCAAGATGACATTCCACGAGATAGGTTTTATCATTGGCTCTATTTCATAGATGAGAAGCAGAGTCTCATAGACTGTAAGAAGTTTCATATAGGGAGTGGCACAGTTGTGCTAGAGCCCAGGTGTGTCTCATTCCGAATAAGACTTCTGAAACAGAAGAGAATAAGGAGAGAGAGATAAGTCATTACCTGGGGGGTCGGACTTAGGGATGAGAAGTGTCCCGCCTATCAACTTCTTCTACTCGAGTCAAATGGATCTGGCAGGTCACTTGGGCAACTCCTGCAGGATTTCAAATTAATAATTGAAATGCTAGGCTTGCCTTTAACATGGTGACACTGTGGAGAGGCCATAGGACCTTCTGAGCACTGAGACTCATGAAGACTGAAAACCCATGACATAGTTCTTGGGGAAACTTTTACATCAAATTCATAATGTCTGCAAGTTTATAAAAAGTTCAGCACACCTGGAATATCTTGCAACACCTGTGATATTTTAAAGAACAACAAAAAGAGTCATTTTCTTTTGAAATAATAATAATAAAAAGAATTCTGGTACCTAAAAACTCCTCTATAATATAAGCTTCAACATAACAAATGATAACACGATGAAACTACAGTTAATATATTTTGAAATTGTATGCTGATAATCCATTGACTATTTTAAGACAAACTTTATATTTGAGAAAAAAATAATAAATAGGTGTAGCACATTTGCTTATAGAATCTAACCTCAGAGCTGAATGTTTAACCAAAGCCCAAAAAAGCATCTTCCAGTGATTTTCTTACGGCATTAATTTGAATTCTGGTGAATCTATGCTAGAGCAGCATATCAGGAAAAAAAAAATTCAGTTGTACACTATGTACTTACCATGGCAACCCCAGCATCACATGATGCACATGCTGGTCTGGAGGCAAAGAGCTTCACGGGCTCTTAAGCAGACACATACCAGCCTCCCAAGCCATGTGACTTTGCCTACAGTCAGCAGCCTTTGCCAAGGAAATGTGTCAGCGTAAACTGATAAACTCGGCGTTATTCTGACTCCTACAATTCTATGCTTTCTTTAGATCTGCTCACTCATCTCTCCCTCTCTCTCTCTTTTTCTCTCTCCCATTGCCCTACCTCTCTCCCTTATTTTCTCAATAAAGAATTATTTACCATCTTAGATTGTTTCAAAATAATCCTTCCTTTTGAAATCACCATCACTGGAGAAAAAATGTTTTTCAATGTTCAGCATCTTATTAATTTCCCTTTTAGTGTCTTAGACTGTGAATAACATACAGCCTTTCCAAAGACTGACAAAAAATCAGAAATGTCTATAGGATAAATGACTGAAATCTGCACAAATTATTTAGATACTCTTTTTCAATTTAATTATTTGCTTAGTCATTATTTTAACAGGATCAAAGTTATCTAATAAGTAAAAAGTAATTTTTCTATTTGATTATAACCAAAACCAAAGATAAATACAGGCAAAGGAGAGAAAACAAACTAAACAAACATAAAATTTAGACCATGTTAGGCATATCAATTCTATCTCTTGAAAATAGTGATTAAAAAATGCAATGACTCCATGTTTATCAAGGAGCTTCACGGGCTCTTTAAAATCCAAGTATTTTAATCCACTTGGATTAAGCACATCATAGTTACATGTTTTCCACATGCTACTTCCATAGAAGAACCAAACCACATCAGCAAAGTGCAGGAGTATACTCTTGACTCTGCCTCTCCAGTTTAGCCTCAAGTATATAAAGGCAACAGATTTTACAAACAGATAACTCCCAAGATCCTATGTAGGGTAATTAATGAATCTTGTGATTTGTGGTAAAGCTTTTGAACTTAAAGGGAGTCCACTTTCAATATCAAATGCCAATCAAACTCCAATGCTATTTCCCAAGTAATCATGTTTATGTGCAAATGTTTTTAGTTAACAGCCATTGGATAATTGCCTGCCTCTAAACTACTCTCTCTCTCTCTTTCTCTCTCTTCCACCCACCCCAGTACCTCTCAAATGAGCTTCTTTGCTTGCAACTGTTTTGGAAATGGTCCAGAACAAAATATCATTAGCATGTTCCGGGAACTCATTTGCAAATGCATTTATGCATTAAGAAGCCCACTTATAAGACAAACGAGGCCATGTCGTATCTACTCTGAAAACAGAAAGGTTGAGGAGCCGATCATAGGAACATTGTCCATAAGTTTCTATCAGTGAGTGAGCAAAGTCTGATGTTTATAAAATATAGAATTAAATGTGAAACAATAATAAATAACATTTCTAAGATATATATTGGAAAGGTGTATGTAACGCCATAGATTTTATATTGATAACTTTTAAAGATCATTGATCTTGCATACACATTTATATGTGTATACATATATACTCAAATTTGGTCAGTAGAAAATAGGTAACAAAAATAAATTCATCTTTCTGCTTATGTTAAAATAGCTGTATATCCATATCTGTCTGTATCTATATCATCTATCTTCTCTACCAGACCATTTTCTTGAGAGCTGGAACCACCTCTGATTTAGCCCTATACCTTGCAAAATCCTACTTAGAATACCAGTTCAACTTTTGCTACAAAGGACAATATAATCTTGATTTAAGTAAGGTAAAAGATTCTTTCTTTCACTTACTTCCTCTGTAACAGTCCAAGCAGAAACAGTCCAGGACTGACATGGCATCTGCCATGTTTTGAATCTAGACTTCTTTGTGGTTTTGCATTTTTCTCATCTATCTTCTCCATGCATATTCCCTCTTGTGATCTAAAATCCATCTCTGCTTCATCCCCTCCTGCCAGATCTGCATTTTAGCCACCAAGAAGGGAGAAGTGGAGTCAGGTTCCTTTAAGGCATGACCCAAAATTGGACACTTCCTTTTCACTCATAATACATAAGCCATGACCTAGTCACATGACCACACCTAGCTGCAAGGTGTCGTCATTAGAAACTACATTAGAAATTACATTAGAAAATGTAGTTTTGAGCTTGGTAGGTAAACAGAATTTGATTGAACATCTTGTCTCTGCCACTGTCATTTTCTAGGGAAGCCACATAATGCAGTCTTTAGGACATACAAGCTCCTAAAGACCTAAAGACTATTTGAAAATGGAGAATGTTTATTAGCTCCAAAATACACACACACAGAAATATATATATATATATATATGTATATATATATATATATATATGTATATATATATATACACATATATATATATTTATATGTATATTTAATGAATATCTAATAACATATCTATGATATATAATTAGACCAAATTCATTAGTTGTTTACTTTAGTATTCATAAAAAGCCATTTCTTTTGAAAACAATATTTACATTGGATTTCCTCCATTTGCCAGTCTCCTAGAACATGAAAATTTGCTGGAAAATTGTATTCAATTATAAAATAAACCAGAAATATATAGCCAAATATTTTTAAAGGGCAAATTAAAAAATATTTTAAAAGATTACAGCAAATGTTACATGAAATAACATATGTATATACATTTTAGTTTGTTCCATAAAAATTGAGTAGGAAGGTACCAAAACTAAGTGATTTCATTATCTTCAATTTTTTTTCAAATGGTCCTGAATAAATGATTTAAAAGATTGCTATAATCAACCAGTTTAAGTCATAAAATGTCAGCTGTTTCATTAAGCTGTGTTTTGCAAAGATCAGTATTTATGGGATGTAGAACTGACTGAATAGAATGAATGGGAATAATATGTATCTCTATAATTATCAAACATGGCCCAATGTATTTTAATAAAAAGATGACTATCATCTGACTGCCTGTGAGTTTCTCCTGTTCAGTGATAGGGGAGGGTTCCTGTGAATTTTGAAGGGAAGTGCTCTTTGTGTTATCTTCAGAAGAATCAGGGAGAACATCGCAAGGTCTTTCTTCTGTGATATAAAAGATGCTGCATAAAAACAACTGAGTACCCAGTGGGGATGCTATAAGGGGCTGGATTGTGACCATCTTGAGGGGCCCCAGGGACAGCTGCCACCCTACCCTCTGCTACAACAGCTGCCTAGGGGGCTTGAAAGCTGCTTAGAAATTTCTATCAATCAGCCAACAGCCATGGTAGCACCAGTCTTTCCACACAAAAACTAGAGGAATAAACCTATTTTTTTCTTAGAATTCTAGTAGAACTTTGAGTATTTTGGGGCAAGATGAGGCTATAGTTTGAGTTAAGAAATCTAATACTTGTGCAATTAAAAGGAGAAATCTGAAAAACTAGAAAAAAAAGAATGCTTTAGGTTTCCATGATTGGAGAAGCAATTCCTTCGTTTTGAAAATGTTCCTGCATTCAGCTGATACTGACTGATTGTCTACTTAACCAGTTGGTATTACATGATAATGAATTTTCTCAGTAAACTTTCTCCTCTAAAGAATGTATACCATGTTACTTCATAATAGAGAAATATGTGGATGATGTCACTGCTGTGGGTGACATCATATGTTATATGTCATATGTTATAATTTAATAATGTCATATGTTATAATTTAATATATTTGATATGTTTCTTTAAGTAAATCCAAATACTGTTTTATGAGAGAGAGAGAGAGAGAGAGAGAGAGAGTGTGTGTGTGTGTGTGTAACATACTGGTATGGCTAAAGAGCAACTTGAGACCCTTTAGATATGATCAGATTAGCTTATCTGTGCCAGACATCAATGTTGAATCGATCTCTTCTTGGGTGGACTGCTATTGTTCTCACGAGCTATTGTACAACTGGCTGTGAGTGCACTCTGAGACAAGACTGAAAAGTGTCCTGGATTATGAAAATGTTATTTTATCTCATTATGTTACTCTTCCTGCATCCCAACCCCATAGTTTGTGACTTCTGTACTAACCTTTGATATATATAATATTTTTTCTTTGTTTTGCTCTTTTTGGTGACATTTCTCTTCTGAATTTGCTGCCCAAAGAGTTGTTATTTATCCTCAAAGATCTTCAGGAATCAAATAAATATTGAAAGTCAACTAAGCAGAGACATAACTAAGTGAAAATATCATAGCATTTTATTCAATGTATACAGAGGTAAAGGATTAGGTAAGAAAGGGAAGGTGACCTATGTAAAGAGATAAAACATATAAGTCTACTGAATCTCAACCATACATGTATTATAAATACAAATGAGAGTGAATGGAAATGGAGACTCCTGAGAGTCAAACAACATGACTCTCATATTAAAGTCTTCAAAAGCAGCAGTCAATATGAAGACTAAATGGGCTTAATTTTTTCATTTGAGTTGACTGGTCAAATACTGAAATCTCATAATGCCCATAGTTAACTATTTGCTTCTTGATTTAGTTTTCTTTTAGCAGAATAAATTGTATATCATTACTAATAATTTAGATGCTTTTGAATTTTCTACATGTTGATATTCACTTTACTAATTAATTTCCTAGTAAAGTATCCACTTCAATAACTTAAAGTGATGGATTTACATTTCAGCAGTTACCCTTCTTGGCGTTATTTGTCAGTCATACTTATGTGCGTGTACCCAAACACAAGCATATACCCATACTTATTCAGTGATTAAACATGTTTATCATAGGACCCTATATCATAGTGTAAAGAACTTGGACCCTGGAAACAGACAGTTCTGGATTTAATTTTTGGCTCCACCATTCACTCTGGTTGAGCATCAGTTTGCTCATTTGTAAAAGAGAGATATTGATACTACCTCCCTCTTGGGATGGTTGCAAGAATTCAATAAGGTGATGCATGTAATGTGCCAGATATTAAGTACTAGTAAATGTAAGGTATAATTATTTATTGATCACTTACTAGGTGCCAGGCGCTATGACTTGCAATTGTGCTGTGCACTTCTCACTGGACCTCCTGTCTCTTGGTCTTCCATGCCACATTGAGTCAATTTAACATGTGAGGGCCAAATTAATTGGTCAGATCAGGTATCCTTCCTGACAGTTTCTCTGCTTCCCTTTTGCCTATAAAATAAAGAGCAAATGATTCTTAGTCCAACAGTCAAAATACATTAGTTTGCTAGGGCTGCCATAACACAGTACAGCAAAATGAGGGCAGCTTGAACAACAGAAATGTATTGTCTCACAGTTCTGGAGGCTGAAAGTCTGAGACCTCGGTGTTGGCAGGATTGGCTCCTTCTGAGGGTTGCAAGGAACAACCTGGAGCTTGCTGGCAATCTTTGCATTTCCTGACTTGTAGATACATCACCCCGATCTCTGCCTTCATCTTCACATGGTGTTCTCCACTGTGTGTGTCTGTGTCCAAATCTTCCCTTTTTATAAGGACTCCAGTCATATTGGAGTAGGGCCTGCCCTACTCCAGTGTGACCTCATCTTAATTAATTGCATCTTCAATGGCTTCATTTCCATATAAGGTCAGATTCTGAGGTACTGGGTGTTAGGTCTACAACATAGAAATATGTTTATTTTCTTTTCGGTGGTGGTGGGGAGACACAATTTAACTGGTAACATAAATCATGGCCCAAACCCAACTTTCTAACCTAGCACTGATTATTTCTCTCCATATGGTAAAATAATAATAATAATAATAACAAGCTTACTGACCTCTATATACACCATCCTTTCCTGACTATCTGCCTTTTATAAGCATAAAAATGTCCGTTTCCTTTTCCAATTTTCTAGTTCTCAGATCAAATGCTGTCTGCTTCATATGCATTCTTTGTTCTTCTCTCTACTACCATTGCCTTTCCCACATCTTATCCCTTCTTAAAAGCCTCTCTTTCTCTGAACTTCTGCCTTCTCAGCCTCATTCCCTCAGCTGGGGTCCGGTGTTGGGGCTTAGAGACTGATACCCAAGGAGTAACCGAAGGCTTGTGTAACCACAGAAGCTACCCCAAAGAATTATAAATGTGAAATGGGCTCTGCAAAGATGGAGAGAAGGGAAGAGAGAGAGGAGTGTAGAGGCAGGCAATTGTTCCAATGGCTGTTAACTAAAAACATTTGCATATAAACATGATTACTTGGGAAATAACATAGCATTGGAATCTGATTGACTAGCATTGAATATTAAAAATGGACTCCCATTCAAGTTCAAAAGCACAAGATTCATTAACTACCCAAGGTGTGGAATGGACAGGGACAGAATGACCCACATGCCTCATCCTCAAGGAAGAGTGAAAAAGAAGAAAGCATAATAAATCTCATGAAAATCAAGAGACCGCCCATTTTTCACATGAGGCTAGCAGTCTAAATGCCTGGATTGTGCAAGCCGGGAGATGCTAATACCAGCTTTAGATCATGGTACCCATTGGGTAGAATAAGTGAAGAGATTCCATTTGACTGGCAGTTAATATGAGAATAGCATAGTGAAAATCTTAGCTGATAATTTCAGTAAGTGTTGCAAAATACATTTTTGACCAAATGATAGAGGAGTAAACATATGGACTCAGGGATATGATAGTTTGGGTTCAAACATCACCAGACAGAACAAAAGAAACAAACAAACAAACAAACAAACCCAGCTTCCTCCAAAAAGAGTTGTGGTTCTTTTCAGCCTAGGAGCAATAAAAAATGCTTAATAAAGACTTATGAATGCATAGAGAATCTTATTAATGTGGAACATATCTTACAGAGTACAAGGTCGAGTAGTTTCAGACCAGAATGATGTGAAGTTAGGATACAGTCAAGGAAAGTGTGGAATAGTTTGAGGTGCATGATGTAAGGTAAGGAACAAGCTTATGGAAAGACAAAAAGTTTGGGGAAAAGGGAAACAGACAATAGATGATTGTGGAGGGCAGTACCACATCCAGGGCAGTGTCTGAGGATAACTGAGCTGTGAGACATGCTGGATTAAATTTATCTGCTCTCAAATTTTCCAAAAGATTTAGTTATCTTGATGGATGAAGTCAAATTTGCCCAGAATTTTAAGAATCTTACTCAGCTTGGGTGAATTGTACCTGTGATGGAAGAGAGACTCCTGATATACAAAACAGTGGGATTTTCATTTTCTGTTGTTTTATATATCAGTCTATGGGAATTTGGTTAACCTGAGGTCATCAGTGAGAGACAAATCCACTCCCTGGGCACAAACAGATCAGATTTTGAGCCTGGAAGGCTGGGAGCAAGACCTCTCTCCAGGGGCACACGACACACAAGTGTTTAGGGAATTGCTGTCAGGAATGATTTGAACTCCATGACCAGTACTTGAGTGCCATTTGCAGCCTAAGCTTCAGGCTAAAAATCTGGATTTGTTTATTGGAGACAGCCACATGATGAGGATTCTCATGCTTGACTATGGGAAATTCACTCGGCATTATCATGATGCCCTGGGAGGAAGGTCTGGGCAACCAGTGGGTTTTTCTGGAATGATGCTCTCTGGATTACTGTGTATTCATGAGGGATTTCCAGCTTTGAAATACCTACGGATGCCGTCTATATTAGTTTCAAGTCATGTATCAGGTTTGTGCCGTGATTTTTAGATTAAAACTATAAGTCGTTGATGCTTGGGACATGATACACTGTGAGGTGCTTGTCCCAAAGATCCCCTCTGCTCAGGACCCACCTTCTGTCTGTGTTCAAACTAACATGTGAATGGGTAGTTTCTATCAAGTGAGGCCATTGAAAGAGGAACAATAATTTACTTGAGTGGACTTAGTCAATGTCATTCTGGGAAAGGTGACAGTGTGACACATGGGTTAGTAGCATCATGTATAGTGCCTGGCTTGCAGTTGAAAAGTAATCTCTGTAGAAGCAGCTTAATTCTTCTTTAAGACTAGATCTGCGCTTCCAGTAGCAGCCACCAGTAAATGATGCTACATCCTATTGACAAATTATTGACTTTTCTGAGATATGGTAATTTAAAAAGCAGTCATACCTTTTACAATACATATTAATTTTCTTAGAAATGCCAAACAATTAAAACATCTCATTTGCTGATAAAATACAAAAGTAATGTAGGTATCTCAATCAGTAGAAGATATAAGAAAGCATATGCATAATGTGTGTGTAAGGACTATGTGACATGATGGATTGGGGACACAGGGCAGGGGGGATAGGATCAGAAAATGAAGCTAAGCCAGGGAACTCTTGGCAACTGATTTCATTTCTGAGCCTCAATTTCTTTATGTGTTAAATGAGATAACATACATGAAAGGTATAGCACAGTGTCTGTCATACAGAAAGAACTCAATAAATATAAATTACCATCCCTTCCAAAAAGAAAGACAGAAAATGAAACTAAGGCTAATATAGAGTAGAGCGTGAATAGAGGGATGAGGGACTAGCCAGATCTGATCAGGAAGCCGGGCAGTGTATGTCAGAAGTCATCTGGGGTCCACAGATTGGAGGAAGGGAGCCCTAGATATACTAGGTTGAAAGAAAATGCTTGGTTGAAGGGAGGCATGTAAGAATTTAGAAAGACAAATATTGACAGGTATCACCGTCAAAGTTTAGAAAAATAGTCAGTGACCAGGAAGTCAACAGGAATCAAAGGTCAGGATGATAAAACAGGGCTTGAATGTGGTAAGTCAGGTGAGACGAGGACTCACATATTAATACTGTGTGAAAGGATAGCTCCACACAATGACAGGAATTCAAGGAATTAAGGAGCAAATTATAAAGACTTACTAAGGCAAAAGACGAGCATGCGGGAACTCAGAACCCAAGAAGGAAAGAAATGAGTTTACACAATAAGGCCCATGAGCATCCAGACAGGAGAATCTCGTCGTGGTGACCGAGTAACAGGAACAGACAGTGATAATATAGTTTATACCAACCCCAGAGCTATGCATGTCCAACAGCTTAGTGTAATTCTCTGTCTATAACAGAGTTTGCATAGGTCTAATCTCTCAAGGAGGTTCACTTGACTCATGTCACAACAGGAAGAGATGGCATTTCCCAAAGTGTATTCTGTAGGATACTAGTCCTACAGGGATGCACCTTGCTTATTAAGGCTCTCTGATTTTATGTTTGGAGAATGTGGCTGATACCGTCCCATCTTCAGTGTACAAGATGCCCATTCTCATACCAGAAGTTCTGACAGACCTTTCATTTCTACCCTGAATGCCTAGCATTCCCCAAACTTACTTGACAGAGCCCACATGGGCCAATCAGTATGCTGACAATGCAGCTTTCTGGTAAAGTCTTTGGAGGCAGAAAAGCCTGGGCTCAAATCACACATTGCCCCTGACTCTGGGGTAATGGAAGTAATTACCAATCTGACAGAGTCATAGTAAGGCTTAAAGGAGACAACAAAATGAAAACATCTACAAAGGGAGGGTACATCGGTATTATTTTATTCCCGTTTTTCCTAATGCATGTTTATGCAACATTTTAAGACCCCAGACAGAGCTCTGGGAGTAGACATAAGATGCCAAGTGAAGGGTCACTCTGATCCTCACTCAAACAGAAATTCCTTTAGCATCAATATTTCCTGCTTGAGCAGAACCAATTCCCAGGTCTGGTACAAAGTGATGGTTCAAACATATAGGGTTCCATGGCAAAAAATAAAAATAGAAATATATATTCATTTTAAAGATAGAACTAGACCTACAAGAAACTACCTATAAAATAATAAGAAGGTCCTGTGAATTCCTAGACCAACTATACTTTCTTAGAATTATACACAAATATTGCACACAGAATTTTGAGTTTTCTTTTGAGGAACAGCTGTATGGTAATTGTTCTACACAATTTCAACCCCTTCGTATCTGAACTGGTGAAGTATTTTTATGTGATGCCTGTTCAGATTTAAAAAGCATCAGTCTCTGGTCATAGACCAAAGTGAATTAATGAACTTTTGCAGAGATCACATTCTCCATCTTGTGGGATCTGCCAGCCCCCCAAGAAGTTTGACACGTTCCTTTGCATAGTCTTGTGCCAAGCCAAGATGGCACCTGCTAGTTGGATTCAAATTATCTCACTGGGTACTTCCCGAATGAGTTAAACACTTGTTGGTAATCATCTGTTCATGTCATAATTTTTTTTAGACAACCTTGGACTTCTTTTAAAAGGCAAAAACTACAGATATATACTCAAATGGCAGCCAACTACTCAGAAAGAAATACTGTCAAGGACATTGATTCCCAGAGAGATTTATTTCCTCCTTTCTTTATGGCATTGAACTTCCTATAGAAACCCATTGTGTAGGTCTAATGCATTCTATACCAACGTAGCCATAATCAATATGAGTTAAATTATGTGTACTGGCAACTACACCCATCCTGAGTACAGTGTTTCTTTCTCTTAGCACACATGCCAACTGTGTTCTGTGCCATCTGTAGTATTTCAAAGTGATGTGAACATATCTGAATATAAAATTGTGATGTAGACTGAAGCGCTTCTAAAATGTAAAAACTTTGCACAAAGATTTGCATGGAAACCTGTGTATATGTGAATTATTAGATTTATTGGTTTACTACACACACACACACACACACACGTGATGTAATATAAAATGTAGGAATAAAAATTAAGAGAATAGTTATGTGTTCACTTAATTTACTTGGCGTAAACTTCTCGAAAATGTGACTCCTCATTTTGTTGGTAAAGAATCTCTATAATTTGTGTTGCGGTGAGGAAGGGAAAGAAAGTAGACTTCTGAGTTCACTCCAATCATTACTGGCCAGGTGTTACTGGAACAATATCTCCTTCTCATCACTTTGTTTGCCAACAGATATAGCCATAGTAAAATAACATGGAGCCTTAGAAACACTGATATTTCTCCAGTCTAGATTGGTAATGGTAATGATATATGTAATGACATGTTAAAAGCTGATACCACTTATTTACATTATCCATCAGCTTCCTCCATAAAGTTGCAGAAGGAAATGCTAAAAATCTGGGACATCTTCCTCCTCTCTTTTCTTAATAGCAAAAAAACATGTGGAATGGAAACAGAAAGTCATTTCCCGTTCTATGTTATTGATCTAGCTAGGAGCTATGTTACATTGCACTTTAATTATGTTCAAATAACTTAATCCATAGAAAGTGTATTTTGTTTAAAAAGTATTATAGAGGTACATCACTGACATTTTTGTGGCCAAACATTAAGAACATGTTTGAGTTACGCATAATCTGAAGATGTTTCAACAACTCTAACTAGAAAATGTTAACTTATCTTCCATACACAATTTTGCCAAAATGCTACCTTCACCAGATTGCTAAAGTGCATCAAAATCTGGTTCTTTTAGTATTTTAAAGTACATCAAAAATTGTATCAATTAAATATACCAGTGAATCTCATTTACTCCTATTTCTGAATCATAATTTGAGCTTGAATTATCTGTGAACCCAACAAGCAGATCTTAGAACTATAGAGTAACAAAGGTTTCAGACCATCTGAAAAACACAATGCTTCTTACTTAATCCACTTTTTGACACTGGGTGTGTGTATATTTATATATTTTAATTTACTGTTTCGTGTATATTTTCATTAACTGAATCTCATTGTGAATAGCCAACATATGATTTATGTCACCTGTTTTAAGACAGAACTTATATATAGATATATATAAATATATATCTATATATATCTATATCTATATATAGATATAGATATATATACATTTTTTTTCTTTTCATTAAGTCATTCACTGTATATTCTGATCACACCTCGTACTAGCTGAAGGGTCAGAAATAAAAAGACCCAAAACCGTGGTGCCTACAAATATTAACTATATTTAGTGGTTAGCAATTCACCCTAAGCTTCAATTAGGTAATATTGATTTATTAAAAATGGCATATACTTCAAAGCCATTGAAGTTTTTCTGTTAAATGGTAAAGCAGTCTGTACACAGCAGCAGGGTAATTAACAGGGCCACGGGATTACTATTGCAGCTGTTCCATTTGGCTGAGAAGGAGACAATGAGCCCGAATGGATTCAGAAAGCCTTTTACTTACACAGAGAGCAAAGGCAAGATCAACATGGTGTGTGCTCTCCTGCCCCTGGTCCCAGAGGCCCTGGGAGAGATAGTCAGAGCAGTGCCTCTTCCACTGAGAAGCCAAGGCTAAACTAGAGCCAAACAGTTTTGCAGACTAACACAGATTCCTGCAGCTGTTGCCTAAGGTGGGGTGAGGAAGGAGTGTGATTGAGGAGAAAGTGCCTCGTGGCAGCTCCTCCACTGGCTGCTGCAGAAATTGCAGTGTTATGCCAAGAGTGGAGGAAAACTGTGGTCCAGCCTGGCCAACAGACTCTACGTGGAGACGTGCAAGGTCCCCAGGGCGCGTTAGCCTTCCTTCCTTTCACCCCTAAACTGGAGCCCATTGTCCTTTGATTCTCCTAACAGATAATTCAACCTCCTTCTAGTTTGCTTAAAAATATGTTTTTCTTTTTACTACTTATAAAATTATATATTAACCTTGTTAATCTTAAAATATCTTAATATATTTGATACTAATATCAAATGAACACCGGCTCCATTACACAGACCTAGAGAGTTCAGTATTAAGACAATCTAAATTGTTTATGACTAAAGTGATTTGAGTCACAAACCCTAAACCTGCTGTAAGACGCTAGCACAGAGAGAGAACTATAAATAGCAAAATATAAATAAGAAAATGCTACATATATTCCAAACCTGAATATTAGGTTCAGGTTAGAACCTCACATCTACTGTCAGTTCTTTAAATTACTATAGAATGGATGAAAGAATCAGACAAAACGATTAGATAAAAGAGGCTGAAAGATCAAATACAATAAATCTATAGCGCACTAATCTAGAAGGGACTTGGAAATGGCTAGGGGACAGTAAAATCGATGTCTTCTACATTCTACTGCATCATTTTTGCTTAATTCAATATTAGCAATTTGAACTTGTAGCTCCCTGAGCAAGAGATTATAAAAGAAGATTCTGAATACAGGGAGAGCAGTTCCAAACAGGGAAGAGCTATTCAAACAAAAGTAATTTCTGCAACGGTTCTTGATGTTCTTGGGTCTGATCTTCAGTTTAAAAAGAACTCAGGTGGGGATTCCATTTGAAGTGGAATTTAGAAAGATTGAGCTTGTGATGGAAAAGCAAATGAACCTGGGAAGCTGTCCCAGTTTGCAGCCACCTGAGATTGGCTTTTCAGCTTTGCTGGCAAAACACAAGTGCGCAGCAATGGATGGTTAGTGATAGATCCAGCTCTATGGAAGCAGAGTAAAGAAAGTGTGTGTGTGTGTGTGTGTGTGTGTGAGAGAGAGAGAGAGAGAGAGAGAGAGAGAGAGAGAGAGAGAGAGAGAGAGGTGGTGTGGAGGAGTTTGAATCTTTTCAGCCGATTAATACACCACCTCTTGCTTTTGAAGACACAAGCTGCAATCCAGTGAGAGTCCTCAATAATCATTACAGATCAGGAGACAGTGCGTGGCTGTGATTGTGGAGGTTCACACTGCAAGGGACCAGAGGAATTAGAGGAAACAGAGGGAGATTTATTTAAATGAAAATATTCAGGGGACAGGGGTGGAAAATGATGTTAGATTGTTTAAGCAGATAGCTCTTTCTTAATGACATATCTGAATTAGTGTGCTTATTCTTTGCTTACTAATTTAAAAAAGAAGTATGTAAATAAATTAGTTTCTAAAGAAACCTCTTATACTAAAGTTATGGGGCATGGATGCTTCTGAATTATTGATTTCTGGAACTCAATTAACATACATGTTTACCTCTCTTGTGGATACCAGGTCTGAGTATTCCCAGTAGTGCTGGCTCTCCTCTCCTCTGCTCTCCTCTCCTCTGCTCTCCTCTCCTCTCCTCTCCTCTCCTCTCCTCTCCTCTCCTCTCCTCTCCTCTCCTCTCCTCTCCTCTCCTCTCCGAGAGCTCACACTTTAAGCTTTCACATTATCATCACTACTTAGAAGCACTGAATGGTGACAAGCTATGTCTTTGTCATGCTCTGGTATCAGACTTAACCAGCAGGGATTCAAGGAGCAACTTCTAAGTTTAGGTTGTTAATTTTCAAATTGGTTTGCCAACTGTGAGCTTTGTTTCCATTCATTGCCCTTGTGGTTGGTATGGATTCAGATCTGCATCAGTTCTAGTGAGGGAAACGGACACATACGTGCTTATGACAGAGCATTTCTGTAAAACCTGCATGGTGAATTCCTTGGGGACGTAAGAATGTCTGTTCATTACAGCACCACATTGTATCTTGTAGTATTCAACATAATGCACTGAATATATATATATGTGTGTGTGTGTGAATATATATATATATTTAGGTTGGTGCAAATGTAATTGAGGTTTAAAAAAAATTGCAAAAACCACAATTACTTTTGCACCAACCTAATATATATATATATATATATATATATATATATATATATATATATATATATATATACCACATTTCCCCGAAAATAAGATTGGGTCTTATATAAAGGTGTCCTACAAAAGACGCATTAGGGCTTATGTTCAGGGGATGTCATCCTGAGAAAAATCATACTAGGGCTTGTTTTCCAGTTAGGTCTCATTTTCGGGAAAACATATTATATGCACACATATAATGTTTATATATATACATATATATAATATATGTATATATATATAATGTATAATATATATGGTTTATATACACACATATATAATATGTATATATAATATAGAAATGGTTTAATATGGTTTTGATGTAAACTGAGGTTTAAACAAAATGGGAACTCATTTACATGAGTAACCCTATTGGCACAAAAATAATCCACGTTTCTTAAAGAGCTCAGAAACAGTAGATAAATGTGCCAGTGTGATCCTGCTTTTGCGATGTAGCTATTCCCTCCTTATTGCAGATAATATCTGCCATCCACCAACTATATCACTGTTAATAAAGATCAAATGCCAGCCTTTTAATCATCTACCTCTGTTTATATTGTTTAACCAATAAAAGTTTAAGTTTCTATTCCGAGAGCATCAAAGAATCATTTTCCATGGCCGTCAGAGATCAATCCAAATTCTTTCTGCCCACTGCCAGAGGATTTAAACCAACATTGCCTTACCAAAGTTGTTATAATAGGATCTTTATTGTGGTTTTGCCATTTTTTTAAACTTCATTTTTCAATTACAGTTGCCATATACTATATATTAGTTTCAGGTGTACAGCATAGTGACTAGACATTTATATAACTTATGAAGTGGTCACTGTTAAGTCTAGTACCCATCCGCACTATACATCGTCATTACAATGCTATCGACTGTGTTCCCTTTGCTGTACTTTACATCCCCATGACTGTTTTTTAACTGCCAATTTGCATATTTTAATCCCTTCACCTTTTTCACCCTACCCACCAGCTCCCCTCCCATCTGGTGACTTTCAATTTGTTCTCTGTATCTATGAGTTTGTTTCTGTTTTGTTTGTTCATTTATTTTTTATTTTTTTTAGATTCCACATATGAGTGAAATCATGGTATTTGTCTTTCTCTGTCCGACTAATTTCACTGAGCATAACACCCTCTAGGTGCATCCATATTGTCATAAATGGCAAGACTTCATTCATTTTTATGGCCAAGTAATATTCCATTGTTCATAAAGAAAAATAAAATTACAGGCCAATATCCCTGATGAACAGAGAGGAACATATTTTTAATAATGAAGAAAGGCGAAAGTCTGTGAAACCAGTGCATATTTTGAACATCTGCTATGTGACAGATACTTGACTGGCCAGAAAATTGTTAGAAGAGTGGAACGGGTTCAGGTGTAGGTGTCAGAGGTTTGCATTGTAATATTAAATGTCCAGTCACTAGCAATCATTTATCCTTGAATCCAGTTTTTTTGACTATATAAAAGATCAATAGTATTGTCCTCACCAGTTTGTGGTGAGTGTTAAATGAAGCGACACATGTTCTACACAGTGTAAACTCTAAAATACTATGCAAATATGGAGAACTCTTACAATGCTGTGGAGATGAGACACGGTCCACCAGAAGGAAAGCTTTACTGTAAGTTGGAGGACACGAGGACTGATTCTTAATATAATGAAAACTATGCAGTGATGAGTAATATTACAATGAGATCAGTAAGTGTATGTAAATAACACAAGCACAAAATAAACCGAGACTATTTTCTTATAAAATGTATTTTCATTTCAAAATACCTTTTTCTACCTTGTACCCAAAAGAAAAAAGATGGGCCTCATCACATAGCACCTAAGCCACACTCCAGATTTTTCTATGCACCATAACTAGTCTGTTAATCTGATACCTAATAAATACAGAAGGTGCCAAAAAAGTGTGTATACATTTTAAGAATGGGAAAAACTGTATTAAAATTATGCTATGGTAACCACTTTGAGCATCTCTTGTAATTGCAGAAATCAAAAGTGACTTGTATTCATCTTTTGTTCTCGGTATGTATTGAGTATTACAATTTTAATGCAAGTACAGTTTTTACTTTCTTAAAATTTGTATACATTTTTTTTGGCATGCTCTGTATTTATTAGGTGCTGAGTTTTGTAGAATGTACCCTGAGGAATTAGAGAAAGATGACACATGGTCTTGAATTTTGCTTCCTTAAGAACATATATTTTATCTGAGGAAAAAGATAATATAGGTATTATATGAAGGTATGACAATTAAGTTTACAAACTCATCCTAGAAAAAATGCTACATACCTCACTATTGAATCACTACGGTCACCTTTGAAGTACTCCCTTTGGGAAGCTATGCACCAACACCAGCAACTAGTCCACCCTTCAAAGCAGTTTTGGAACTCTTTCTCTGAAATGGCCATCAGAGCTGTCATTGTATTACACTTGATGTCCTGAATGTCATCAAAATGTCTTCCTTTCAATATTTCCTTTATCTTTGGGTAAAGAAAGAAGTCACTGGAAGCCAGATCAGGTGAGTAGGGAGGGTGTTCCAATACAGTTATTTGTTTACTGGCTAAAAACTCCCTCACAGACAGTGCTGTGTGAGCTGGTGCATTGTCGTGATGCAAGAGTCATGAATGGTTGGCATAAAGTTCATGTCGTCTAACATTTGGAAGCCTTTTCGGCACTTCCAAATAGTAAACTTGGTTAACTGTTTGTTGAGTTGGTATAAATTCATAACGAATGATCCCTCTGATATCAAAAAAGGTTAGCAACATCGTTGCAACAAGTTTGTGAACTTAATTGTCAGGTCTCGTAAATAAAGACTTCAACACTGTCAAGGACAATGCCACATGACCCACTTCAGTGTAGGTTTGGTAGGTGTAGAGTTAGGCACCGTCCTGTAGAGTGGAGTGGGTGAGGAAGGCTTCATGCTGGAAATGTGACTCCAGTAGGAAATAGTCAGCTGGATAGAGCAGATTTAGTGCAGTGTTTCTAGTCAGTAAACATGAAGAGTGAAACTCATAAGACATTTTTTTGTTTGTTTGTTTCTGAGGAGACTGGTCTGGTTTTTAGCAGCAATGGCAAGCCCAACTCAAAATGTCTTAGTGGGATGTTTTAGCTCAGTGAAATGAAATTCACAGCAATACCACTGGCTTCAGCTCAAATGATGGCACTTGAAGAGGCAGAAGAAGATAATGGGTAAGGTCATACTTCCTGGAGCCACACTTCTCAGGGTTAAACCCTGGTTCTAACCCCTTGATGACTATGTGTCCTTTGTCACCCCTTAAAAGCTGTGTGCCTCAATTTTCTCAACTGTAAAAGCGGAATATGATTGTTGTAACCAACAAAACTGTGTTTACACGTGTACAGTGCTTTGAGTATTACAGTATTACAGGGCTTTCAGTGCTTACAGTATTTGCCACATTGCAAATACTCCACAAGTGTTCATCTTGGAATTGTTAGGACTTGGTCTCTCTAGATCTCTCCCACATACCCCCATCTCTCAGGATTCATGGGGTGTCTATAACCTCCCAGTTGAAGACCAGTAGAAATAGTACCTCTTCCTGCAAGTCATGGCTCTGACTGGTTAGCCCAAAACAAATTGCTATGGCCAGAAAACTCGCTTGTTCTGACGATGCTTGGATGCTCTGTATGGAATGTCCTTAGAAGATGGGAGAAAATATCACTTAGAGGAAGGGACGAGAGGTCTCCGAAAAGGAACATAGGAGATGCCGTGGCTACATAAAGGATAACTAAATACCAGGTAGCAAAAACAGTAAGTTACTTTTGCAGGTTTTAAAGGGAATAATAAAAAATACATTAATTAAATTAAAAAAGAAGTTTGGAACCAGGTTGTAGGATTTGATTGTTGGCATTGGAGAGAACAGGTGAACAAAATGAGGAAGCACTGCGCCAGAAAACCCAACTACAGCTGCCAGGCACAAGAAAGATAAGAAATTACCAGGATCAATTTGAAACTCTTTTCACCATCTGTTCTGGTCCATGGTGAATGAGAAAAGCCTTTATTTAATTTTAAGTGTTCTTGATCTTTTGATACTAATATGTCCTTGTTTAACAATTACGTATGTAGGAACACAAAGTGTACCTGTTTTTATACAGATAATTATTTCATTGCAGTTAAATGAAACCAAGGAGATGTTTTTTTTTCTAAGATGATTTAGATCTGGCAAAACTCCATGACTATCTGTAAGTGTAATTTAGAGGCTGGAAATTATTGCTCTGCCTTTTTTTAAAAAAATATATATAATACAGGATGAATGCATTTACCAGACCTAACAGATGACGTATACTTCACGGAAACCATTACCAAGATTGTAATTTAAAGTAACAGGTGGACCATTTTAGAGCTGATAGAACTGCTAGCTAATTCTAGTTCAAATTGACCACAAAACTTCACACAACCCACATTTCTCAATTTACTCAGGTACAGATTTCTGTGGCATTTAATAAATGGAAGATAAAAATAATGAGGCACATAATGTTTTTCTTACCTTCAAAACTCTATGATGTGTTAATAAGAATGGAAAGTTCGTTCATTTGTACATTCATTCAACAAGCATTTCTTGAATTTCTTCTAAACCACATGCTCGAGTTGCTTTACAATTACTTGTTTAATCTTCTCAATTCAGTAAGCGGGCTACCCCCACTTTCTCCTCTCTGTATTTATATCTGTAGATCTCTCTCTCTCTCTTTAATATAGCCATATATACCCCAATTATATTGGGAAATATTTACCCGTGTCAAGTTGGAAGCAGTTAAATGTAAAGTGTCATTCTTAAAAGTTAGAGTAATCCTAGGCCTTCTTGTCCTAATTACTGGGAAGGATTCTTCTAGGTAGGGAGCCAATGAGGGTCCAAATCTCTCCTGCTATATTCAAAGTGTCTTATAGCTCTACAAACTGGTGGACTTGGATTCAGATTCTGTCCCTATCATTCACTATTTCACAACTTAGATTACGTTCTTTAACTTCTCTGAGCTTCTGTTAAAATGGAGAACACAGCAGCCCATCTTAGGAAGATACTGTGAGTAGAGTTAAGGTTGTAAGTTGCAGCACCCTGAACCGGATACTTAGGGAGAGCTCCATCAATGTTAGCTATTATTATTGGTCATCCCAATGAAACTTGAATACCGTCTACAGGGCTCATTTGAAATGGCCGATCTGCCCGACGCTAACCAGCTAAGGCAGAAGAGAATTCATTCGCTCCCACGGTAGCCCATTTTATCTTTGGACAGCTCTCTTGGATGGTTGGAAAATTATTTCTTACGAGGAATAAAATCCTTCTTCCTGTAACTTCTTCACATAGGCCTCCATTTTACCCCTAAGGGCTTCATTGTATGTTTCTCATTCCTCTTTCATTTGCCTCTGAAATATGGAAAGACAACTTTAAAGTTTTCTGTTGAATATGATTTGATCTAAGCTAAGCAGCTGAAGAGTGCCTGGGACTTCGGTTATGTTGATTAGTCTTTTGTTATTGTTCATTTCGATTTATTTCCTTTCCAAGACAATGTAAAAGGACAATAAAATCTGATACACACACCCACACAAAGTTCAGTTTCAGCCTCAGTGCTAGCACAAACTCCTCTCTTTAGGTTTGGCTTTGTCCTAGGCCTTTGGAAAGTGGGAAAACCCAAAGTCTGTTTCAACATATTTCACAGAATTCTTAAGTTTATGTAATCACCCCTGTGAGATTTCTTTCTTTAGACACTTTCAAATCCAGCAGCATAGCCATCTCAATAATAAAACAAAGTATGTCATTCAGCTTTCCAGTGTAATTACCTCTGAATATTCACTTTCAAATATAGGTGAGCATTCTAGATGTGAGTCAGATTGTAAGTCTTTTTCTTTCTTTATAGATTGAAAATTTTATTAATTGTGTTAAGTATAAATGTTGATTATTGTACAAATAAATCTACGATTATGAAAGCTGTTAATTTTATGCACAAACCATTAAGGAAGCCCTTTTAAGCAGTTACATAAACAGGGAAACAGATTGACAACTAATATAAATGTTTACATTAAGTAAGAGACTGTTATATCAGTGTTTCTCATAATTTTGTCTGCTCACAAATCAGCCAGAGATCTTGTCAAAATTCAGATTCTGATTCAGTGGGGTGGGCCTTAAGATTCTGGTTTTTTTTTTTTTTTTAAACAAGCTTCCGGGTGATCCTTGTCTTAAATAATATTAAATCTTGCTTGCAACAATTAATGCTTATAAATATAGTGCAAATACATACAGAAAAAGAGAATGAATGATCTGATTCTAAGAGAATTATTTTAACATTTCAGTCAACAAAATAGCTTTTAATTATTATTTTAAAATTTTAGGTACATAATTCCTTTAACATCACATAGGACACATTCCAGAAAAAGTGCCAATCTATTAATATTTTAAACAAAGACATTAGTGTGTTTGTATTGCAATGTAAGACTTTTAAAGTGTGACTAATAGATTTTTAGCAATAAATCTCAATAATAATTATTTTTGATAAAATTACAAATTTATTCTAGTGCCCCAGGGGTTCAGTTTTGATGGGGAAATTGGCTTGAACTTTAGCATGTACGCAGAACAATGCCTCCCCAAGGATGCCATGTCCTAATCCCTGGAACCAGTTGATATGTTACATAACAAAGTGGAACTGTGGTTACAGAGCAGTTAAGTTGCTAACAGACGATTGTAAACTAAGGAGATTATTCTGTGTGATCTGGGTGAGCATAATGTAATCACAAAGGGTCCTTACATGCAGAAGAGGGAGATAAAAGAGTCAAAGTGGTGGGACCTGAGAAAGGCTCCAAATGTCTATTGCTGGCTCTGAAGTTTCAGGATGCGGCCATAAACCAAGGAATACAGGCATCCTCTGGTAGCTGGAAAAAAGGAAGAAAACAGATTCTCCCCTAGAGCCTCTGAAAAGACCTGTACACACTTTAATTTTAACCAGTGACCCATTTCAGACCTCTGAAATCCAGAAGTGTAAGAAAATCGATCTGCATTATTTTAGCCACTAAGTGTGTGGTCATTTGTTACAGCAGCGATAGTAATCTTATACACTGGTCTTTGGCTGAATAATTACTTTAGCACTTGGCCATGCAGCACACATCTCAAAACATGAACCTCTAGCCTATATCCATATCCATATTTATATTCTCAGTTATACATTATACACCATTCAGTGCCCAAAAGCCTGAGAAGTCATGAGTAGCATACTCCCTTCAATAGATAGTCCAGTGAAGTTTTCCTCATATAATTTTAGCAGCAATGGGCCAGAAAAGAAATGGCCAGTGGCTTTCTCTGAAACTGAGAGATAAATGTCTTGACTTTTACACACAAATGTGACTAGGGTTTGTAAAGTGAGAATAAATATGGCATAGATTTTTAATAATATGACAGAGCATTTTATTATTTTTATATTTTCAATTGGATATGTTATGAAAAAGATGAAACATTACCATAGATTTTTAAGGAGAAACAAATAAAACATTAATAGTTTGTGGGTCTTCTCACACACCTCTTCCCTTCTCTAGGATTACACTCTGATACATCTCCAGTTTTAGGATGATGTAGTGGGAACATTTGAGAAGTGTATTGCTTTTGAAGAACTTCAGAGCATGTTGTCCCAAAATATGCGACTTTGGCATGTTGATTACTTGGAGTTTGAGGCACTTGAGAAACATCAAGTGCAAGAAGGGTACTCTGACCTTCCTTTTTCTTCCTTAAATCGGTTAGTACATCTCCCATGTGCAGCGTGCCCTCCTGCAGTGGGAGGAAAAAATACAATGTTATGTTTAAGGAGAGAAATTGAGACTGAAACAATTTTATACAAACAGACCTTGTTAAAATAATTCTTATCGTCTTTTAGACTCCCCACTTAGTCACTTTTCCACAACTGCCTTTTTATTTGACCTAATATAAAAACAAGTAAGTTTCCCCTTTTCTTTAGGTCTTGATATCCTTGTAAGGTTTTCCATATCAAGTGGAACATTACATAAATTTGTATGATTGTCTTCTATGACTCTGCTTTTGTCAGTTTTTATTTTCACATGTAACCAGGGACCCTAAGAGTGTTGAGGAAAACTTTCCTCTTCTACACATTGGTTAGAGGGTCACTAAACTTATTTCTCAATAGGTTCTTCAAATTTCACTGTTGAGTAAGTGTTGCGTTGCCCTATCAGTAGAAAATGATTTTTAAAGTCTTGTGATGGGTCTGCTCTCTTCACATCAGGAATCATGTGAACAGCTGTGGAATTTCCAGAAGCACTACTCCATTTGAGAGTCAACACATTCCTTTACCAGACAGGTTGACGTCCTGGAGTCCAAGCATATAAAAAACAACTACTTTATTGATTAATTTGTGAAGTTCTGACATGAAAGACTTTTGCCACACATTATATTTGCATTAGAGTCTACCTTTTCGGTAGCAGTGGACTTGTTCTGTTCCTTTAAAAACAAACTCTAGTCCCACCAGATGTGTCTCAATGAATTTGAATCACTCTTGCCCAGACTTTTCTTCATGAGGTCACATCTCCTGATACCTCCTCAATATTGGCTTCCATTCATAGCCCAAGAACTGATACTTGCCTGCTTTTTGCTTCCTGGCATCTACTTTTAAACTGAGAGCATGGCTGTGGCTTGGAGTTCTGTCTCTGCTGTTGTTTTTCATTGTTTCCTTCGTCCTTTATTGATACAGTATCAGGTGCCAGGCAGTAGTCCAATACTATTCCAGAGTGAATGCAGTGTACATTCTTTGCTTTTCTTGTTCTAACCACTGTCGTGTGCCTTGTATTGGTCTCTTCTCATCTCGAGAATGAATGCAGGACAGTATTTTATTACATAGCTTTAATGTCAGTTGTTAACATTCATTTAAACAGGCTCCCAGATTTATTGCTAGAAGGTGCGCTTTTATTAGTAATGTATAGGAGAGTCCACCAGTCCTTAGATAACACACTCCTTTGTTGATAAAATAAAGAAATTCACTTTGAACTAATCCCACCTTAATTCCTATTGTGGTTGTCTTTGAGAATCAAATAAGGGAACAAAAACTCTAACATTATACTACAGAAACCTCTGATGTATACGCTATAAGGGACAGTGGAAAAACTGAATGTAATTAAACCTAAAACAAGGAACAGAGCACCATCTTAACCCCGGAGTTCAAAGAACAAGCTAGACGCTTGTCAACTTCCACCAGGCTGAATGTATTTAACTAATAATAAGTACGATTGAACAGATGACTCAATTATACCCTATTCCATTTTATTGTCCCCAAGAGTGTATTTGTGGATACACAGAGCTAAGTGTAATTCATTATTATGTTAATGAAGACCAAAGGTTGTGGGGCAGGCAGGTAGGAATAGGATAGTGCCTGATGAAACATTTGCTTTTCTGCATTAAACATCATGATCGGAAAACAGCAGTCTTAATGTCCAATTGAGTCTACAAGGGCAACAGTGCTGATGTATGATGTTTTCTAGAACAAAAGTGTTTGATCAGGCAGAAATAATGTGGTACTATTTCTAAGATGTTCGGCAACTAATTTATTGGGCTTTAGTTCTCTCTCCTTTTTCTTTAGTTACCTGCCTAAATGTTACACCTGAGTAATTTCCACTGATACTTAAAAAATAAATAAGTAAATAAATAAGCAATATACAGAGTACAAAGGAGATTCACTCAAGGAATCGTTTTTTAAAATGTACCTAGACTAAGGCATGCCTTTAGCTTTTAAATACAAGTCAGAGGTAAGATTTGATTGTAATTTCTTGATTAAATCAATGTTAAGTATAGCTTCAATCCTTTCCTTTAGAAAAGAGCATTTTTAACTTTCTTTCTTTTAATAGAATATCACAAAGGCTTAGATTTATCTGAATGCCAAACAGAGTAATGCTGCTTTGTGCTGGGGAAACGGAACTCTGACCTCTGATTTATACTAACAAAGACAATTCTTCTAGAATCCACATCCCCCCAGAGCAGAAGCCTCTGTGTCATGTCGCGGTTTCTCACATATCTATGCCAAAGTTGGTGCTCGGTTAAATGCTTTGACATAATACGTCCTGTTTTTCGCGCTGTGAATTTAAATTTACAAATATTTGGTCATTAGAAAGATAATTTAATTCCTTCTTGTCACTTAGTTCAGAAATTACAAGCTAGTTCTAAAGTAATTCTTTGTTGATTAATTTCTCTGCAGACCTAAGTTCAGATGGTGAGTAGCAGCCCCTTTCTTAGATATAAATAAATTTCACACTTTATTTGAATTTCATTATTAAATTTTTCATTCCAGTTTCATAACATTTAGTCACGTTTAGTCCCTTTATAGTTTCTCTTTATCCTTTTAGAAACAGAAAGATCCACATTTACTCGAATGTTCAGGAAGGGAGTTGAGCAAGTGAAGAGTGAGAAACACTGAGAGTTACTGCCTGCTCTTTTGTATCTTACCCACTAAAAAAGTCGTCAATGTAGCTGAACAATTTAACTTGATAGAAAAGGCTTTAAATTTTGTGTATTTTTAATGCTGATTTGAATTTTACATTGTGCTGTTATGTGTATCTATCTTTCTTCTTCCTCACCAAAATTTGTGTACAATATAGTGTTAAGATTAGGGTATGGGGTAAGGTAGAGTTAGAGTGTGTCCTGTTCATCTTTGTATCCCCCAATGTCCAATGTATTACCCAACCCCAGCACCAGATGCTCACATAGTCCTTTTATATATATATTTTTAAGATACTGCTAATACATATTAAGCTAAAAGAGTTGTCTCTTTTTACCAGTGAATGAACTATATCTGCAGGCTCACATAAATTTCTATTTAACTATTTGCATATATTGAAATTTAAATTGAATAACTAAGTTCATTGAAAGTGAAAGCACATGCTTTAATTAATTCATGGATTAGAGGTAAATTCTTTCAAGTTTGTACTTTAGCGCTCTGGAAACTCATTCTGAGATAGGGGACTGTAATTTGAGAGTATTAGCAAATTGAGGTGGGTGGAAAGATCCAGGAGGGCATTGTCTCTCAGTCAAACCTCTTTAGTTATGGGGTGGATGCTAAGCAATCAATTAATTAACTAATCAATTGACAATATTTTTGTATAGACATTACTTATCACCCATAATATTAGCCATAAAGGGATTCCAAGAAGACACCAGTCTCCCTTACAGATAATCTATAATTAATAGGGCAGTGATATCTTATTAATCAATTTGATATATTTTAGATGACAGTTTCTACTAGCATTGCTAATGGTGGATTATCTTCATTGGTGATTTATTTTGCCAAAAAAAAAAAAAAAAAAAAAAAAAGATTATCAAAAAACCCAACTCAGACATGGTAAGAATGGACCAGTAGTGAAAAATCTGTTCCTAGAATAACTTTGATGAGGGGAAGGATGAGAGGATTTGAAAGATAAATTATTATTTTTTCTGTGCTTGTAGAGATGGAAGTCCTGTAACTTTTATCTTTCACCTTTTATATGTCCCCAGCTATCACTGTTCAGCTTTTTCCTTGTAGTTTCTACCATATTTTTATTTGGGGTAATATCATAGGACAGGAAGGGAATCCAAGGATTCTTCTATTCACCAAGGATATTTCTAAAATTCCTTTACTCTACATGGATTGAAGATGGAAGAAGGTTCACTATCAAAAGCAAATGAGTCATCATGTTTTCTGTTGATAACTAATAGTAAGTAGATCGGTTATTGAATGTTGACAAGGTTCTGAATTATTGATGATAATAACAATCGTAGACTTTAAAAAAATATCGTAAGCTTAAGTGTCACTATAACTTAGGAAAAACAATAATTTATGTACCTTTGTTGCATTATTTGAATCAAAACATGTATCTTCTTCTGTCATACATTGTGGTACAATTAAATGTGTGCATCTCAACATCAACACTGATTAGTTGGAAATGTAAATTTCCAAAACGCTTGATCCTAATAACAAACTGAGTTTTCCCTGATGTCTGCATGTGTGCCATGTAAAAATTTAATATCTAGTTAAATAAACTTGAACATACAAATGCATAAGTGCTGCATATTTGCATGTTTATTTAATATGTAGGCTTAGTTCATTAGATTTGCTTTTCTATATATGTTTCTCTAGAGAGTTCTAAATAAATGTACATGGCCATAATTGTTACCAAAGTTGGGGGGAAAAAGGTTTAAGTCATAAAAACTACAAATTTTAAGTCATAAAAAATTTGGGTTTAAAGAATGAAATGAAGCACACATTTCTTTCCTTCCTTTTCATTTTTCACTTTCTTGCCATTCAGTCTCTTCCTGTCCTCTCCATTGTTCCCATCATCATTTCATAAGGACCTGACTTCACTTTTCTTTTGTATCTTGATAAGATTTCCCGGTTTTCCTGACCAAATGCAGACAGGCAGGCTCCAGTTCCAGTTCTTCCGTCCCAGTGCATAGCTTTCTAACTTTCATGATGTTCTACGAGGGTCAGAGAAGGAACATGTCTGCAATTCATCTTCTTGGTCTTATTAGATCATAGATTTGCAGGCCAGCTCCAGAGCAATGTCATTCCCCTAAAGCAAACTGAAATCCCCGACTTTGTAAATATGGCTGACCTGAATCAGAATGTAAGAAAGACAGAAGTATTTTTAGTAATGCTGAGTTCTAGTCAGATCAGAATATTGTTTACAGCCCCCTCTAGCAAGCTTCAGTTTGTGCTTTAAAAAAAAAAAGACCCATTTCATGTTCCAGTCTTATGTGACTGTATACACCGAGAACATTTTAAAATGTTGATTTAAATTGTTTAATCCAGGCAATTTTAGTGATTTATGTATTCTTAAAAGATTGTGATCAACTGGTTCCTATGACTAATAATCTATAGCAGGAGATTCAAACTTGAGTAACCTACTGGGACTAGATATGTAACTTATATCATGAAGCAGGTAGGATAAGAAATGAGTAAGTGAAGACTGGTCATTTAGAGAGGATGACCTACTTAAGTTTGCATTGGCACTCAGCCTTGCTGTGTATAATACATTTCAACACTGTAAATTCCCAACAAGCATTGCTAAGGGCAGACTTAAAGCTGCATCTCACCAACGCTGGACTTGAAATTAGCAGCCATCACCAGGCAGCAACCTTGGGTAGACGTTCTATCAATGCTGGAGTGTGAGGTAGAGACAGGTCTGATCCCATCTCTGGCATTTGGAGTGATTCTGCAGCAGATTATAGCATGGCAAGCAAATTTGCAGAAATAATTTTGTCAAATTGAATAGGTCATCAATCAACCAAGCATGTTTCTTTTTACATATTTGTAACGTTGGTGTATCTTTGATGAGCATGTTATTTGGGAATAATTTGGCATATTATTCAGAACTCTTCCTATCTTTAAAAGTGTTATTTTGCTGCATGTGTAATAGTAATAAACACTTCAGGGCAGGGGAACACTCCTCCAGGGTACCCTAAAGTTACCAGCAAGTAATTAAACCAATGTTTAATTGTGCCACTTGGACACATTGTGCCATTTGGACAAATTGTTTTCAATCAGATCATTTGGAGTCATTTCTCCCACATTACTTTGTCCTTTGCTTTGTAAGTGCTCAGAAAACCCCTCTGCAGGTATTTTCCAGGAGACTCAGAAAGCACTCAGGTGACAAAGTGGCAGGCGGTAGCAGGGTCAGTACAGCATTTTATCTGGCACTGGGTTATAAGCAGTATGCACTTCAGGAGTCATTGGGGACTCTGCTTAGATGGAGGGACGGTTAGATGGGCCATCTTGGTGATGGTCCAAGTTAAAGAAGCTTGAGTTGGGGGAGCCATTGACCTAATGCAGCTAGTGTGCAGCAAAGACCTGTCAGGCACACCTTACATGCCTGGGCACATGGGAGGACTGGGGGTCACGAGAAGGGAGAAGACCAGCTTCTCAGATGTGATGGGCACAGACTTGCCCCGCATCTCTGAGCCCTTTCAAGGAAGAACTTGGCTTCCTGGGTATTGGGAGTGCGGTCAGCAGGGGGCAGCCACATCCAGCAACTGCTAGAGGCAGGTGTCTAAAAGCCACACAGGACAAATCTGACAGTCATGTGACCTCCAGAACTTCCAGGAGGTAGGTCAAGGCTGTCTCTAGGACTGCACTGCACATAGCTCCCCCTCTCCTTCTGCCCAGCTCTGCAGCTCTTACCTCCTTTCCACTGGTGTTGGCGTGGAGGGAGAAGGTGCAAGGAAATAGGTAGACATTTCCTGCATTAGAAACAAAACACACACACACACACACACACACACACACACACACACACAGACACAGACGATGGTCCAGGAAAGTATCATGAATAACATGAATAACATAAGCATTCCAATTCTAATCCAATAGTAAAGATGCTTCCTGTAGTCAACTGGTAGCACATAAATCCAGAAGGGGGTCTCACCAGAATCAGATCCAGCCTATTTCTGTGACAGTACCATGTGATCCATTGTTACAAGATCTTCCAGATTAAGGAGAAGCCAACATTTGATTTTTTAAAGATTTTTATTAAAATATAGATAACATACAATATTATATTAGTTTCCGGGGTACACCGTAGATATTCAACATTTATTGACCTAAATAAATGATCACCAGGATAAGTCCAGCAACCATCTGACACCATACTATGCTATCACAATATTGACTATATTCCCCATGCTGTATACTATATCCCCATGACTTATATGTTTTATACCTGGAGATTTGGACCACTTAATCCCCTTACCTTTTCCCTCCTTTTAAAATATTTCAATTACACTTGACATTCAATATTATTTTATATTAACTTCAGGTGTACAGCATAATGGTTATATATTTATATAATTTAAGAAGTGATTCCCCTGACTAGTCTAGTGCCCACCTGGCATTATATATAGTTATACTATTGACTATATTCCCTAGGCTGTACTTTACATCCCCATGACTATTTTATAACTACCAATTTGTACTTCTTAATCCCTTTATCTTGTATACCCTGACCCCAACCCCCCGCCCATCTATCACTCTGATAAATCTAGTACCATCTGACACCATAGATAGTTATATAATAGTCTTGAGTATAATCATTATGCTATACCCTACATCCCCATGAGTACTTTTTAACAACCAATTTGTACTTCTTAATCCCTTCCCCCTTTTCACCCACCACATCAACCCTCACTCCGATCTGGCAACCATCAAACTATTCTCTGTTTTGTTTATTTATTTTGTCCTTTAGATTCGACATATAAGCAAAATCACATTGCATCGGTCTTTCACTGCCTGACATATTCCACACAGCACAATACCCTCTAGGTCCATCCCTGCCACCGCAGATGGCAAGAACCCATTCCCTTCCTTAGCCAAGTGATAGTCCACTGTATATTTGTAGTACCACTTCTTTATCCATTTTTGTATTGACAGACGGCCAGGCTGCCTCTGCGTCTTGGCCATTGTAAACAATGCTACAATGAACATATGGAAGCACATGTCCCCTTGAAGCAGCATTTTGTGTTTCTTGAGATAAATTCCCAGGAGTGTGATTATTGGGTCCTTCATTGTCTCTCATTATAGTCTTTATCTGGTGTAAGTATTGCTACTCCAGATTTTCTTTGTTTTATTTGTTTCCATTTTCATGAAATGACTTTTTCCATCCTTTTATTTTCAGTCTCTGTGTATCTTTCAATTTGAAGAGAGTCTCTTCTAGGCAGCGTATGAAAGGGTTTCATTTTCTTCTCCATTCAGCCACCCTAGCCAGGATACCCTAAGTCCTGCTGCCACCTGTCAGCTCTACCAGCTCTTGATAAAGCCTCCTGTGGTACACAAGTTGGGTGAAGTAAGGTCTCAGGTAGTCACTAGGGTGGGAAAAGTTGTGGTCTACAAGTTAATATAGTCTCTGGTTTGGTGCCAGTGCTGAACCTGGAGCTACAAAGCAAAAGTCCCAGAGCACACTGAGGCCAGCTGCTGCCTGTCTGGGTCCTCTGGACTCTGATGGTTTTTAAAAAAATAGTGCAATGTGGGCAGGGCTGGCTACTCTCCAAGAAGTGCCTCTGGTATTGGATGAGTTGGGTGGGGAGGTATGTCAGGGAGTTAGCATTTGGATCTCACCAGGCCAATTAGATTCAGATTTGGCCTGTGGAGGAGGGCTCAACACAGGAAAGTTGGTCCCTGCCTGCAGGCTGCATGGGAGAAGGACCCTACACAGGGAAAATTGTGACTGTACTCCAGCACTTGCTCCAATGCTCCCAAGTTACTGTCCCTCCGCCAGAGCCCAAAATGGGTGCCTGCAAGTGAGAAAGCCTGTGTGCAGGCTGTTTAAGAGGTCGTCTGGGTTTCCCACAGCCTTCTGTCCCACGTGGATGGTCAAAATTCCCACTGTTTTTCACAGCCAGATGTTGTTGGGTTTCCTCTTCCCAGTACCAGTACTCTGGTCTTGGAAGGCCAGTATGGGGCTCGAGTTTCTGGCTCCTCAGGGGGTAACCTCCATGGCTGAGATATCCCTCCTGGTTCTCAACTGTCACACAGAGGTTTGGGGCCAGCTCATTCTGTGTCTCCACCCTTCCTACAAACCTCAATGTGGGTTCCTCTTTATAACCTTAGTTGTAAAACTTATGTTCAGCCAGACTTCAGATGGTTCTCCAGGTTGATCTATAATTTAGATGTAACTATAATATGTTCATGGAAGAAAGCAGGCACAGTGTTTATCTACTCCACCATCTTGGATCTCATCCCAACGTTTTATTAATATGAAATAAGAAAATTCTTTTCAGTGTACAGGTTATGAGAAAGTGATAAATTTTAGTCTTCTGTTCTAGCATTTGCCATCCCATAGGTGGTTTGAGGGGATGGTGAAAGCCTGGGCACTGAGGCACAGATGTGCCCTCATTCTGCAAAGGGGAAGAGATGGTCATTGCTTGAGTATACACAAGGAGCAATTTAGTCTGATTTGCATCTGTAATATGTATTTCTTTCCATCTTTTCTGTTTGCTATCAGAAAAGTTCTAGCTTATTTTGGTATGCCATGTGCAGTAAACTTGGCATAGGATGAGCTATGTAAAGACTTTTAATTCAATTACTGGCAAAAGTTATGAGTTTTTATTTCCATCTTACCCTTAGATAGGATATAAACTGAGGAATTCAAAAGGCAGAAGCAACAAAATATCCCATTTTAAGTATATAAAAGAATTGTTCCAAGGGGAAGAGCAAATTTCCTTAGGTTTCTCACTCAATTAAGAACAAAAGGATGAGAAATTGAAGAGTAGACTTATTTTTCGGACCTGACTTTCATCACCAGTGGGAGAAAAGTGGCCTCCTTTGCCTAAACCCTACGATCATAATCTAAGAGTAGGTTTCTACCTGTGCATGAACTTGACCTTGGTGCAAATAAGCCCTTTTGTATAACATTTGGTCCCTACATTTCTGCTGGAATTATACCTCTGGGTCATACTCATGAAGGAATTATATATTGTTGGGTGTTTCCTAGACCAATATACATTCTAAAACTATTCTCTGGCTCCTCAAGGGCTTTGTTGAAAAACATTTCTGATGTTCCATGGGTGCATTTCAGTGGACAAAAATCTGAACTCTTTCCTCACCATACTTATTCTTCCCTTCCTCATTCAAACACTTCTGCCCATTGTGGGGGGTTTTTGTGAAATGCTCAGTTCCCCAACCATTCAGCTATTCCATAAGCACAAAATAACTGTGCTCTCCAGAAGCACTCAGCAGGCTTATTAAGACTCACCTACAATTGAAAGCACCATGTTGTTTGTTAATTTGCATTGCAACTACAACACTGTTGGCCTTAACCATCCACTCTAATAACGTGAGTGACTTGTGACACCTGGAGGAGCCTGCCCTATTTGTGTGCTAAATCACACAACACTGAGCTAACAAAACAACCCATACACCTCATTTTCAGAATTTATCATTTCCCCTAAAAATATATTTTCCTTCAAACAGAAGATGTATGCCCCCTTGAAAAATTCTGTTTTCCCTTTGCCAAGGTGAATTATGAGAATTTGTGCAGTTTCTTGTATTTTGCTTATTTTCTGTGGGTGGCATTGATGCCTGTTAAATATGCAGATATCTTATCTTCCGAGTTAAGAAAATGAACTTTTGGGCTTACTTTGGGGAGAAATGGACTACTTAAGTAAAAGCATTAACAGAAAGATGGAAATCATTTTAATTCCCTTATTTCAAGTATTCCTTGTCATATTTAAGACCCCAGGTGTGAGCCTTGCTCTGCGCCCCATTGTGAAACTGATTAGGAGTTATGCAAAGTCAACAGTCGAGGTTGCAGAAGTTGTTCTTATGATTTTCCAGTTTAAAATGCTATTTAGCAGTAAACTGGTTTCATAAACAGATTATATATATATATATATATATATATATATATATAATTTTTCTAATAAAACATACAAATGGAGACAGATATAACCAAAAAAATCTAAACTTAAAGTGGAAAAGATGTGTCCAGATGGGGTCTAAAAAATTCTGATCAGCTAGCTATCTGGAATCTTTTATAATATTCAGAGAATTTGTGTTTGGTCTAAACAAGATATTAGTCACCAATCAACTTGGCTTTGCTTTAATCTCAATAGCCTTTTTCCTGCCTGAGATAGCTTTGACTTTTTAAAAATGCCTCTGAACAGACTATTGACGTCTCACTGCCTTTCAATCAGATTTTTCTAGACCTATTAATTAACAAAGCATTTATCAGATTAGTATCCATATGGGAATTTCATGCTGGACTCTGTGACTCTGGTAAACAAATCAGGGATGAAATAGTGTCCTTCACATTCTTTGAGAGGAACAATTAAAGAATACAAATAACACTGTGCCATCATATGTATAAAAAAATTTACTGAATTATGTGGGATAAATTCATCCACTTGTTTAATATAGTCGTTCATTCAATAAATACTTATTGAGATCTTACTATGTACCAGCCACATCAAGCTCCTGAAATACAGTGATGAACAAAGCAGCCATATTTAGTGCCCCAATGAATCACTCATTTTATGAAAGTTCATTAAAGTATGGACTAAAAAAATGAGAAGAGCCTTCTTGAAGAAATTGGGGCATAGGTTGAGTATTGAGAAATGAGCATTTTTAATGGTTTAAATTGTGTCTACCCCCAAAAAAAGTATATAAATATATTGAAGTCCTAACACCCTGCTACCTATGAATGTGACCTTATTGGAATAGGATCTTTGCACATGTAATCAAGTTGAGAGGAGATCATACTGAATTAGGTTGGTCCAAATCCAATAGGGCTGGTGTCCGTAAAAGAAGAGGGGAAGAGACAGACAGACACAGGAAAAAAACATCATGTGGAGACATAAGCAGAAATTTGACTTATGTATCTCCAAGTCAAGGAATGCCAAGACTGCTGATAACACCAGAAGCTAAGAGAAAGGCATGGATCAGATTCTCCTCTACAGCTTCAGAGTGAGCATGGTCCTGCCAACACCTTGATTTCAGACTTCTAGCCTGCAGAACTGAGAGAGAATACATTTCTGTTATTTTAAGCCACCTGGTTTGTAATGTGTTTCTTTTTTTCTTTTTTCTTTTCTTTTCTTTTTTTTTATTGCAGTCCTAGGACACTAATAGAGGAAACACAGTTAGGGCTGTGAGAATGGAAGGATAAACAACGAAACAGAAACAGCAAGTGGTGAAAGAAATAAGACTGTTCAAATGATAGGTTCAATTCAAGTGGGCAATATATTCTAGAAACTATTGGCATTCAGATTACAGAAGTGATTGAATAAGACATGAAGAAACTTAGACCTAGACAATAGAAAATCATTGAGAAAAAGAGGTATGATAAAGGAACATTGATCTAGCAGCAGTACACAAGCCCGCTGACTCTTAAATAATCTAGTCATTCTGGCAAACTCCTGGACAACATCCACCAGTCTAATGAGATAGAAGAGTAAGCCACTGAGGACGTGAAGAGGATGAAATGGACAAAATGAGGATGTTCCTTTTAATTGTGATAATGAATGATTTCATGCAACCTGTGAATTTAACAGTTTATACTATATATTTGAATTTTAACTGTGATACTGAGAATTTCTATGTCAGAGGGCAGGTGATACTTTAAACCTCAGACTTCAGTTGGCCAAAATAAGGAAAAAAAGAACTAATTAACTAGTAGGCTACTCTGAAGATTTCACAATGAAATATATTGCAACTTTCTTCTCTATTAAGCACGATGCATGTGGTAAGTGATTGCATTGCACATTTCCATTTTAGAACCCACACAGTTGAAAAAATTAGGTTTTCCTTTTGTGACTTGTGACCCATTTTATTTATTTATTTATTTTTTGCACCTAAGTAGATCTGGTAATATTCTTTTTCTTGAAAAATTGCTATAGAAAATGCTGACAATTCCCTATTTTCTCCATGTCTCCTTATTCCTGTATGTACATCCATTTTCCCAATTACTGGATATAAAATTCAAATCCCATTAGGTTTCACTTCGACCTGTTCATTAGCACAATATGAAACCTCAGATTTCAGGACAGAAGTACAATCTGGTGTATATGGTACAGGCTCTTTTGAGTTTTTGTTGAGTCTTGCTGAAATTTGAACCATGCTTGAGAAAAAGTGTACTCAGTATTTCTGGTGGGTAAAAGCAATCAGAATAAAAACATCTCATGGGGGGATGCCTGCTGAGAAATTCTTCTTTCCCACAGAATGCAGGGCATTGTGTGTTCTGTCGTACTTGCATTCTAAAATATTAATAGCCAACTCTTCCTACTAGGACTTAAATAGGAAACAAAAGCAAAAACCTAGCACATATGATAGTATTGGCATGTAAGGATTGTAAAAAACTGTTTTATGTAAGATATATATGTTATATACTTGTATATATGTATATATATGTATATATGTGTGTATATATGTATATATACACACACACACATATATACACACATATATAATCTAACATGAATCTTACATGAAACATGATTTCTTTTAGATGACAAAAATGATGCTGAGTCTTACTGATATGTATCCATAGCTTTGAAAGTTTATCCTCAGTGTATGTTCAAGCAATACTGAGGTTCAACCATCAGTTCACTGTGAATAGATTTAGACAAATCTCCATTGTTCATGGAAATTAAACAGACTCCAGCCACTCTGAAGAAAATGTGTGCCAGAAATCATGTCCATATTACTGAAGGTATTGTACTATAAACATGGATGTCCCCAAACGATGCAACTGTCAGTTTAAAAACCAGGCCTGGACAGCTATGCCTGTCCCCCCTGTGTGAACGAATGGGAAGTGGAGCAGTTTGGACAATGTAATTTTTTGGCTGCTTAGAAGACCAGCTTCTGTGGCCTTGATTCATGGAGACTGTTGTGGTGATACATTGAGAAAAAGAAATCTAAGACTTTTTAAAAGTAATTTTCTCTCAAATAGTTTTTTGAGCCTCCATGTACAAGAAAATATTAGGCATGGCTGTATGTAAACATAATTTATAATGAGTCAGTTGATTCTAATTTGGAGTGGGTCTCTAAACTAGACATATAGTAACATATTAATAGAAATATTCCTGGCAGCCACCCATCACAATATACGCAGTTGATTTACATCAACACGTGCAGCCAGTTTTTACGAGGTTATAGTGTGGAGTGAAGGCATTGCCCAGGCGCCATCTTACTTAATCACCAAGCAGCCCCAGGAAACATGTTGCCTCACTTGATGCTGGAGAGAACAACGGGAGAGACGGTTAAGTTGCACACAATCATGCACAGCAGACGGCAAGGCCAGGACCAGACCTGGCTCTGCTCGCCTTCAAAGTCAGACTGAACTATCTCTCTCTGTGACAATGGAAAATGCTCCATGGAGCCGTTTAAAATGCAGCATAGCAATGCCAAATGTACCATAACATCACTTCACTGCTAATTTTAACATACAAAACTTAATGAAGAGGTCAAAAATAGTGATGAGAAATGCCATATAACAAGTATTTGTTATAGTCCCTGCTGGGTATGTATTACCTCATTTAATCTCCCTACCACCCCTCAAGGTAGACACTAACAGTCTTCCTTTATGAATGGATTAACTACGGATTGTGGAGGTGAAGTGGCTTGCCTAAAGTCACATGTCTAGCAAGACGCAGAGTCAGCACCTGACTCTTATGAATCATAGTGCCTCCCACAAGGAAGAAACCTGTTCAGAACCAGTCAAATTTGAGGTCACACCTCTGGGAATCATACGATCTACTCAGCTGCTCAGACTCTCACTTGGTTGCTCTTTACTTACTATGCATTTTCAACTGGCAGCAAATGAGGAGTAGACAATTAGTGGAGTGGATAGGGGAAAGGGTAATAGTGTAGCGATCTGCTGTGGGGTCCCACGGACTCTAGGAGAAACTGACTGTGATTGGCTGATTGTGAGGGATATGCATAAATGTATTGCAGGTGGAGAGCATTTCGTATAGATGTAAGAGGCCTTCGAAATTAAATAATCTGTAAAACACATTCGTCGGTTTTTCAAACATGGTACAAAATCAATGCTCTGAATTTTGACCTTTCGTAGAAAAAAAGGGGTCAAGTTATCAAGTTTAGTAGGTAATGTTTAAATTTCTAGGAAATTTGTTATTTTTTAAAACACTTATATCCAAATGATTTTTTTAATTTAAATTCTGTCTCATAAATGTTTCAGTATAAGTTCTCTGGAAAAAAATTAAATGAGATATTTCTTTCCTTGCTAACAATAGATAAATATGGTATTCTTACTCCTTTGTTTTTCAAAATATCATGTTTTAGAATATTTTTATTTCCTGCACGTGCGCGCGCGCGCGCGCGCACACACACACACACACACACACATACACACACACGAGAGGATCAATACAAATGTAAAAATTTTTCCCCTCAGTGCATTTATATTCCTTGTTGCATACTCCAGTTCTGAGTAGATCACTACCCCCATTGTCTAGAAGAAATATTTTTCCCTTTTTTTTTCTGAATATTACATTTATACGTGCTTATGGTAGACATTTTGGAAAGTATAGAAAACGTTTGAAAGTATAGAAAAGCAAAAGCACAAGAAAAAGAAGTTATAAATGAATCAAAGAAATGTATTCACTATTTGCATTTTAGAATATGTCACTGTAAAATAAAAATATAAGCTTACCAAAATTGACAGTTTTTCTCCCTGGTCAAGTTCTAGACTGCTACTACACTAAACCAAACTAAACCACTTACAGCACAGGGCACTGACCAGTTTCATTCTGCCTTCTCAAATGACATCATCTTCTCTCTCTTTCTTCCCTGGTGGCACTTAAAGTTATCTTTGTAATGTTGGTTAATGGTAATGCTGATGTTGAAAACATAAACTGAAGGAAATAAGTGAAACTAACTTTCATTTGATTTATACCTTATGACTATGAATTCTATATGGGGTAAAGGAAAACAAAACAAAACAATTTTACTTGAATCTGAAAAGCAAGAATGATATTTTGCTATTTTTCTGTGTTTATGTTACTTCCCAAAATCTAGATTGAGGATTTATTTAGTTAGACATTCAGGTGTGAGAGTTACCATTTGAATGGGTAGGTTACATATCTGAATAATGAACCTTTTCAGATTTCATTTCACTGTTTTGCCATTAAGTAGACAAAGCGAGAGAGCAAATCAATGTTTCATTTATAATTCAAATCTCCTAGTCTAGTCTTTGGAAACATTTTCCACAATACTGAACTGGTTTCTCAATGAGAAACTGAAAAAGAGAGTCGTCCCCGTCTACAAGAAAGCTACGTTTAGAATGTTCTCTGGCATTAATTGTCCTGGAGAACATGACATCTTCTGGAATATAAACTCATTTTACAGGGAGAGTAAAAGAAGCCTGAAGAGGTTAGGTGATTTTCCAATGAACTGTTTAATGGAATAATTTATAATTTGATGGTGCTAGAGAGCTTAACAGAGATTCAGAGAAAAATTTGAGTGGCGTTTAAATAAATTGAAGAAAACTTTGGGTAGGTTACTTTAGTTTCAATAGATATCTGAAAATGTTTTCTACATAAAAACTATGACAGGTTTCTGTTAATTGTAGGAACATTCTATTTCTAGAGTCTTTGCCCAGCAATGTGCTGGTAAATGCTTAACAGGCTCTTTAGAAAAAGAAAATGTCGACAAGTGTATATTTTATGATGTTTTTAAGTTTAGTCTGCACTATTATCATTTTCTCTATTGCTTTCTTAAATCCAGCCAATCAAAACAATAAATCAAGCCCTGATTTGTAGCATATGTGGATTTCCATGGTATATATACTACCATCATGACTGATTTCAAGCTACAAGTCACTCAATGCAAAGTTGAAAAGAAATATGAACATCATTATAAAGTATTACAGTATTAGATATAACAGACCTAAGTAACTTCAAGATAAAAATAATAGTAAAATAATTAGGAAGTGATGAGTTTTAAGTATGTTACTTTTATTCTTAATATGATTTGTGAGTTCATATAATCTAATGTTTAAAAAATGACTGTACTTAACAACTGTCTCAGAAACTTCCTATAGTTTTAATAATTGGGTTTCGTTATCATGTATGTAACAGCTTTAGTCTCACTGCCTATGTCTTTGGAGGAAAGGGACTGTGAAAAAAATTACACAATGTGTTATGTATTATATGTTATATACATCATATTCAGCATTAGTGAGACATACATGTTACATGTATACTTTTAGAATTATACCTCTATAGCAATGCTTCTCAAGCTTAAATGTGCATATAAATCGCTGAGGATTTGCTAAAATGCAGATTCTAGGTCTCAGAGTCTGTGTTTCTAAGATACGAGGTGATTACAAAATATGGTGAATGTTTAAATTAAAAATAACTTATTATAGTAAAAGACACATTGCCATTAATCCCCCTCAAAATACTCCCCTTCTCTTCAAACTCACTTATCTCATCATTCTTGCCATTTTCTGAAGCATTTCTGGAAGTCCTCTTTCATGAGTGTCTTTACTTCATCCTCCATCATGACAATGATCAGTGTCACACATCGCTTCTGGTATGGCAATTTCTGTCAAATAAAACATTACAGTGTGTCCCCATCCACCTTATCCACCAGATCTGGCACCGTGCAACTTTTGGCTCTTCCCCAAAGTCAAAATAACCATGAAAGGTAAACGTTTTGAATTGATTCAGCACAGTGAGACAGCCACGACAATGCCACTAAAGACACTCATGAAAGAGGACTTCCAGACCTGTATTACTGGTGCTCTGGTCCATGGACCATATTTTGAATAACAAAGCCCAAGACTAATTTCCTTAGAGCTCTATTATGTAAAAGAGCCAGTCTATTTTTATAGAGAGAGATATAGATAGGTATTATGTGTGTATGTAATATGAAACAGGTCCCTCCATCTGCTCAAAACAGAGCAGTAAATAATTCTGCAGAGAAACCAGAGAGAAAATGGGAGTTGGAAGAATTAGGGGTGGCCTACTGGAGAGGGAGGAGCTGCCACTGAGGACAAGTAGGATACAAAAATTCAGGACAAATTTAGAAAATCAAATTTAAAAGGCCTGAAGTCCACACTTATCAATCCTGGTATTAAAAAAAAAAAAAAAAAAAAAAAAAGTTTAAGAAACCCCAAATCACTTCAAACTCTATGAGATGTTAAGACATAGGGAGAATATGGAAAACTGGAATTTCAGCCATGGACATTTGAAATTAATCCTGTAAGCATACATAGGAACATAAGTCATTTATATATATACGAAGTTCAGTCTGGTGCTATCCAAATTAGAGACAAAGAAAATTTACTACAGGGAGGCTGTCTGTCATAAGCTAGGAGTAAGTGGTAATTGCCTGTGTCAGGGGCTGGAAGAATCCAGAAAGAATTGTAGACTTGGATATGGAGGAAAAAGATGCTGAGATGCTAAAGCAAGATGAGAGCAAAATACTGCAGCTGATTAAATATGAGTCCTGGGTAGAGAAGAAGCCAGTCTTTTATCTCTTTTCTTTGTTTCAAGTACATGGTCAGAAACCTTCTAAGCTCATGAGAAATCTTATACATCCTATCTTTTGCCTTTGACTGCAAGATAAATTTGCTAGAACCAAACCGAACAATATGTTACAGCTTTAGCCTTGAGGTGGGGAATATTTATTTCCCAAAATTTCATTGTTTATATTGCTTTTATTCATAGTGATTTAGCCTTAAGTCTTTTTCAGGAGTACTCTGCGAATAAAAAATAGGTGTAATAAATTTTCATGAAAAGCAGTTGTCCTAAGAGCTGGCTTAGGAAGGGAAGGCTAGAGTAATTAAGGAAAAAGGCAACCAAGAACCTTATTGGAAGGTGGAGGAAAAGAATACATTTTAAACCCTGACATAGAAAGTATTTTTTTTTCAAACACTATTATAGGACATTTCAAAATACCTATTTTGCCATTATGTTAGTACAACAACAGGGACCGGAAATGGTGGAAGGATGGAAGATGACTTTTCATGGACAGATCAAAAGTATTTAAATAGAAAAAGAGTAAAGAACTTTGACTTGTTGAATTTAAGATGCCATCAGGGAGTCCAATCATAGTAAAGAAATTAGAGATCTGGCATTAGGGTGTCAATATGTTTTAAAACTATGATAGCAGATCTGACTGTATATTGAGGGAGAGAAATGTCTTCATAGGTAATTCAGGGAACAATCTAGGGGTGGGAGCCAAAGGAGAAAAACATAAGAAAAGATGGAAGAATTAATGGGGCATGTGTTGAGGAAGGAGTAAAGCTCCCAGCAGTAGAACTCATTATCCTCCAGCCAAAAGAGGAATTCAGTTAAATAAATCCACTGTCATAAAATCCATCCCTTTGAATTCAGTATAATTTGTAGGGGAATTTTTAATTCTTACAAAATCAAGTTATTCTTAATTTAAAATACAAGTTGTTCTAAATTAATATCCTACCTCAGTGCATTAGAGTATACCAATGTGATCTACTTACTAAGTGAATCTCAGAGAGAATACTTAATGAAAAAATCCAGACAATTTGAATCGCCCTTAATGACCCTTTGGGATAGTTAAAAGCCATTGTTCAATATGCATAACAAAAGTCCCTGAATAAGACAACATGGCATACCAAAGCTTCAACTTTCCATGGGTTCTGGTAGTCCAGCCAAAATAATAATGTCTAACAGCTTTTTTGGATCTGTTACAATGCATCATGAAAACATTTAGAATTCAAAATGACATTCTTTTCTTTTTTTTAATCCACCAGCAATGACCAATGTTCTTTTGCTTTGCAGTCACCTTATGTATCAGCATTTCTTTAAGGGCAAACTTCAGAAGACTCACAGGTTAAATTTAGCTAGGTTGTTAGGATATGAAAAACATCTCAAATTTTCAGAATATGTAATGGAATTTCGTCAAATTTTCCCCAAAGTAATTTCCTTGCCCCAGTCTTGTTTTCTACAAAGTATCTTTCTTAAGGCAAACCTTTATTTCATCTCTCTGTATCTCTCTTCAATTTCCAACTACTCCCAAAGGTGAATTTATATTAAGAAATTCTAGTTTTTTACCTGTCTACTGACAGTGTCGGACTTCACCAGCCATGCAACCTTGGCAAAACTTGAAGCAATCAAAATATGTATTACTTTCTCAGGAAATCCATATTGCTATAAAGATGTAATTTCCTAACTTAGGAAATCATTTCTGAGAGTTGGAGACACTTTCATGTTTTAGAAAATTATTTTCTAAAAGATATGTCTTTGTTAAAACTATTTTTATTCAACAGACATTATTGAATGTCTGTTATGTAACAATGGCAATTATTGGGAAGAGTGAGTGCAAATAAATTCTAGAAATGAAGGAAATATAATATCTTCCGTCTGAGATACACAAATGTACAATAGGGTAGATAGGTATGTATATGAAAATTATAATACAAAACAAAATGTACCTGTTAAAACTTGGAGGCATAGTGGGAACACGGAGAATGGAAAGGTGGAGGCCAACTGGGTGGGTTTAACGAATATTTCTTAGATTAAATCCCTTTTGAACTAGCCCTTAACGACATGTATATTTTCAGTAGGATGGGTACACTTCATTTAAGGTGGACTTGAAGGGGAAAAGAAATAGTGTGAGTGTGAGGGAGTACTGAGGTACAAGAACGAAGGTTATGTAGAAGCACAATTGGTATGTATGGTTGTTGCATAGGTTATATTGTGAAGCTATGCATGGCAAAGTGACAGAGGAAATACCAAGGCGGATCCTGAATGCAAACCTACAAAAAATGGTGAAATACATCCACTAGAAGATACTTAAGCAGGGGGGTTACATGCACATGAATGTGTTTGAGATGACTTCAAACTTGTTTGGTATGATTTGAAGAATGAAAATACAATGTGGTTTTCTTTTTTCTATCGTTTATTGATTTTTTTCCAATTGAAAAAATGTTTAAAAGAAGAGTTGCTAGAATTTAGCTCAATAACATGGTCCAGGTAGTATTAAGTTTCAGCATTAACAACCTTAAGTTTAGAATAAACAACCCACCTGCTTACATACAACTCCTTTGATGTAAGAACTTATAATTCAACAAGAGGCTCCCAAAGATAATATATATATATATATATATATATATATATATATATATATATATATATATTTAAGTTGACATCTTTTTGAAATTTAAATGAGATAAGAATCATTCTTAATTTATGTACCATGAAATTAAAGGGAGAAATCAGGGGAAAATTAGATGATGGCTATATTGATCTCTAGTTTTTAAGAATGCCTTTTTCTTTAAGAATGCCTTTTCTTCAAAAATATTTGTCAATTCAAAGTATTGTTTTATATAATTAATCTTCCTTCAAGAAGCAATCAGGTTATCCATGTACCTCTTGTAACTTTGTTTTTGTCAACGGTTAAACTCTCTTCACTAAATTGGCAAATTACAATTATTGCATTTTTCTTCAATTTATTGTCAGTTCATCTAATGACCACTATTCATTAGCAAATGCTTTAGAATGAAAATCCTGTCTTAAGCCTAGTGAAATTAATACATTTTGTTGCATTTATGATTTTGTTCTAAACTTCAGTGCTAATTTTTTTTTAGTTTGTTGGGGTGACAATTGTTAGTAAAGTTATATAGATTTCAGGTGTACAATTCTGTATTACATCATCCATAAATCCCATTGTGTGTTCTCCACCCAGAGTCAGTTCTCCTTCCATCACCATATATTTGATCCCCCTTACCCTCATCTCCCACCCCCTAACCCCCTTACCCTCTGGTAACCACTAAACTATTGTCTGTGTCTATGAGTTTTTGTTTCTCATTTGTTTGTCTTGTTCTTTTGTTGTTTTTGGTTCATATACCACATATCAGTGAGATCATATGGTTCTCTGCTTTTTCTGTCTGACTTATTTCACTTAGCATTATAATCTCAAGATCCATACATCTTGTCACAAATGTTCCAATATCATCTTTTCTTACCACCGAATAGTATTCCATTGTGTATATATACCACAACTTCTTTATCCATTCATCTATCGAAGGACATTTTGGTTGTTTCCATGTCTTGGCCACCGTAAACAAAGCTGCAATGAACATTGGCGCACACGTGTCTTTATGTATAAATGTTTTCAGATTTTTTGGGTAGATACCCAGGAGAGAGATTGCTGGGTCACACGGTATTTCTAATTGTAATTTTTTGAGGAACCTCCACGCTGCCTTCCATAGTGGCTGCACCAGTCTGCATTCCCACCAACAGTGTATGAGGGTTCCTTTTTCTCCACAGCCTCTCCAACACTTGTTACTATTTGTCTAGTTGATGCAGTGCTAATTTTTAAATGCAAACTTTTGTGATATCCCAAAAAATAATTGAATTGGTTAAGAATAAAAACATGGAAAACAAAGCTTAGGGCAAGTTTCTAATTTATTAATTTTCAACCTCATCTGACTGATTTAAATTAATAGTGTTTACTTGTGAACCACCTCCCTCCCTTAAGCAATAATATAAAGCAGTATTTCTCAAAAATTTAAAAAAAAATAATCACTAAATATTACATAGAGGAAACCAAATATAAAAATAGATAAAGTCTATTATCTATTTTTAGGTAGTTCAGAGTGGGCCTTTGGGAATCAAGGACCCACTCTTTTAGACATTCATTATTATTTCCTCAATAAATATTTTTGATTTCTAGTTTGGCCAAACATTGTGCTAAGTGCTGGAGATAAGAATGAGGCAAACAAAGAACCCCTGCAATTTGTAATCTAGTTGTCAGAGAGAGATTTCAAAATAATAAGAACAAATATGCACACACATAAACATACAATGGTTACTGTAGCCATTAACAAAAAGCAATGATACATAGAATTATGAGACAGTGTAATCAGAGTAAAATTAAAGAAAGTAACAGTGTGCAAAAATCCTTCCCCTTTATATGGACAGTATAATGATAATTCCTATTCCTAGTCCCCTTCCTACTGTGTTCTATCCCCTTGAAAAGCAATGCTGGTAGTGACCTACTAAATTGATTATGAAACCTTTTAAGTGTCTTCTGTCTACAATCTGACAGAAAGAGAGATCCATGAAAGATTTTTTTCATTACAAAAACACACTTCTGTCTGCTTTTGCATATAAGAGTTTGGGGCCATTTTGTTGGGTTGCCACTAAAGGATTTATGTGAGTATGGTGAGTGGTCTGAGAAAGAAAAGGATGGCAGACAGAACTACCTGCCAGCTCATTATACAGTACTCAGCCTCACTGTTTGCTGACTCGTGTTCTATCCACCGTGGCCTTTGCTGTTGTCATTATGTGTCATGTCAACTATAAGACTGTTTAATATCTGTTTTCCTGCTTCACTATGTCAGCAATAGTTTAAGGGAATAGTGAAGGAAAACATATCTCCTAGTGATGGATAAATGAGTCATTTCAAGGCAAAGAAGCTGTGGAGTTACCTGAATTATTCGAGAAGGCACCTATACACCCTTTCCTCACTCCCTCTTTACTCGACTTTCCGAGATGTTGTTTCTCATACTTTCTGCTTCATTCACCACCACCATGCCCGTTCTCCCCGTTGCTGCCTCTCTCCTCCCCTTCTAGGATCATCAGTTCTTTAAAACTCAAGTTCCCTCCTCCAGGTCTCTTAGCTGGAATCCCTATGGTGGCTCTTATCCCCAGCCTGTCCCGCCCCAGAGAGCAAATGACTTAGGTAAACAAATGTGCAGTCTTGCTGCAAAAGGCAAGAACAATAGGGTGAGAGAGAAATGGATGAAATGGTGTGTAGCAGAAGGGAGAAGCCTGTGGACTCATTATTTCAGGGATTCTATGGATTGTTCAGGACTTCTTCTGACAGCTGGTAAATATTTCATCTTTCTATTGGGAAGAGATTGGCTTATGTTTCCTAACAAATGTGCACCTGTGTGAGTTTTCTACATTGGCAATTTACATGTAGCTGACGAGCATTGTGAAAATCTGTCATTTACTTTTGATTGTTTAATAATTAAATTAATCCATTATTATCCCCTATTCCTGCCCTTGTTTGTGTAGAGACTTTAAAAAAGAAATGCGTTGGTTACATGCTTAGTTCCAGAGCTGTTTATGGAACTAGTAAACACTGGTAGGGGAAACACTGGTCAAAATACGTCCTTTATAATTACTTGTAATTTTGACAAGAGCCACTCATAGAAAGGGTATGAGGTATACACATATGCAGAGACACATACACACACTATTTAAAATAATAAATAAGAGTAATAGTGTACCTAAGAAGAAAATTGCCTCTACATATTTAACTTAGTACTCAAAATATTTGTTAATTTTAAGTTTACATGGAGAATTAAAATCATTTTATGTTTGAGTCCCTAAAAGCTTTATATGGGAATAATTTGATAACATAATTGCTAAATGAGGAAAATTGTTATAGCCATTTCTCTGTTTTATGCACACAAATAGAACTCTCTAGAACAGTGTACTTGAAATTGTTTCCAATGCTATCAAGTAGTAAACTCTTTTGTTTTAAGAACAGATAAACTATAAATACATGTAAGGAATTAAGTTTCAATTTTTTATATAAATATATTTTAAAATAAATATGCTTTTTAAAATCAAAAGACTTAATATAAGACCAGGTATTATATTATATTATATTATATTATATTATATTATATTATATGACTGGGTAATAAGACTGTGTATTATATTAATTTTTGCTCCAAAAGATGCATTAGAGCTGATTGTCCAGCTAGGTCTTATTTTCAGGGAAACATGGTACTAAGGTATTTTGGGGTTGTAATTAGGAGGGAAAATTTTAGGGTCTTGGGAATGTCCAACATAAGAAGCAGTGATGTTTCCCTCACTGTAGTAAATGTTTACTAAGTGTATACAGAGACCAGGTTTCCAGCATGGCACTCTACAAGTGTAGGTATTCAACTTTGCTATGGGGGTATGGGTGCCCACATTTTCTAAGAAGTTCTATCATAGTTTGTAAGAAGCGAACAGCAACTGTATGTTTTTGTCCATGTTGTTCTTTTCTCTTAGCTCTGTAAGTGGGACACATAGTATAGAACTATAGGTGTTCTATAGAACAATAGGATGGTGTCCCGGCATACAGTTTTCCAGCTATAGACTCTAAATGAGCAGCAGTACTGGGCTAGGAGCAGAGCCAGTCCCCAGGGCATGCCCACTTGCTTCTGAAGCTTCAAACTAGGTGCTGAACAATAAACATTCTTCTATCTCTTTGCATCTAGTGTTAAGATGTCATTTATCATATTACAAAATTTCATTTATTACTCTCCATGACACTGTGAAATGCTTAAGGCAAATGTTTTCTCTCTACTACTGATGAGGGGCTGAGGATCAGAAATTAAATGATTTCGTAGAGACAATTTAGCTCAACTTGCCCACAGGCCAAGGGGCCTATGCCTAGAATCCAGATGTTACTTTTTCTACGCAACCAAAGACTCCTGCTTAAGGTGGACTAGCTTGATGTTGAATGTCCTCATTGTAGGAGGACAGGGTAGAGACATCTCTAAGGTTAATCCGGGCTCTGCTAGCTATTTGTGAATCTTACAGTTTGAACATGAGCTTTGGAAGCAAACTGGTCAGTGGTTCCCACTGTGTAGCCTCTCAGTGGGGGAGCTGGCTAGAAGTGAAGAATCTGGGCCTCACGCCAGATCTAGCACATCAGAAACTCTAAGGGTAGGGCCCATTAAATTGGGAAGCCCTCCAGGTGAGTTTGAGGCCCTCTGAAGAGTAGGATCGCCAGCCTGGCCTATTCAGACTCGCACTTACCTGCTCACAGGACTCTGGAACCATTTCAGTAATGCCTCTCCTAAGTTTGGTTTGTGTTTGCACTGACCCGACAGCATTTTTTTGGAAAGGTTACTGGAGAGAGAAGCAGGAGGTGGTATCTCTAAGATTAACTTCCTGTCTTTAGCCTCTAGCTTCATATTTTCCAGAGGACTCTTTAAAAGCAACACAGTGGTGGGGAGAACTGGCGCGTCAGTTCGGGGGGTATTCATTTGGCCAGGAAAAGCACATAGAGTTACACTCACACTTAGCTCCCTACTATTCAGTCCCTCCACACTCAGGGCAGCACTAGGGAGAAGATGGATATTTTCCAAATTGCTGAAATGAGGAAATGAGAGGCATACGAGGAGAGAGACAGACAAGCCATCACCTCACAAAGTTTCAGAAGCCTTTATATCGGCGTGTCTCAGCCGTGGCACGATTGCTGTTTTGGACTGGATGCCTTTCTCTGCTGTTCTGTGTACTGGAAGATGTTTAGCAGCTTCTCTAGCCTCTTCTCACTAAATGTCAGGAGCTGTTCCTATCCCTGCCTCAGCTGTGGCAGTCAAAAAACGTCTCCAGACATTGTTAAGTGTCCCCTGTGGAGCAAACTTGCTGTCGCTTTGGTTGAGAACAAGTGCTCTAAGCCATTCTCCCTCTCACTTTCCCCATCTCACAGGGCCAATTTGAGCAAAGTACATGGTACCCTGGTTAGAATAACCCTTATCTTCTGAGCCTTCCTTCTCCTGGCTATTATTTCAGGGCCAGTGTAAAAGGAGGAGACCCAGATTCTCGAGAAACTTCGTTGCTGTGCATGGAAAATAAATCAGGAGTGAGAGGCAGACAGTACAGAGAAGAAGGCATTCACTGCTCTTAGACTCCCAACAACAGCCGACTTAGAAAGAATAGCCAAGGCTGGGAGCCATAGAAGTCGATGAGCTGAAAAGAAAACTGCCAGCTATTAGCATTTCTGTAGGAGGTAAATGTTCCAAGCTTTGATGCTACAGAGAATTCTCTGAAGGCCTGTCTGTGCACACAGCACCCTGCGTCAGCCCAAGGAGCAAGCAGGCACTGCTGAGCTAGCTGGGCTTATGGTACTAGGTAGACGTGATCTCCATTTCCAAATGCCACTGAGTTCCTCCATGGAGACATTTGCTCCTCATACATAACCTTCGAAATAACCTCTGGGTTTATTTCCAGGCACTACTCATCTAAATACATTGTCCTCAGTCAAAGCGATTGTGGCGGTTCTAAAACACAGATAAACCCCATCAGGGCCCATTTTGGAGGTGACTTGCCTGGAGATGTTCTTTTTCAGGCTTTGATGTGATATTCGCCTCCCCTCCTCCATGCCTGTTCCCTTCTCTCTTCACAGTTCAAACTCTCTGGGCCTTTCCCTTCGGGAAAGCTATCTGGTGACAGCCTTTGCCTCCTCCCCCAAGCACATCTGAGTTCCAGCTCTTCCTCAGAGATCCCTACATTTAAAAATTTTAGATGGGAAAGTCCTTACCAGTTAAGGGAACGTTAGCTAACAGTGTGAGAGAAGAATAACACAGAGGTCAGACAAACATGACCAACATTTCCGAAATCGCACATAGAAAACCGTCACCTAATGCAGTCCAGTAATTAAGGCCAATCTTTCACTTCTATCTCCTCTGGCTTCTATGCTCCTAGACGTTCTCTGTGGGCTGAGTGGCCTTTGCCTATCTCAACTTCTTTCAAGGAAGATCAAATATATGGTGATGGAAGGAGAACTGACTCCAGGTGGTGAACACACAATGGGATTTATAGATGATGTAATGCAGAATTGCACACCTGAAATCTATGTAATTTTACTAACAATTGTCACCCCAATAAATTAAAAAAAAAGAAATAAAAAAAATTACTTTGTACACAAAGTTTTCATGAAGTGGGAAAAAAAAAAGAAAAAAAAAAGAAAATCTTGGCATATTCTCTGCCATAATAAACTTTGGCCTGGCCCTGGCCACAAATGGGTATTTGGGCGGGAAGTGTGGTTAGGGGACAATGAACACACGTGGGATCCCTTGGAGGTGCTGGCTCTGGGTCCACGATGGTCCTCACAGCTCACCTTGACCTCTGCTTTGGTCTAGAGTCTCTTTTTCTCATAGGTGACTTTCAATTTGGCAGGATACAGATTCTGAATTAACTTTGACAGACCAGTTTAACTCGCACTGCAAGGTAACCTCCTGGTGGCTGTTTATTCACAGGCATTGACAGTCATTTTTCTATTATTTTCCATCACCCTCCCATGCACATACTTCCTGTTGCCACTTACATGATCCACACCAATGGGAACAATTGCACAGACAATATTTTAAAGAAATCCTCGACTGTCAGTCTCTGTGTACGGTGGCACATCTGTTGATAGCATTGGCACCCTGACATTCTCAGGGTGCTTGGTAAACAGGGAAGGAAAGGCCTCTTTTCAACTGATGAAAGAAAATTTGGACTCAGTGTTCACAAAGCTCTCTTTGTTCTCTTCAGAAGTTCCTTCTGACCCAGATCGATTGACAGTCATAGGATTTAAATCAAAATTTATATACTTCTGTTATGTTAAGTGAAATAAGTCAGACAGAGAAAGATAAGTTCCATATGATCTCACTTATTTGCGGATTCTAAAGAAAAGAATAAGTGAATGAACTAATCAGAAACTGTTTGGGAGACAATGAGGAAAAACTGAGGGTTGCTAGATGGGCGGGGGGAGTGGGGGGTGGGGGGGAGGGTGAGGGGATTGGAGGGCAGTCGGTGACCACAGGATGGCCACGGGGTTTGAAAATTAATCTGGGGAACGTAATTTGGTGGTTACCAGAGCGTAAGGGGGTTGGGGGGTGGGGGATGAGGGTGAGGGGGATCAAATGTACGGTGATGGAAGGGGAGCTGACTCTGGGTGGTGAACACACAGTGTGATTTATGGATGATGTGATTCAGAATTGCACAACTGAAATCTATGTAATTCTACTAACAATTGTCACCCCAATAAATTTAAAAAAAAAAAAAAAAAAGATTGAAAGAAAACTAAAAAAAAAAAAAAAAAAATTTATATACTTCTGCGTCATAATCCTGCTGCCGCTTAGAGAAGCAATGATAGAGAAAAATCTTGATTGTTTTCCCACCAAGTTTGAAGGAGAACAAATGTGCTTGGTAACATATGCCTAATGAAGTCATACGTGCCGGGAAAAGAATGATAATCCTTGGCCTTTAAAACTGTAATAAACAGATTTTATTTATTTAATTTAAGGGGAAAAAAATCGGACTGCTCATTTTTTAGGCAATCATAAGAACTTAAAGCAATCGATTTCCTCTCTCTTTGATGTGAGTTTTAGTTCCCAAACTTTCTGAGTAGGCAGATTGCCCCTTTGTTCCTCTCGTAAGGGACACTCAAGACAGATTTGAGCTGGATTCTATAGGGCCTGCAGAGCCAAGTGAGACAGTTGTCATGAAATGAATTTGCTGTGTTGGCTGCTGAACGTGAGTTAATCAGTAGTACTGAGACAAGGGCTTCCCCGAAAGAACAGCTCACTCAAAACTACCTAGTGAAAAAGGAAGTAGGCTACCCAGGTAAGGAAATGAATGCTTTCCAGCATAGCTTGGCTAGGGATCCAGAGGGAAGAGCAGTTCCTATTTCATCTGCAAAATAATTTGAAGACTGGTGACATCAACTTTCAACTGAAATAAAAGCTTTTAGTCATTCAGCAGCACACGGACTCCAAAGTCTGTAGCACACTTATGTTTTTGTAGCTGTTTTCCTCATAGGTTAGAGTTTCCCCTATGTCTTTCAAATACAAGTTGTCCCATTTGCCAGTAGCTGGTAATTAATCATTAAATATGACCATAAATTTGTGTTTTCCTTCCTTATTAAAAGCATAATGAAGAATGTATTGCCCTTTTTAGAGATGAAACAAGTACCGAGTGTTTGCCCGGTCTGAAACCCCCAGCTTTCATGGGGCTCATGAAAGCAATATGGGGTTATGCAGGCAGGATCTGGGTGTGTAAGTAAGCAGAGTTTTCTCCTGTCCAAAGCATGGTGGTGAAATTCACACACAACGCAAGCCTTCTCAACCCTGGCTGCCTCTTAGGAGAAACTGGGGAGCCTGGGACCCTGGCCCAGACCAAATAATAGATCTCTCTGGAGATGGATCCCAACACCAGCATTTTCTAAACTTCTCCAGGTGGATCCAATGTGCAGCCAGTGCTGAAAATCACTAACTACAAGTACATTCCCAAAGGATGTTCCTAGCTCTGTGAGATTCCCAGCACAACAATTTCAGGAACATTGTGAACCGTGAAAGCTTCTTGGATGGTCACAAGACATATTTGCATATGTTCATCTTTGTGACCTGCAGTTAAGAAACCTGCCAAATGGCCTTTAATTTGGCTCTTTTTAAGGACTTGACTGTGAAACTTTTAATTCACATCCCACCCATTAGAGGAGCTTCTATTTGTCAGAGCACTTTAGGAAACACTGAACTAAATACTCTAGGGACTTAGGGCAGCTTCTAGCTCTGAGATTCAATTTCCATTCTATTCTGTTTTGTTCTATACCATTCAACATGCCATGTTATCCCAAAGGTATCACTTTGATTACTTACAACATAAAGACTCTCATTTGATTCCCTTAGTAGAAACACATGAGACCCATAATCATTATCCTTTGAAGAGAAATTTTCAAGTCATTTCCATGAACAATGCTTTGGAGTAATGATTTGGGGTGCCTCTTGCTAAATGAAGGGAGAGACTAGTTTTGAGAAAGAATAGAAGACTCCGCAACCCCCTGTGTAAATTAAATTTTACAAGGAGGACCTACTGTTCTATATAGCAGTCTCCAGGTGACAAAATGGAGACTGAGGAAGGCATATTCCTACAGAAGATTAGGTAATCCAAAATCAGGACTAGCAATCCAGAGACTAAAAGGGGAGTTTATACAGGACTGACTCTGAGGGGACCCCTAGACTCTATGGGCCCTCATAAAAGAGAGATAACTAATTATGTAAATTAAAATTTCCACATACCTTTGTCTTTTCTCAAATGGGAACTTGTCATACTTTGTCCTAAAGTTTGCTCTTAGCCAAGACAACCTCAAATATATCTGGGTACTTTTGTAATAAGTTGCATGACGAGTTACTGTGAAGACATGTTGATTCTTAGACTTGCCCACCTGGAACACTACAATCTTGCTTGCTTTTGTGAGATGACTTGTTTGGTGCATTATTTAAGCAATACTTCCCGAAGGTGTTCATGTTCTATGTAATGCACTCGATTCTGGGGACGGAATGAGGATCAAGATGGACAAGTCTTAGAGTCCTCTGGATGCCATTGAGCCCATCCAGTATACCTTCCTAATGATGCCTGAAGAGTTCTTAACACAGGACTTTTAAAAAACAAACAAGCAAAAAAGAGTTTAAATAAAATTGCCACACCACAGGAGTATTACATATAGTTTATTACCTGTAGCATAATTATCTAATCAATAAATAACACATTCTATGCAACATGATGCAAGAACCAAATTCTGATCAACTTGCTCTTTAAAGAGCTAATGAATTCCCTAGCCAGGTCACGATTGAAGGAAATGCCCCATGGTTGGTTAAAACCATATCTGCTTCTTTAGGCATCTTGCTCCTATTATTCACAAATCACATTTTGTGTTGAGTACTATCATCCCACCCATCTGTTGAAATGTTTTCTTTCTTTCATTATGGACTTTACATCAGATAATTTAAGTGTGAGTTTGCAATCTCTCAGCAACCTCTTGAAATTCAGACTTAACTGTAGAATCTTCATCAAATGTATTTCTATAGTTTTCATTATAATTATTTGTCTTTGGAAAAAAATAATAAGTTTTCTCCTCCTCAATACATGTGCTGCAAAGCTGTCTATGCAGATGAATTCTCTCCAGTAGGTTGGGCTGGGTATCTTTACTCTGCAGTTAATGACATTTTAAGTGATTAGAGATGCTTATAGCTCTGACTGTTGATAGGAGACATTTCCAGATTGGGCATGATCTCAGAAAAGGCTCATCTTCTCTATAAAATTCATTGATTCCATGACACTTCCTTTAAAGCAATGAAAGGTTTGCCAGACTGTGAAAGCACACGATTTAACCCTTTACTTTCTTTATTTGTATTATTCATTGGCTGCACATCCTCAGGTAGTAGTAGATAGTCCTATCTGCTTATGGAACAGGAGGTGATGAACAGAAGTGATGGAGGAGGCGGTGGTCTGGACCAAAGAATGTAGGTGGATTCCAGAGTCTTTGCGGAGCAGGTCAAGGACAGAGGTGTGTCCCAGAGCTGTGAAGACCAAGAGAAAGTTCACGTGCCCCCTCATGTGTTGGCTGCCCCATGGTCCATGGGGCTGGTGTGTGAGGGGAACGGCAATGTCCCTATATGCCCACAGGTCACAGTGACTAGCTCTTTGCCCACTGATTGTTAGAAGCATCTTTGCCAATGCCATCAGAGGCAACAATGTTTCAACCATGCCATCCTGTAAAGCATTACATTTATATTCTAATATTCTAAGAATGTTTTGTTTCCAAAAAAAAAAAAAAATCCCCATGTTCCATGAGGCATAAGGCTTTACACAAGCTCTGGGGATAGTCAGGTCTAGTACAAAAACAACTTAGTCTCAAGCTGTGGGACCTTGGACTCAGGGCTCTTGCGGTTCACCTTTCTGTCTGTGAAACAGGGACAATAATACTCCCTAATTCATAGAGCTGTTTGGAGACAATTCATGTATGAGATAGTGTCTTAAACATAGATAATTAAAGGCGTAGCCTTGTTCCATTGCACTTCACTTTATTGTGCTGTGAAGTTATTGTGTTTTTTGTTTTTGTTTTTACACATTGAAGATTGTTGGCACTGTGAGTATCAGTTTTCCAACAGCATTTGATCACTTTGTGTCTCTGTGTTACATTTTGGTAGTTCACAATATGCCAGCATTCAGTACTCTTAACATACAAAAAAATATGTGTTTTATTAATTCAAGTTTGTGGCAACACTGGCAGTTCCCCTAATGTGAGAGAATGTGACACATAGATCACTGAATTTCACTGAGCTGGACAAATTACTCAAGGACTGTGTCTCCCCGCAAAACTGGATGTGAACCAAAGTTTCCGTCATCTGATTTACTGTGAATTGTCTCTATATCTCTGCAGAGAAATGGGAAGTAATTATTTGCTTCAGGATGACTTCAAAAGGCAAGAATGAATCTGTTGCCATCATGCATTTAGTCACATCAAATCCTGTCTGCTGTGTAGGTTCAGTCACTAATGCTTTACTACTCCGAGGTGACCAGTTCTGCTGGATTCACCTTTGTGTTCCAGTTAGCCATTCATTTCTGACCCATAGCCTGCTTGTGGCTTGTGAAGGAAGATACCAGATATCAAGATAAGAAATTCTATTCCTTCCAGAAAACTGGGCCCTACAGATGGTGAAAGAGGTTTGAAAGAAATGCTTTGCAAATAGGTCTTCCAGATGTATTTGTCAAGGTATGATTTGTTGTTTTGTGTTTTTTCTGGACTTGGTGGTATCGTCTGGAGGAATGTTATTTACATCCCTTTTAGGGATACTTTGGGATTGAGGTGGAGTGGGAAGAAGAGAGAGACTAGACTGGTTTTTGCACAAGAACTTGTGTATATAATGATTACATTTTTACATCCATCTTTATGGGAAGGTCTTGTTTGCCTGGATTTCAGAAAAATGTCAAATGTACAACAAAAGAAAACTCTGAAACTTGTTTATATCTGTGTTTCTTATACTATTTATAATGAAAACTAGCGATTGCAACCAAAAGAAATGCACTAATTTTATCAAAACTTTAAATTTGGCCAAAGATTTTTCAAAATACTTCATTTGCTTATCGTGCAGAATTAAACGAATAGTACTTGTGTAACTCCTTCATTGCATAAAGTTTACACATGTGCTCATTTTGATAGGTTATGAGGACATATTCATAGATTAATTTTCCTGTTAAAACAGTCTTCTAAATGTTCAGGACTATAGTAGGGCCTGTGGTGATTAAAAACAAACGTAAGAAACAGCATTGATTCCCTCCCCACTTCAGAAATTTTTACTTTATTTGGGAACAAAAAATTAAATGTATGAGTTAAATTGGAAAAAAAAAGATCTGTTCTATTTGCCCTTTTGCAGGTTTAGGAAGTAGAAAAGTTTAGAGGAATCAGCTACTAGTGAGAATAGATTGATTCCTGTTGGAGGATGAATTGATGTTGGATTTTAAAGTACAAGCACAATTTGATGAAATGGAACAAATACGTTCTACAGAAAATGAATTATTCACTCATCCCCTCATCTGAAGGAGGTCCTGCCTATTTCTCTCTTTCACATCACTGTATTTTCTTCCGAGTATCAGTCTTAATCACCTAGCTCCACTCCCCATCTTTAAGTTTCGGGGAGATAAATATCTTGCTCTCTGTTGAATGACTAGGGCCAACCACAGTATTTAGCACAGATAGGTCTTCGATAATTACAGGTTTAATTAATTAATTGGACATATATTTGGATATGTATTAATTAATCGGTATCTGTGTTTTTGGTGGAGGTCATTAGCAGAGAATGGATATTAATGAGTATAGCAGCAGAAGATATGATTGAATATATATGGTGTCACAGTTTTAAATATTTTAAAATCAAATGCTGTTGTGGGAATTTGAGCAAGGGCGTGTTCCCTTCAATGGATCTTCAGTAGCTCATCGGGTAATGCTGGGGCAGAAAGATGAGAGCAGAAGGCTGCAGACCAAATCTGGTTTGTTGCTTGAGGTCATCTGTGCATGTGATGATGACAGCCTCTCCTGCTGTTACCCTGAGTTTGCTGATCGTGACCTCCACAATGGACATACCCATGCTCATCACATGACGACTGCACACAAGGACAGGGTGTTGAGGGTGTATGAAGGTGGTGATCATAAAGATTGGGCATAAAATGTAAGCTGCACACAGAAAGACAAGATTTATAGCAGTTGAGGAGGAATGCAGTGAAGGTTGCAAGACCACTGGATAGGAGGTTCCCAAAAAGTATCAGAGGATACTTAAAGTGAAGCAAACAGAGGTAGTGAGCTGGAAAAACAAATGTTGGTAGTCAGTGATACAGATACTTAAAATTGAGGTTATGGAGGGGTTGAAGTTATTAGTAATCAGAAGCCCCACGTTTCTGAGGGTGGTGGCTGAGACAGAAAGATAAGAGACATCTCCGAGGAGAAGATTTCAAGAAATTAAGTGTCCAGGGAATGTGTTTGTATTTAACACTGTGCCTTAATAGTATTCCTAAAATTACCTAAAACTCGCAATGTTTCATCCTCCATTTTTAAAACTAAACGAATTGCAATAAAATCTCTTTTGGTGATTCCAATCTGGATTCAAATCCTGTATTTCCAAAGCTTACAAACTCTTCAAGAGAAAATTGGAACAGATGCCCACAAATGCCAGTTATAAATGAAAAAACAAACAAATAAAAAACAACCTTTGCCAAATAATCATTAAGTTAATTGTCCTCCTTAAATTGAACCATTCTTCAGTAAATAAGAAGTTCCCTTTTCACTGAGGCAGCGGTGAAGTCACATTTTCCTGGTCCCCTTTGACATGCGTAAGAATGGTTTATTTCCATAGGATAGATCTTAAATTTAAATGTGCTCTGCATTACACTGTACACCCTGAGGGGTGTGTGTATTTCACTATTGTACAGCACAGGCTCCCTGTGCTGTCACATGCAACAAATAACGAATGATAAACATTGCAAGGAGGCCAACTTAGATACTGCATTCATTATAACGGAGAAATTGTTTATTTTTATTTTAAGATGCACTGTGGGCGTATTGTACTATGTGGTGATTATAGCGTCTAATTTGTTGTGAATAAAGATGTGTAGGAGAGGATGAGGTTTGATCACAGGCACATTTTAACACTGGACTCTGAAGGCCCTAGGGGCTGCACCATAAAGCCATAAAGCGAGTAATCCAAGAGCTTGCATTGACACAGAGCATTAGATTCAATTATCTTTTCTGAAGGAAACCAATCAGGGAAAGTGAGTTGTTCCGGGAAAGATATTCTAGGAAAACAGGGGCCAGGCTTCTGGCCTCCGCGTAGGCAGTCCATGGCATCTATATGTCAATCTGTCATGTTATTACATTTGGGTGCATTAAGCTGCTGTGCAACCTGCTGTGCCTGAGGAGAGCTCACTGGCCACTCCATTTAGAGTAACCAATGTATCTAGGCCTAGTATTGGGTGCTTAAGCAGTGTCTCTGGTGATTCACATTTACATGTCACCTTGATTCTGTGCATCAGGCCTGGAAAGATGGTTTTTAGAACTGCAGTAATGCTTTTCTTTTTTAAAAAAATAGACTTTAAAAAAATGTCAAGGGGTATAATTCTAAGCTTTGTCAGTTTCCCAAGTCAGTGTGTTCAATAGAAAGATTTATGACATGTTGTTGTTGTTGTTAAACAGGAAAACACTTCATGAATATAAACTTGTTCATTTCATTTTAAGCCACAAGTATCCTGAGGGATCATTGGGTAAGGTATTACCACCCTATTTGATAAATGAATGAATCTATTTGGAAATGAATTCTCTGGTGGTCACACAATGATTAAGGAGCAGAGCTAGAAACAGAATCTCCTAAGTACGGTGGATAAAAAGTGTGTGTGAACCATACATAGTTATTACAATATTATTGAACATATCCCTTATGCTATATCCTACATCCCCATGACTACTGTATATCAACCAATATGTACTTCTTAATCCCTTCCCTGTTGTCACACTGCTCCCACAATCCCTCTCCCATCTGGCAACCATCAAAATGTTCTCTGTATAAGTTTGTTTCTGTTTTGTTTGTTTCTGTTCTGTGTATTCCACATATAAGCTAAATCACATTGCATCTATCTTTCTCTGTCTGAAATACTCCACTTGGCACAGTACCCTCCAGGTCCATCTATGCTATACACTTGAAATTAAGACAAAATAATATTGAATGTCAACTGTGACTGAAAAAAAAATTAAAAAGGGGAATAGGAGGTCGAAATTTCCAGATACAAAACAAAACATAAGGAGATGTAATGTACAGCATAGGGAATATAGTGAATAATATTGAGATACTATGGTACCTTGTTAGGTGGTTGCTGGATTTATCATGGTGATTACTTCTTTATGTATGTAAATGTTGAATAACTATGGTACACACCTGAAACTAATATAATATTGTATGTTAGCTATATTTTTAATAGAAGTCTTTCAAATAGTGTGTGTGCTCTGCCCCCGCACGCGTGTGTGTAAGGTTAATAGTGTCTTTATCTGTAGATTCACAGATTATAGATGTTTTTCTACTTTGCAGGTACTTCCTGGAAAAACAAATAGTGGCTTGACTATATAATTGTGGGTCTTGAGCTCAGTTCTCTTTAGGGGTTGGGGATTTCTGGGTGACAGAAATCTTATTCTCTATATTTCACTTTATTTCTTCACTTCCTTCCAAGCCAAACTTCTTAAAAAAAAAAAATTCAGCTCCCATATTTATTTTAGTGAAGCAACATTCTACACAGTTGTATCCCTTTCATTTGATATATACCTGGAAATAATGAGTTATAATATTTAACTATATATTCCTTTTAATTAATGTCTAAATTTAATTTAAATCGTTAAACATGTACATGTTATTTTTCTTTTCTGGCTCAAAGAAGCACACCTGCTTCCATGGTAGATAAAGGAACGTACAAAATTTAATCCCTCTCCTCAAAAATTCTAGAATCTCATGTTTGAATATACAGCTATAATATAAGGCAAAATGTAAAAAAAATAATAATAATACAAAGGAAATTCAAGCCAGAGAAGAGAGAGAGTATTGATGAAAGATTCAGGGAGGAAGAGACATTCAATTTAGGTGAATTTGAAATGCTTATTTTAAATGGAGATGTAGTTTGAAGAGGAAGTTTATCCCAGTGGGACAGAATTGTGTGAGTGGGTAATATGACAAGACTGGAAAGGAAGTTGGGCCACATCATACAAAGCCTCAATTGCCTTACAGAGGAATTGGACTCTATTTTGGGTAATCCTGAAGTCTCTAAAAAAGGGGAATGAAGTAATCCTATTTCCTTTTTAGGACTATTTGTTCAGGTTAACGTGCAGTGTAAGGGAACATTAAAATAGAGAATCCAAGTAAGATATCATTTAGTAGCCAAGACCAAAAAGTTAGTAAAGCCTTGTAGATGGTTTGGAAAATAGGAGACAGATGTGAGATTCAGAGAGAAGAGGAAGAATCTGTTAACCAGTTGAATGAGTATATAGCAAGAATATTGATGTCAAATTATTTGGAGGTGTTTTTTGTTTTGTTTTGTTGTTTTGTTTTTTCTCTGTGGCTGAGAGAGTGGCGATGCTATTCAAGACAAAGGTTCAATAGAGAAAAATAGGAGATGATGCTTAGTTTGTTTTGGAACGTATTGACCTCGAGTGCCAAAGGAACGTCCATTTGGAAATATCCAGAATTTTGCTGGGAGGGCAAATGTATGCCTCGGAATGCAGAGAAAAGTAGAATATTAGCTTGAGAAATTATGTAAATAAGATAAAGCCTTGAAGTCTTAAAATTTGATGTTTTTCTAGGCCAAGTACAGAGACAGGAGAGTAGTAGAAACAACCTTGGCCTATACTGAAGCATGAAGGTCAAGAAGAGAAGTCAGTGAAGATACCAGGTAGGAACAATCAGAAAGATGAGAAATAGGAGAAAACAATATCAGGGAAGCCAAGGAAAATTGGACATTCCAGAAAGAAGCTGTGGTCCAGAAGAGAGAAAACATCTCTAAAGAGATTAAGAAGAATTTAGACAGAGAAGAGAGCAAACCTCCTAGATTATGGAATTAGCAAGGAAAAGTGACTTTTAACAGAACCATTTTAGTAGACATCTTGGTGGTAGAAGTCAGAAACAACAGATACAGAGAGGGTGTGATTTGTGGGCCAGTCACAAGAAGACCAGACTTATGAGAATTTCACACCTGATTTAAAAGTTCACCTCAAAGAGCTTTAGGCACAAAATATATGCTGAATAAGTATTTGTGAATTAAAGATGAATGAATGATTTAATAAGTGAACGAGGGAGAAGGAAGGAAGGAAAGAAGGAAGAATAAAAAGGAAGAAGGAAGGGAAGGAGAGATGCAGAGTGAAAAGAAGGAAGAGATGAAGAATGCGTGGAATAGGGTAGGAGCTCACAAGTATTTGAGAAAAAGTGTTTCTGAAGAAAGGGGGTCCGGGAATGGTTTGCAGTGTTTTAGGCTGCTGATGAGAATGAGCCAATAAAGAGGAAGAATTAATGTATGTCAGAAAATCAGGGTGACAGAGATCAAATCAGAAAACCAGAGAAAGAGTAGATAGATAATGATGTGTAAAAATTCAGAGCTGGAGAGGAGAAAGGGACAAAAGGACATCTCCTTAGAGGACAACAGTCTTCTCAGTGAAAAAGACCTTAATGTGCTCTACTGAAGGACTTGGGTTTACCAAAACTGATGAGTCTTAAAGCTTTGAAACAGTCATTTTGATGTGTGTACATTTGTAAGTATAGAATTATCTTAACTTTTAAGGATGATAATCTTAAGTTGCATTCATATAATTTAAAAATATTGTTTAGAAAGAACTTGGATGATTTTGGCTTGACATAGAAGATAAAATTGCAGTGTATTTTTTTTTCCATTGATAACTCATTTTTTTTTACAATGATTCTGAGTGCATGCCTAGAATTTCCTGATCTTTCTTAAGTGTATTTTTTTCCATCCCTATAACTCTTTAAACTGCAAAGTATTTCTGGGATCTGACCAGTAGAGGAGACCACTCACAGATGACAGCTGCAGAGTTCCCTAAAGGAGCTGTTTTAATATGGAGAAGCACAGAGCCTTACAACAGCCTAGAGGTGGGGCACTGGGTTCAGCCCTGAGAAAGCCTGGCTGCTCATGGAAGTGTTCCTCAAGAAAAGCACATCTGAATTAGGTCCTAAAATATGATTTAGCTAAAGGAATGATTTAGTTCAGGCAGAGAGAACAGCATGATTACTGGCTGAGGTCATGACTCTTCCTGTCTATATCCTCAAGACTCATGGCCACACTTGGCATCTGGTCAGTCTTGGACTTGACTTTAGAATCAACAATCTGGAGCAAAGTTAATCTGGAGCAATCTAAAGGTCAAAGAGGGAACATGTTATAGATGAGACTTGGTATAAGATTCAAATCTTAAAAAACCTTGTATGTCACATAAGTTTGGGATTTTAGTCTGAAAAAATGGAAAAGCTTTCCAAGGGTTTTAATTTAGCTAGTGACATGAGCAAATCTGCATTTACAAGGAAAAATCTGGCAGCACTTTGGGAAAATATCAGCTAAGAGACAATTGCATTAATTTAGCCAAGAAATAATGAGCACCAAAACCAAAGCCGGCCAGTGGAGATGGAGAGGAGGGAGCAAGCTGATCCCTGCATTCAGATTCTTATAACAAGGATGGGAATTAAGAGTGTATGAGTATTCACAGAATTTTCCTTTCTCCGTCATCATAAATTAAGAAAATGGCAAATGAAGGAAATGGGAAATGGAACAGAATATTATTAACTATCACAATTGTTCATCTGGTGCTTAAGAAACCTGGGAGTAATTTCTGAACTACTTCCAATCATACATTTCTTCATTCATTGAATTAATAAATACTTATCAGTTATTAAATAATAACTCTTTGAGCTAAAGATTGTTCCAGCCATTGGAAATCCAAGACAAACAAGGTCCCATCAAATTCCGCCCAAATACCTCTCTGTAATTTCTCAGTTTCTCTAGATCTCAACTGTCAGTAACACATTCTCTTCACTTCTCTCCCTTATCTGATTAACTCTTACTCATGCTCTGCATCAGCTGAAAAGCCACTTCCTCCCATGGGACTTCCCAGACCCTCAGCCTGGTTAGGGCCCCACTGCACCTGCTGGAGACTTCCTCTGAGTGAACATCTGACCACAGGGTGCAGAAGTCATGCTTGTTCAATAGTCTGTGATCACCTGAGGACACCGACCACTGTGTCTTGGTCACTAACTGACAAAGAGTAGATACTCAGATATCTGTGAATAAATAGTGAGTAAATAAATTAAATGCCTTGACAGAAAGTTGTTTCTTCCGCCATAAAAATTATACCTTTAGAAAGCCAAACCCATTCCTATACTTTAAACTGATATTGTTAGCCCCTTCTGCTCAGGAAGTTCAAAGTCATTATATGTTACCATTCTGTATTTCTAGCTTCGACTTCTAGGTGGTAAAAAGGAGCCACATATGGTTAGCTAAACTCATTTGTAAAAACTTGGCATCTTCTCAAACCATATTCAAAGCTTATGTCAGTTTTGAAGACACAAATAAAGTATATTTTCCAGAGCCTCCCCTTCTTTGGTTGAGTTTTTGGAAAAGATCTCCCACGATGTGAACTTCTGTAAACTATATCCTAAGTGGAATCTGAATATCATGACTTGATTTGAACTTTCCATATACCCTCTCTTCTTCAAGCCATGACACTTCAAGGAGTAGAAATGTCTTATTTATGTATAGAATAAGGAATGTTTTAATTTTAGATTCCAAAGTACCATAGATAATAACATATGTTAATCTTAAATGCACTTGTCATGTTTCAAGTAAAAATAAGTCTCTTAAAAATGTTCCATAGAATGTATTCTGACTTTAATAAGTAGTATGTTTCAGTCCTGCCTCTTTAGAACTTCAGAAGTGAATAAAACAAATTTCGGCAAAGGTTAAAAAATAAAATCTCTCAACTCCCCATTCTAACTCCCCTCCCCCGCTTTATTGTTATGACTAAGCATCAAATTAATGGGGAGTAATATCCACCTTAAACTCTCAGAGATAAGCACTTTGTGATAAATAATTGCACATTTGTTTTTGAAGCATAACTCCTTAGTCATGGTTACCATGAGCCCTAACGTTCATAAAAAGTTTGAATTATCATGGGGTATTGTCAGAAATAACCATAAAGTTCATTCAATTGATTTGACTAACTCTGTACTATACCTAACAATTACGGAAGAAAAAAACAAATTAATTAGTTTTGCTCCTTTTCCTTAACTTTCCAGGAAGATATTTCCCCCCCTAATTTGGATTTGGAAGTATATTGCCTGATAATTACTGTCAAAGCCCTCTTACAGAAATAAGCAAAATGCGTGTACATTGTTAGAATATTCTGCTTTACAATACCATAGGGTGGAAACATTAAAATGCCTATTTTGTAGCGGGGAAGAGAAAGTTGAAAATTGACAGAGAGTTTCCTGGCAAAGCAGGAAGGTAGGGAAGATAAATTATTTTTGTCTAGCTTTTACTTCTACTGGCCACTTTACTAGGTGCTTTTGAAATTTTGTATCTTATTTTAATTTCTTATAACAACCTGAGAAGTATTTCCCCTCATTATAAAGGTAACTGTGGCTCAGAAAGTATGTGCCTCCTACCTAAATTTAAGTTGCTAGTCAATGGTTGATTACATATCTCATATTGTTTCTGAGATACGTACAAAATTTGGGGGCAGAGTTGAAACATAAGCAAGAAGAAATAACGTATTTAATGCTGAAGAATATCAATTTTAAGTATAATATCTAGAGCTAATGAAAACTGGGTCCCTCCCTTTGGCACAGCTTTCTAAAATTCTGTGGCTTTGTTTTTTGTTTTCTATTTCTACGGTAGTAAACTACAGCATTTATTAAAAAGGTGTATAAAGACTCCCCTTTTAACACTCGACCTTAAGATGCAAGAAACATCAATAAACAGCTGGACACAGGAAACTCACATCTAAAAGACAAAAAACAAAACCCTAGGAGAATCAAGATATTAGAAGCACAAAAGTAGAAAATAGATATTATTGAGGATATGAAGTGGTGAAAATGAATGTTTGAGCCTACGGCAAAGAAATTCACAGATTATGGCTGTGAACGAGCAATTGGGGCTCGGGGAAGCCATTAAGGGTAATGGTGAGTGAACAATTTGGAAGAAAATATGAGCACAGTTTAATTTTACTGGAGCCAAGTTTCCATATCAAAGTGTACTGCATGATTAAAATATATATATATGGGACAAGCATACAAAGCAGTTAATTATTTTTATTTATAGTGTTAAATAGGAAGGCCCTTCTCAAAGCAATAATTAGTTTGTTCTATTTGTTTCCTGCTCTGTACCGTTCCTAATCCTTTCCTGGTATCAACTGCACTTTCTGACACAAGTCAGCCAACGACGTTTATTCAGTACCTAGTGCATTACCCTGGTTCATAGGACTTTTTCCAGTAAGTGTCAGAAAACCCAATATATTTGGCTTCAACAACATGGAATGTAGTAGTTGACATAACTGCAGGGTCCTAGGATAGACTTAGCTACCGGCATAACTAGATCGAGGTCTTCTGCAATGCCACACAGACCTGGCCCCACCAATCTTCCTGCAGGGTGGCAAGAGGGATGGGGTTATGGGCTTCCACACAGTGTCCAGCACTTACTCTGGTTGGACTTACTTGAGGCATTTGCTGGTCCCTGCAATGGTCGTGGTGGCCACGTGTCTAATGGTTGATTGGTTGGGTCTGAGTCATGCTCTGGACCGAGAGGAAGGAGGTTGGTCTCTACATAGGAATTTCCATTACCCAGGGTAGGAAGAATGAATCCGTGGGAATCACACATGACAAATGTCACAGATTCTCTAACTCAGCCCTCTCTCTGACTATCACCAAAGTGGTCATCCTTTCTTTATTTTCCTTCATGAAACAAACATGTTTGAGCACACACAATGTGCTAGTGACTGTCGTGGTGAGCAAGAAGCCAGGACATCTGCCCTCACAAAACTGAAGGTGAGCGGATGTGAACGGCCACTTGTACTCACTAAGGTCCCAGTGGGGCTGAAAGGAGTGTACATATGATGAAGTGCAGGATGAGTTCCATCGGCCAAAAAAATATGGCGGATGTAATCGATTATAACTCTTACAGTCTGACTTTGGCTTGAAGTATATTGCCTGTCAAAATCGGAAAAGGCAGAACACACTGATTTCTTGGCTCCTATCATGTGTAATTTTTCAAGGGCCTAGATTGCTTTCGCCAGAAATGATACCTGGAAGAGGCCACTGTTGAGGGAGAAAGGGAGCATGTTTGGAACAGGAGTCCCTCTGGTGGGGTGGGCCGGAGGGGACTCTCTGGGCAGGACAGAGTCATTGGCGTTTGGCCTCGCGTATCTGAAGATCAGGCAAGAAAGAAGCAGCGTCAAAATAAATTTTTAAAGTCATAATTTTAATGAATAAAGTCTGAATATTGATTTTCTTCATTCATTTAGAGTCAAATGCCTGACATGAAAGATTTGAATAGTTAGCAGATGACAGTGGCCAACTCACCCACTGGCAAATTTCATTATCTCCTTTACAGCGGTAGCCTCCATTTTACTTTCAGATTTTCCTCATTTACTTTATGGTTAAATGTGCCCTTTTCCTAATACCAGATCTATACATTTTCTTGAAAAATCAACAGTAAAAACAATCACAAGTGGTTCAGAAGTTCGCCAAAGTAGAAATACACTGACTTACACATCAATGTCACAGATAGATTTTTGAACTCAGCTTCACAGAATTGATCCAGAAAAAGAAAACATCCAAGCTAGCAAACTTCTAGGTAATCCTTCAGTTCATATTCCAATTTCCTAGTGGATATGCTTGAAAGAGGATATATCTATGGAATGAGGTGCTGTTTTTTCCAGGGGTTCTCAAGGAAGACTCTGCTATGAAATATTGGCATGTTTGCTTCAAAATCACACACAGAAGTTACAACCTTGTCACTCTTAGCGATGACATCTCACCTTGGTAGCTCTCCCTTCTCAGGGTTTGTATTTTCATCTCCAAAAGGAAATAGTTCTCAGAAAGAGGCTCACAGCATTAATGCTGATGGATTTTCAAGCAGACCGTAAGACAAATAACAATCTCTGTTGAATAGCAATGTCGAAGCAGTTTTGAAGTTCTTGTTTTGTGGCTTTCCTTGTCAGTCCTGATCAACAGATACTTGGAAAAACTGAAATGAGTTGCAAGCTAAGAGCATGAGGACTATATTTGCCCAGATTATCTCAATACTTTGATTTAAATGTACGATTTTGTTTTGATGCTGTGTGTGGGTTTTTGAGGTTACATGGTACCATACACATTCCACTCTTCAGAGACATAGCTGTAGAATGCAGATGATGAGTCCATAAAGAACATTCAGGAGGAAAGGATTTAAAAGTAGGAATTGTAAAGTTAAAACTTTGACTGCATATTATATGTTAGACTCTGTGCTAAGTGCTTTATAAGTAGTATATCAGGTAAACTTGATAACAATTCCATGCGGACAGTACTACTATATAACAGGTAAGGACGTGATCTTAGGGATCAACAGTGGATGTTGTACAGCTGATAAATGATAGAACTGGGGTGGAGCCCACAACTCAATGCTTCCAGAATAAAATTGCCCAGGTCTTACCATTAGTCAATAACTTGTTTGGGGGAGAACTTTACAAATATTTTATCAATTACTTCTGGGAAAACAACCTTCCTGATTTCAGCAATATATTATTATTATTGTTTCTTTGCGTGTTTTATGCTAGAAAAACTAACCAACACAACAAGCTCTCACAACATTGCCTACATTTTCTGAGAAAAAAAGTACTTATTTAAATTCAGAATTATATAACTTATTTTTATTTTTATAACATGAGATGTGTCAGGCTTAATCTATCTTAAGTGTTAGAGTCTTCTTGCAAAAAGACTCTGCTTTCTTCAGCCCACATAACTTTCATTTCAAGCCAAGTATTCCTACAGTGGAGTTCATTCCTCCCTCCCCAACCACCATTTAAATGCTCAGCTTGAAGCAAGAGAATGTCCTATTTTCACAGGCATTTCTTCTTTCAGGGGTCTCTTTGTTTTTAGGCTTTCTCTTCCCTCTTCTTTGGTTTCTGAACACCAGAGATTGTGTGATTGTTCCCAAGTATGTCGATTCATGCTCTCTAGAAAGCAGACACCAAGCTACATGGGGTTAAAAGTGTGCGAGATCTATTGAGGAGGATGTCTGGGACAGCAAGGGGGCAGGACGAGCCTGAAGCCAAGATGTAGGCTTGACAGCTGTGAAAGGAGAGGGGAATGGAAAAATGATTGGATAAAAAGAGCCTCACAGCTGACTGTGGTATAGCTATGGGAAAGTCTCAGCCAGCCCGATAGGGGAACTCAGACACAAAGGTCGCCCCTAAAGGACTCCCACAATGGGCAGAAATAACCAGTTCCCATCCCTCAACATACTCAGCTGTTGGCTAGAAGCTTTCCCGGGGCAGAGTGCCTTGACCAAAATGTTGCCCCCGATTTGAAGTCTCTAGCTGGTGGCTGTCAGCTAACTTCTATCCTTAGAGATGTTTCTCTCCTAGTGGAGCCCCATACTTTGATGGCTGCCACAATTCACCTTTAAGCTCAGCAGATGCTCTTCTCTTACAAGTTTGGGAAACAACTCTTTCATAGTTCCTTAGGGACTCTTCCTGAGGGGAACCTTACAAGGGAACAGTTAGTGTGATAAACCATAGCCCACATCACTGCAGTTTCTATGGGGGCTGTGGTTGATATTCATTATCTCCCTTCATTATTTGTTCTACGGTCACCTCATTCCCACCTGAACCTCTGCTGGTCTCAGTGGCTTAGACTAATTCTTCTTTCATAAGAGTTTGGAACCCCTAGTAACAAAACCTTCTCAGGCCAAGGTTGCTGCATGGGACCTTTCAAAGTCACAATTGGGCAAGAGAGTATCAAAATGGGTTCCACACATCTTTATCTCTGCCCTACTGTGTGACAGCAGCCCTGTTTCCTCCTGCTGATCGGGGTCAATGATCTCTTCTACAATGGAGATTCATCTTGTCGCCTGCTGGCCACTAAATGAAAGGAGTTCATATTGCCCAGCAGGCAGCTATAGCTTGTTGTTCAATGGGATCCTTGCTGTGTCTTCTAGAAAAAGTGTGACCCATTTGTGGACAAGGACCTCTAACCCTGTGGAGCTAAGAATTATGGGGATAAGAAGTACAAATTTCCCCACTCGATCATTGGTGGTCAGCTAACTGCATTCCTCATGGCAACTTCTCTTTTAAAGGGAGACCTCAGTGGCATATACCAGAGCTTCTGTACTAATATTTGGTCCCCTACCTGTAAGAGGATTATTCATCCCCACATATTGCCGTGTAACTTGCTGTGGTTTTCTGTTGGAGGAGAATTTATCCCCACCCCATCAATATCACTCTTGGCCATAAGACTGGCTTTAGCCAGTGGAATGTGAGAGAAAGATTATGTGCCACATCTAAGCGAAAGCTTTAAGAGACACTGGGCAGTTCAGTGAGTCTTTTTCTCACTCTGCCATGAGAACATATCCCAGTAGGGACTAGATCCTAGAATAAAGAAAACATGTGGAGCAGAGCTGCAGCTGATGCACAGCCGACCCAATTAATACCAGCAAGAATTAAACCTCTGTTGTAGATCTGTAAGGACTGGTGACTGCTTGTTACTGCAGCATAACACGAGCTAATACATTGCCCCTCTTCTTTTCTGCGATACTTTGCCTGGTCTTTGGCAAGTCTTCTTTGTGCCACTTTCTGATGTTTGTGTCTCCTTTGGTGTTTCTGCCTAACAGATATCTGCTCACTAATGGCTCTACCTTTTCTTTTTAATGGTTCTCGGGGTCTCTGGATTGGAGATATCAGAAACATCTGGATATAGTTTTTAAAAACACAAACTCATTGTCTACAGAATCAGAGATTCTGATTCAACTGATACAATTCAGTACTTGCTCTTAGTATGGGTCCAGGAGTCTGCACATTTTAAAAATTCCGTGTGTGCCTATAGTAAATTCAGGAATCAGTTGTATGTTACGTTCCACAATCTTCAGTTTGCTTTAGACTAATTGTCTTTACTGGTCACTTGAATCTAGATGTACCATAATCTTTATTGCTTACCCTTAGCCTTGCCTTGGACAATGGTTTTTGACTTCTCTTAGCCCCATTTCTTCATCCTACATTCACAGCCTGGTCAAATTACACTTGTACCTGAGACCCGCTATAGTTTGAAGCTTACACTGAATTACTCTATGGAAGAAGTGTTAGTGTGCTAGTATGTGTGTGTGTGTGTGTGTGTGTGTACACATACATATATGAACAAAAGCATAGAGGGTTAGATGAAATTGCTTCATGCTGAAACAATGTAATTTGGAAGTGAAACAGCAAAACTAATTATCTGTTAGGGAAAAGGTGCAGGCCCTATTTAGATCAAAAGTAACAGAAATTGCTGATGCAATTATTCCTAGTCACTGTCTCATAAATCCTTCTGTGCATGAACACATGCATTAATCCTCTCGTGTGACTATGTGACGAGGAATGAGAGGGCTGTCTAAGTAAATCCTTAAAGCACCTTTTGCTCAGTGATATGGCAACAGAAATAAGGAAACGGCATGAGGATGCAAAATGATTGACATCAAAGTTAGATTCAATCAACTGTCTTCTGTGAGGAAGGTAAAGGCCACAATCATTACAAATCAAAGAGAAACCTTCCCATTCCACCCCATCCATCCCCCACTTGTACACCTCTATTCTCCCTTAAATTGTTGATTTTTCACAAATCATTTCATTTACGTAAGCTTCTAGTTTGTTTGTTTGTTTGGATGGATGGATGCTCTTGAAAGCACAAAAACTCCTGAAAACACCTCACAGACAGGAGGCATACCACTATGATGTGAAAACCTCCACTCAGCTGTCCCTTCATTTCATTCAAGTTTCTGGATATCCATTGCTCATTAGTGTATGGAGCTTCCAGCCACCTTTATTTTGTTTTGCAAAGATGGTATATCTAGTGTTGGAATGTCGACTCAAAGTATTCAGAAAAAATTGAATTCTATATAAAACATGTTTTTAACTAAGGGGCAAATTGTCATTGGAAGTACATACCGGAATCAGTCTCATGTGCTTTTTGAATCTTTTCTGGCTCAGTCCACAATGGTCATATAATTGTCAGAAGTCCTCAGTTGAAGAGGGCAGAAAGAAACCTCATTTTAAGTTATTGTTCCTACATAAATGATAAATTCATGACAAACATAACAATGACATGAAAGATATAGTAAAGAAAAATGCAAAATCTTAACCTTGAATTCCAACAAGTTATGAAGGCAGAGTCAGATAAAATTAAAGTTAATAATAATAAAAAAGATCAAAGTAAACTTATATCTGGACAGGTAGAATCAGTAGTTTTCCAAAATTCATATACTACAAGATAATTTTTACCATTTTTACATGTCTAAGAAAATCAGTCACATATTTCTAATAATGTCTCTTTTTCGTTTCTTTAATTGATGAGTAGACATAAATGGAGACTAGAGATAAACTCTAGAAAAATCTCTCTTTTAAAAATTCACATTGACATTCATGTCATTTTTCTTCATAAAAGAGTACCTTTACTTAGTGGCATACAGAAGGGCCTAAGAGTCATTTCCTATATTATTAGTTGAGCTTCAAACTGAGAGAGATTTCTTATGTTTTTACATTTTTGTTCAAACTTTCCTATGCAAAATTTAAGAACCTTAGATTTGGGAACTTTGTATACTCTGAATATTTATGAGGTCTTTAGAACTATCCTAGAATCAGATGATATTTTAACTCCACCTCTTTATCAGATGTCAATCTTCTATTCTGTGAGGCTAGTTTATTAGTAGAAATAAGTGTTCAGTATAAATGAAGGATTCTGGAAGACTGAAAAAGGGCTGACAGTTGCTTCACTGATTTAAACAAGCATTGTCCCTCCCTTCCTTCTTTCCTTCCTTCCTTTTTTCCTTCCTCCTTTCCTTCCTTCCTCCTTTCCTTCCTTCCTCCCTTCGTTCCTTCTTTTCTTCCTTCCTTCCTTCCTTCCTTCCTTCCTTCCTTCCTTCCTTCCTTCCTTCTTTCCTTCCTTCCTCGCCTCCCTCCCTCTCCTCCTCTTCTCCCTTTCTTTACTTTCTCCTCCCTTCCTCTCTCTTTCTTCCCTTTGTATTTGGTAACAGTGCCTCCTTTTGTTGTTGTTGTTGTTTGTTTGTTTTTCTTACTATGTAAACCAAGTAAAAGTGGGGATGATTTTGACAACTGAGGAACGAGAGTCTCAAGTGCTGCCCACTTGGCCTCAGTCATGTGCCCGAAGGCAGTCTATGGCTCATTGTCATGGAATTCTTGTTTAGTTTTTAAGCCACTTCTTAAGATTTACCTCAAAGTAAAGGAAAGTGATTAAAGATGAAATGTGCTGTGCTGTATCTTTTTTATTTGGAATACTATTTGGAGAGCATCTGGGCTCCAGGATATTAAGATATCTGGAACTAAGTGTTTGTTAGGATTCCTGATTATAATCAGGTTCTATCTGCTGTGATATTTAGTGCAAAAGTATAGAGTGTTTTCACCAGTCTGAAGTTAAAATTGGAACTATCACCTATTATAAATATGCTTCTATCCATGGCCTTGCATATCCTGGCTCAATTGATCTCCATGGATTTCGGTCTGCTTTCTTTTACAGCATAGGTGCAGAAGTAGGGCGAGGCCACGAAGGAAGTTACGTGGGCAAACATTTCCGCATGGGATTCATGACCATGCCCGCTCCTCAGGACAGACTTCCTCATCCTTGTTCCAGTGGCTTTTCCGTGAGGTCACAGTCTCTGCACTCGGTTGGGGGCACAGATGATGACAGCAGCTGTGGCTCCCGGAGACAACCACCCCCCAAGCCCAAGCGGGACCCTAGCACCAAGCTGAGCACGTCATCGGAGACGGTCAACAGCACGGCCACCACCAGTAAGAGCGGGAAAGCCCCCGAGCGGACCGAAGGTAAAACTCCCCATGCCCACTTCGTCTAGAAAAAACACTGCAGTCAACACGTTGTTAACAAGCATCTGCCTTCCTCCCTAGGTCACATAACCCTGCATCTGTCTCTCTGAGGCCCCAGGAAAGAGGAATGGAGTAATCTAGCTGAAGTGAAGGCTAGTTATTGGGGTGTGGTCAAAAGATACCCAGGAACATGTATTTAATTCATCAGAAAGATATGTGTTTTCTTACCCCCTCAAAGCTTCAAATTATTAGGGAATTATTTTGCCTAGAAAGATACCTAAAATTTATATTTTCTTGGTTTTTAAAGTATTACTTACATAATTATAAAAGTATTATGTGATTATTAGGGGAACCTTGTAATATAGAAAAATATAAAGAAGAAAAAATTGTAATCATTTAAAAAATTAATCATATTTTTACATTTTGGTGTACTTCCTTTCAGTGAATATATATACACAGAGACTGCCAAAAAAATAGAATGTGTCTACATGTTTTAAGAAAGGAAAAAGCTGTATTAAGATTGTCTTAATGTATATCAATGACTCGAATCGTTATATTCTACAAAATAACTAGTCAGTATTCATCAAAATTGTCAAAGTCAATTCAACTTTGAAAAGCAATATACAGATAACATCTCTTAAAATGTGTGTACATTTTTTTTTTGTTTGGCATTCCCAGCATATATACCCTGTTTCCCTGAAAATAAGACCTAGCCGGACAATCAGCTCTAATGCATCCTTTGGAGCAAAAATTAATATAAGACCCGGTATTATATTTTAAGACCGGGTCTTACATTAATTTTTGCTCCAAAAGACGCATTAGAGCTGATTGTCTGGCTAGGTCTTATTTTCGGGGAAACATGGTACATACACATATACATATGTATATGTATACATACATATACATATGTATATGTGTATATATGCACACATAATACACATATATGTGTATATACATATATACATATTCATATTCATATGTGCATATTTATATATTCATATTCATATATGTATATATGTGTATATATATATTTCAGTCTCTAATCTCTGTCTCTAATTTCTACCTGCAACTATATTTTCCTTCAGCTATGAAATACACTGATCAAATCTATCTCAGTCTCCTTGCTAGTCTATGAATATAAATTAGGTCATGTTAACCTGAGATGTCATCAGCTCTTTAGCCCCTACTTGAAGAAATAAGTTTCAGCTTTCTTGAGTTTTTCCTGAGAGCCCCTTGGTGGGAGAGCAGTCTCAAGTGTGTCTTGATCCGAGCCTGTTTAGATTTTTGTATGTTAGCTGTGGCAAATGTTTTAAGATTCCCCGTGCTGCCAGTGCCAGTCTGTGAGCATGGCTGTACCAGGTTATGGGTGGCCTTTCCCGCCCGCACCCTGCCTGTCCCAAACATTCTCCACAGCAGGTTTCCCTGGGTCCCCAGCGTACACAGTTTCACAGTGGTTCGCAGCAGAGAGTGGAAGCAAGATGGATCTTTCCTCACCTGGGCAGGTTTCTTTGTCACCCAGTCGCTCATGAAAGCCCCCTGATCTTCTGGTCTAATCTTTCCACAGAAGTTTCATCCTAGTCCATGAGTTGAGGTGCCTATGCGGCATATCCCATACCTTCCGTTCCCCTCAGCTCTCCTTTCTTTCCTGTATTTGTGCCCAAGTGCCTATGTAGCCAAAAATTAAAAGCTTCTCTGCATACTGAAGAATACAGATAAGTACGTGGAGATGACGCTAATTCATCCATTCTACATGCTAAATCTCCACTTATGCTCAGTTTTTCCTACTACACGTGTATGCAAAAATACATCATGAGTATGTGCATGTGTGTGAGAGTACAAATATGTAACATGCATGTGTATGCGTATTTACAAAATTGAAATCATAGTGCATAGAGTCATGTGTTTTGTATTTTCACTTATTCTCTTGTGATTATTTTCCATGGTGTTCAATTTGCTAAGAAACACCATTTTTAAGGATAGAAGTGTACCTCATAGTATTTTACTTAATCATTATCTTCTTGCATCCTTAATTTTGTTCCAGTTTCGTTTGCTATAATGAATACTACTGCAATGAATGTGTGTCTATCTATTTATGTAACTATGCTTTTTTTTTTTCCTGCTGCCTTAGGGTAGATTAGAAATTTGATTATTTTTTCTCATGATTCAAGGTCATCAGTATGTCCTTCAACTTGTAACACATTGATGCTTTTAGAAACAATTTAGGTGTTTCGTTGACTTATTAACACACTAAAGGGCCCTAGATAACTGCCTTTTGAACATTTTAAATATTGTCCTTAGGTTTTTCTGATACTGATACACAATGCCTTTTATTTCTCTTTATTTTCTGTAATCCTGTTTCCAGAAGTCACCCTTCTCTTGTTTTTACTGCCAGAAAAACTATATAATCAGTTACATTAGATTGTTTGCTAAAGGTTAGTGATTTAGAACAGTGGTCTCTGAATGAAAAAGGCCTAAAAGTAATCTAGTATGATGCAATAATAAAAAGGAATGAAGAGCCATCCGATGAGGAGAGGAGAGATGAAACAGACAAGGATAGCAGCCAGTAAGGAGCGTGCTATCAAGCAGTGGAATGATGCTGGAAACGTTCCTGGACCCGTATCAAAGACTCTAAATGTGTAATTACCAAATGTGTGATGGCTCACAATAGCCCCCTGGGGGTGGGGCACCTGGGGTATTTATAGTGATGTAAACAGAAACCTATGATGTTGCTCCCATAGAACAAACATTTGCTTGGTGATTCAATTGTCTTAAAAATAGAACTGTCCCCATTCATTTGGAATGTTTGAGGTAACTAATTCCTGAGGTAGTGAAGCTCATAATTCATTCCGATCCTTTTGTCATCCAAAGATCTAGGTTTCCAGAAAACTGGTTATCAAGCAGAAGACAGCAGCTCTGTTAACTTTATTTCTTCTGAGGATAAAAGAAGAAACAGTGGCACAATTAAACTAGCAGCAAAGACTCGAGTTAGACTTGGAAAACTACTTGATGGGTGGTGAGGTTTATTATACAGTAGGTCCAGTTTCAACAGCGCCTCCCCCAAGGGAGCTCTGAGGATGGGTTGGGGAGCCTTCAGCTGTAGTCCATCTTTGAGGATGGTCAGTGGACCAGATGGACTATTAGGATCTGGTACAGAAATGGTTGACTTTTACAGAAGAGTGATTCTCAAAGCAGATTTCACCTTCTCTTCAGAACACTTAATCAAAAGGCAATTACAAAACTGGATACGTTCAAATCTCTTCTACCAAGTTATAACTACTATAACAACAGGAGAGAATCCTGGCTCAGTTCAGAGATGGGGGAAAAGTCTTGAGTCCAAATGCATGCATTTATATGTGCGTACTCAAAGCCAAAATTACATAAATATGTAGATTGTTCTTTTATGGATTCTCAGTTCTTTATGATCATGAGTTAACTGGAGTTCATTACAGAGCATATGTTTTCTTTAAATTTTTCTAGCTATCAAAATTATAACAAAGATGAAAAATGACTTTTTAAAATCTTAGTCTGTCTTTTCACATTAAATGTCAGCAAAATCAAAATATTGATTCAGGGGCCTTAGAATTATTTCCATGGTAACCAGCTTCTATTTAACCAGGGGATTATGACTTCCCTGTGGATAGAAGTTAAAAAGAACTGGACTTGTGGTGTAACAGCTTTTCAGAATGGGGGGAAAAAAAAAAGAAAGAAAGCTTAATGATGAACACAACCAGAAAAAAAAAAAATCACATAGCAAGAAAAGTATAATTTAGTTTTGAAAAATTGTAATTCTGCCACATTAAAAATATATATTTATTATTCTCTTTTAGGACCTTCTACAATAAAACCTTTAAAAATTATACAGTGCAGGAGATAAACTTGCAATAATTGCCCTTTTCTATTGCCTTCATGTGGTACCTGCTTAGTTTGAGGAAATATGAGATGAAATAAAGCAAGTTTCTAGGAAGGATGAGCGTTCCATCAAGCTGAGTCTTATATACGATCCAAAGAAAAGCAGGGACCCTGCAACCTCACATCCACTGGTCCCATTGTTTAGGTAAACCATGTTCCCCATTCCTCAGTGTTATCGTTAGAGAGGCTCTGTGGCACAGGCAGAAGACACTGTACTTGGAATCAACGTGCAAACATTGGCTTTGGGCAAGTGATCCAATGAGACAGTTCCCTTACCTTTAAAATGATTATAAAGAACTGGAACAACGATTGTGCTGCCTCCCTCACAGCCTTAGGACAACCCAGTGGGGTAATGTCTACCATGGAGCAAAAGGTCTACCGTGGTCAAAAGGAATTTCTCTACAAATATAAGTTAATTCTATTATAAAAGTGTGATTACCACCTAGAGTGATTGGTATCATAGGCCTGAATACATGGAATTTTGCTTGGGAGGAGCACATATATTAAAAACAAAAGGAGAAGGAAAGAAAGGCCATAGGCACACATGCTCTACATGTTAGAGGCTTACAATTTTACATAATGACCCAAATATACAGGGAAGTATTCCCCAGGTATAAAAATCTGTTCATAGTATTATGACGTTAATATAATTTTAAATATTTAATGTAATGAAAAAATATTTTTACTAAATGTCAAGTACCGCCACATTTTAGAATCCCTAAAAAAGACGTGTTTTTAACTTTCACTTGTTATGACCTCTCCCTTCAAATCATTTCCATCCCTTAATTTATGATATTCTTGCAAGATTGTCTCTTAGCAAGAAATGAGGGCATATGTTTGAATCGGGATGGTTTACCTGGTTTCTGATTTTTACCTTCTAGAGATGCTTCATTCACAGAGTCATATCTGTGAATCAGAAATCGGAATAGCTGCAGAGATATTTGAAAACATGGTTGCCTTAAGAATGTGAAATGTGCGTCTGAACCAGAACCAAGGGAGGAAGACTAAGTTCATCAGGCCACTGCCTTAAAAACAAAACCAACATTTCTGCTTAAAGGTTATCACACAAGGAAGTGGCAGCCTCCACGCATGTTGTTTTCCATGCCTCCATTTATGCCATCCACACTTTGAGCACCTGCCTTGTTATTATATTGGGGATCTGGGGGTGGGCAGAACAGAAGTGGTCCTTTCCCTCACATTCCTTACAACTCCCGACTTAGCCTGTCTTGTGGTCTACACATCACGGAGCAAGCACTGATTTAAAGGAATCATTTCTAGAAACCAGAAAAATCTGGCATGACAACCATGAGAGCTTCCTCCCTGTAATTAGTTGTGTAGCTTAGGAAGAAGTAGTTGAATGTGGTTTTTCCTACAAAGAATATGTGTTGCTCTTTTGCTGTTTGGTGTTCATGATTTAAAGGTGCCCGAATTGGATTTTCTGCCAATAGAAAGCTTCAAAAGCAACCTGTGGACATTTAAAGACAGCGGATGAGAAACGCGTTGAATGTGCTTATTATCTTGAGGAACTTACAAGTTTCCCAGGTCAGAATTCCAGTTTGGGAACTGAAATCAGCACCAGCCAGAGCCGTACAATTGATTTTGCTTTCTCAGTCACTAGCCCAGATCTCTGATACTTATCAGGGGATCATAATTTTTTTTTAAGATCATTCCTTTTATAACTCAGCATAACATATTAGGAAAACATGGGGTTTTAGAGGCAGACTTTGGTTACATATCAACACTGACAACATGTATCACTCTCTCTCTCTCAGCCTCAGTTTCCTCATTTGTATAGCGGGAATAGCAATACTGATCACGTGTGGTAGGCAGAATCGTATCCAAGATGGTACCCAGGATTCCTCACTCCCTGTATATTCCCTGGAACTCACATAGCACTGATGGCTTGAAGATGAAGGGAGATGTGGCAAAGAATGTGGGTGGCCTCAGAATTGAGAATAGTCTCAACTAAAAGCCAGAAGGAAACAGAGACCTCGGTCCTGTAACTGCAAGGAACTGAAATCTGCCAAGAACAAGAATGACCTTGGAAATGGATTTCCCCCAGAACTTCAGATAAGGACTCAGCCTGGATATCACCTTGATTTCAGCTTGTGTGACTCTGAGCAGAGAACTCAGCCTCCTGGATTCTGGCTGTGCCTAGACTTCTAATCTATAGAACTGTGAACTAATAGAAAGGTATTGATGTTTAAGCTGCTGTGTTTGTGATAACTTGTAACATAGCAATGGAAAAGTAGTCTATCCTGCCAAGTTGTTAGGCAGAACACATGACATAAAGTACATGAGGAAACCACATAGTTTAGAGCCTGCTGAATAGAAGATGCTCAGAACCTTGCTGCCCTTCCTTTCTCAGCACCGGGCTATATTCTCAGGTAGCGGGCGGTGGTTAAGTCAGTGCCACTGGCTTTCCAGGCTTGCCAAGCCAGACCATGACGGACCCTAAGAAAATGCTGACATAATAGGCCTCTAGAGTATCTGCTTAGCTCTTTCTGAATTTATTTGGAACTTTTCCTGAGAGCGTCCTCCCTTTCCCACCAACAGTTTTTGTTCTTTCAAAGAACTCAGCATTGGCGATTCGGGTGGCTTTCTGAACGGCTCAGTGAGATGACGGCGACGTGTCTGCTTAAGGCTGTTTTACACAAAGCAAGTGGCACTTGCACTTCACAGTACGTACCCAAGAAGTGCTCAAAGCCCCATTTAGCACCACACTTATAAAACAAAAGAAAGTGGAAAACAAGCTCTCAAAAGCATCATCGTTTTGGCATTGGATCGTGTTCTAGGGCACGTTCTTATTTGTTTTATGGGATGAGAGGTGGAAGGTTAGCATCGAAGTCCCACATTCCTGGATTTCTCTTTCCTGGTTGACAGAATCAGAAGCTGTGAGGCTTCCTGGTGTAAAAGCCATCTGTCAAAGCAAGCGCTGCTCAGACAGAGATGGAGTTGTACATCTACAGTCTGTGATCTTTTTCTAAATATACCCTGAGGCCCGTAAATGAAACAGTTTGTAAGTCAAATCATCATGCAGCACAGCTCTCCGGCCGTCCCACGGTGGTCGATTCTAGTCCAGAGAACAACCCTGCCTTGTTAAGGGCCTCCCGCATCATGTTTCTATCAAGTGGCTGGATTTGACCTCATTTGACTCAGTGTCTCAGATCCATAAGAGGATTTCTGTTCATGTTGTTGGTGCAGATGGACTCTTCCATGAGAGGCCAATCAGCCTAACATTCCTGAGTGTTGTGATAAGGACATCGATTTGGAAGGTGGTCAATTGCTGTGCAACAAATTGACACAAATTTAATAGCTGAAAACACCATCCCGTTATTATCTCATGGTTTCTGTAAACCTAGAGTCTACTCAGTGTCACCCAAGGCTGCAATCCAGGTGCCAGCGGAGGCTGGGGTTTCACCTGAGACATAGGGGCCTTCCCGTGCTCTCCTAGTTCTTGGCAGAATTTATGCTCCTCAGCCTGTGGAACACGTGATAGCTTAGTCCTTCACGGACAGCAGGAGAGAGACTCATTTGGATCCTTCCCCCCCAGAGAAAACCTGAGTCTTCTTTTAAATCAATCACCCAGAATAACGTCCTTTTTGATGAACTCAGAGTCAACAGATTAGGAACCTTGATTATATTTGGAAAGTCCCTTCACCTTTTTCCATGTACTGTGAGTTAATCACAGGAGAAACACCAACATGTTCACAGTCCAGCCTGCACTCAGAGAGAGGATTATACAGCTTGTGAGTCCCAGAGGTCCCAGAGGAGTCTTATGGACCAGCTTAGAATTCTGTCTACTCAGAGTGATGCAAAGGAGATACAAAGAGAATATGTAAACATTGTTTTCCTAAAAACTATCCAACTGGTTAGAGACCAGACTCTTATGTGGTTAGAGACATCAGAAGTCAACTTGTGGAAAGTTAACTAACGAGGTAAGAAGTAAACTATAATTTAATAAAATAATATAAATATCACAAGACAACCTACAAAATTGGGGGACTATGACTCCCCTCCCCATTTCTCCCTTTGTCTTTCCTTTTTCTTTTATAATGGAATCCACCCCTACTGCAAAACGCCTGGGTTATTTTATTGAGTTGAAGGTGGAAAATGTTTTTTGGCTTCAGCCTTACCTAGGAGACATGAGAAAATGTATTTCTCAGTCCAGCACCCCCTGTGTCAAAGAACTTCTAGAACATAAAGATGCAAGTAAAATATTAACACCAAAGTAGTGCAAATACTAAAAATTATACTGTGCATAAATGTCTGACTATTTGATCCTCAAGGCCAGTTTTCCTAGCTGGTGAGTCTCTTGTTGACCCAGTGGGCTTGACCCAACACAGTCACTATCCCCTAAAACACCAGTTGGATGAGGTTCTCTTCAGTGCTTTGGCTTATGGATTTCTCCAGAAACCCAGGATTTAGGAGTTGATGGTGCTAATTTATACTAAGTACCTTCCTTGTCTCTACCTACCTGTTGAGTAGCATTTGGATGATAAATAAAGATGAGACTACATGCTCCCAAGTTATGCAACTTCTGAACTGCAACCCTGCATCGATTTCCAATGATGCACAAATGGACATCAGGAAGCGTGTGTCCTCGAATGGAGTGGGGGATACTAATATAATTCTCATTACAACTTCTCCCAATGTCTCTGAGATTGCCTAACCTCAAGCTTGGACAAAAATTTATCTCTTCTTTGCAATAATACTAAAGCACTAAAGGAGTAATATAGTAAATTATTAAATTACTAATTACTAATATTTTGTAAGGAACGTGGAGGAAAGGAGTTGACAGCTTTCCTTCCTTAAACAACCTCTACCTCTTTTTCTTCCTCTCTTCCTCTGCAAAGCCCTCACTTCTTCTCGATTTCTTTAGACTATAGTCTGGCCCCTAAATCCTGAAGACAACTGAGAACACGGTCGATCCTAATAGCGGATGTAGTTTAGAGCTTCCGTGAACTTACATACGCATGTTTCCTGGGAGTTACCCTGTCCCCATCCCAATCTTTCCAACCTTAGTCAGTGTCTTTCTATAAAAATATTTTCTCCCACTTGATTATGTAAAGCATTAGATGCTTTACCAAACAGTGAAAATGTATTTTTTATTTAAGAAAGTGGTGTGAACTCCTTTATACCTATTCTCCATCTCATAGATTTAACCATAGGGGGAGGAATCTTTCTAAGAGACGGACTTACCCCAAGCAATGTTGGAAATGGGATCTACTCGTTTTGAACTGTGTCATTGACCCACTGGCCCACTCAAGCCCCCATCCTGCATCTCTCCTACCTTGTTCAGCTGCTTTCGAAAAGGCCTTGTAGGTGCTTACGCCACTTCCTCAACTCTCATTTGTTCCAGATCCATAACGTGCTGCTATCTGACTGCCCTCCAGTGCCACTCTTGGTTCCCATCTCAATGGCATCCTAATATCTGTGTCCTTTGTTACTTCTCTTCCACATTTTAGACTAGTGATAGCTCCCATATTTCCTAAATCCCATGCTCCTTGTTTTTCATGCTCAGCTGTCTACTGATTTTCTTCCTCTGCCTGCTCTCTAGCTCCCCTTTGAGGGGATTTTTTGTTCTGCCCAATTCGTAAATGATGATGTCTTTAGACTCTGTCTTTGGTTCTTATCTTCTACTCTAATATTGGATGAATAAATACGTGATGGATTCTGAATTCTCTCCAAATGTCTGACTGAATCTCTGGACCAACACCTGTCTGTAGATATCACAGAGTCTTCAGACTCATCATGTACACAGTGAACCCATCATTTCCTCCGTGTTTCTTCATATCCAGGTTAGAAACAGGAGAGCCTGATCAGCTGGCTCTCCTTAGCCTATCCCTGTCAATCAATTATCAAGTCTAGCCAATCCTGATCCTCATACCTCTCATGTCTGACCCTCTCCCTCCATTTGCACTTTTACCCTCGTATCTCAGGCCATCAGCATTGTCACTTCTCACCTGGACAACTGCACAGACACCTCACTGGTCTCCTTTCCACCTTCTCAAACCTATCCTCCTTACTACTTCCAGAGAGAATTTCCTCGTGCACATCCAACTGTATCGCTATTCTACTCATGATTTCATCTGGTCATGTTACAATCCTGTTCATCATTTACCTGATAAAAGCACAGCTCTTTAGCATAACCTGCATTATCTGACCTTGCCAGCCCTTAGAGCCACATCTCCCCACGAGTCATGCCTCTCGCAGCAGTCCCAAACTGCATCATTTTCTCTGAACAGGACAACCTTGTTCCTGCTTCTGTGCCTTCCTGTGCATGTGAAATTCCCTCTTTCTGGAATGTCTGCTCCTCATTTTCTCTATGACAAATTTCCACTCATCCTTCAAGGCCCCAGAGCAAGTGTTATCTTCTCTTTGCTAACATATGTAAGCACATTTTTCTGTGATTGAACGGTGCTTTCTGTATAATTCCCATATATCTGTTATCATATTTTATTCTGAACACTTGCCTGCTTTTTTGTAGCCTATCCAGTATAAGCACTCCTTAAGGGCATGGACCTTGTCCTTTTGTCTTGCACCTTCAATGCCAACCACAGAGTAGGGGTTAATAGGTCATGTTGAAAGGGCATATTGAAGAGCGTGCTATTCCATAAATGAGTCTTCCAGGAGAATAATCAATACAAAGAGTTAATGCACTTTCAAGCATCTTTAATACAGAAAGAAGTTCAGGCACTTGGAGAGCTTAAAGGAAAAGCACCGTGATTCATGGTCCTCAGAGAGCAAGTACATTGGCCATCCATCACTTCGGTCCCAGCTTTGTTTACAATACAGTAACCACTCTGAATGATTTAAAAGATGAGATTGTTGTCTACTTGCTCTTAGGTTTATAAAACCTTATAATATATTTTCTCCATTGGTTTACATTTCCGAATCTTGGAAGGTACACAAATTAATTATAGGTGGTGGCAGAAAATACTGGTGACAGGCTCTAATGTGTTATTGGCACCATGTAACTTTTAGTTTATCCTCATGTTATAAATCAAAGAATGTTCAGCTTCTGCCATTCAGATATGATTAACAAATTGTTCTCAATTAAGACATAATAGCGATCTGAGATTCCATTCCCTTAAATGACTTTTGGAAGTTAGTTTTAATATTTCAAAGTCTTAAAATTCAGGGTTTCCCTTAGTCCCTTCTGTCCTAGTCCTACAGGCCAGGTAGAGCCTTTCAAATTAATTCTGTTTTGTGATTCTACAAGCATCCCGCTTCTGAGCAGTTCTTCACTCTACCTTTGAGAGACTGTTTAAAGCCATTTTTAAGGCAGAGTGACTGAATGTGTGCATAAATCTTGCCTTTAATTGACCTCGATGAAGCATATATTTATTGCAGAAAGAGTGCTTTCATTTTATGGCCCCATGTCTGTACTGAGAGTTTTATATGTATTGCTCTCTGTGATTTTTCTTGTTAAGTGGGAAGGCAGTGATTTAAGATAAGCGCTTTTTAATTTGTTTTGTTATTACTATGTATTAAATGAAGTTGATTATATGGAGCAGAACATGCGAACCCATCACTGTTTGGAAACCTCTGCTTTCTAACAGTTTCATCTACTGAGAACAGCTGAAAGCAAAGAATAAAACAGAGTTTGGAGAGCCCAAATCCTTCTTCTTGCACCAAGGCTCAGTGAATTTTACAGAATGTCTATTGCGTGTTTTGTTTGTTTTGTTTTGTTTTGTTACTTGCTGGAAACCACCTTCGATGGTGCTGGGGAAAACTGTTCACAGTAGTTTCTTATCAGAGATACCTCACTACAAGACCACTCTGGGTTGGGGGTGTTGCTGCAGGCAGCTGATGGTTTTGGGGTGTTTGGATAGCCAAACACTAGAGAAGGTCTGTGCTCTGCAGGAGCTGGACATGGGGAAGCTGCTTGCACAGCGGGAGGGAGCTTGGCTAGTGGGCCACTGCAACCAGGAAGTAAAATCCTTTTCTGCTGCAGTGTCTTCCCATATCCTCTATTGACAAAGCGTAACATTGTGCCAGCTGGCCCAGGAGACAATATGTAAAGGGCCTAGATCCCTTATTATAATCAGGAAAACAGAATGAGTTTAGATGTGAGAGACAATCGATTGATTACTTGATTACTTGCACAGATGGTAAGGAGGTGAGGATGTGATTTAGATAGATACCTTGAAGTAGAATGTTCCAAGTGGAGAAAAGCGTTGCTTCAAAGATCCAAAAGCAGGAAGAGCATAGCAAAGAGGTTAGTGTAGGAGGAGCCTTGTGAGTGAACAGAGCAAGGCCAGGAAATTAGGTCAGAGAGGACAAAGAAAGTGAGACCAGGTAGGACCTTCGTGGTAGGCCATCCTAGGGATTTGCAACTGAGGGTGCCACTGCAGCATGTAGAGAGGAAAAATACATCACTTGTTTGAAAAGAATCATCATGGTGACTGTTGTGATGATGATGACCTCATGGGAGTCAGATATAGAATCAGGGAGACCAGTCAGTAGGCTATTGCAGTAATAAAGATGAGAGTTGATGGATGATTGCTTACGCTAAGCTTGCTTAGACCAAGGTAGGAGAAATGGAATTGATGAGAAATAGAAAAGTGTTACCATTTCTGTTTGAGCAGTTACTCATAATCCCACCTCTGTTCCTTCCTTATTAGGGAAATAGATATATCAATGTAGCCATATTTAAGATTTTTTTTGTCCCATCTCTGGAAACTTTTCCATGAGAAAACGATCCTAGCACTCTATATAGATAAAAACTCGTTAAATGTGTGCTATTCATTACATTTACATTTTTCTTTGCAGTCTGGAAGGTTGTAAGCCAAAAGTGAGTTTCAGTACATCTGTAGATGCTTAAATTATAAATAGAGCAACCACAGCTATTCCATCGAGTAAATAAATGCAAAAGGTTGTATTTCACTTTCATGTTTCCCAAATACAAATCTAGTTTAGAACGTATCTGAGCTAAAAGCCACCCTCTGTAGCAGCTCCAAGCCCTTCCCAGCTGGCCCTGTGCACGTGGACCTGTCCTACCTTGCTCTCTCTCTCAGCCCACGCTGTGCCCACAATCTGGGGTTCAGTGTCCCCTCTTTCCTTCCAAATTCACCCCCCCGTTGTTTCCCATTGCTCATAGACTTACCTGTGTTTTAATGCTGACCAACTTCCCCCATCCCTTAGAAAATTTCTCACCTTCTTCACATTCCTGCCCCAAACCTCTTAGAGTGAAGGTTTTCCAAACTTCTCCCAAGATTATTTTTCCTGAGGTAAGCATTCCTTTCTGTGTGCTCCCTTCCACAGCATGTTGGCACACTTGGCATTGCTGGGTTTTTTTCTGTAACACTACTTTCTGCTTTAAGCTATATATTCTTAACAGTCTTACTCTTCTTTATATTTCTAGTAATTTTCCTGAAGCCTGCTATGGTTAGTAAATATATATCGAAGGTGACCTTTATTTATTTGGAAATAAAGCTGCAGAGATTAATATTAAATCTATTCATTAGAGATACATTATCTATTAAGAGTTGATATAATTCATACAAGCTATTTTTCACCATTGTATACCAACTTAAGTCTGTTACCAATAATTATTTATTCCACTGGAATATTTATTGAATTGGGGAGAAATTCTTTACAATAGTCAATACTATCTGTGGCATTTCCCACCCCTGTGGGTACAATAAAAGCCACCCTTTATCAATACTTCTTAATACTTTTTCAAATGAAGCATAATTATTTTCCCTAACTTTTGCACTTCCAGAGACTATCACACTAGACAAGTGAAATTGTTTATGATCCTTAACCTTCTCCTAGAACTCCCCAAGTGAAATATGATATGTGAAAGATGTATATACTTATTTTTAATACTCAAATTGTCATCAAATGTAAGTGCTTAAAATAAAAAATGTTTGTGTATTAAGCAATGCACCTTACTATTCAATTACATAATGCTGATGTGTCTCTGCAGAGTAGGAGGTTTACTGGGGATGTCAAGTTTCCTGAAACTCTGAAATTATGCTAGAGAGGTACAAAACCAAAATGCAGAGAGAAAGAATTGAAGTGGGTTTTATAGCCGTGTTCTGTGGAAACATTGAGAGGAAAATAATTCGAAGACATCCAATAAGAAAGGGAATAATCCAAATCCAGGGCTACAATGAGAAGCCACAGCTTGACAAACTTTCTGCATTAGGAAATGCTTCTGTAAATAAACATTTCCATTCTGAGGGATAATTGTAAGTGAACTTGTTTTATTACCTTCAAGTAATAAGCCAAATGAGATTCTGAATGATTCCTATAATGAAAGCCACATTCCTCAAAACTTAACCATTTGAAATAGTTTTCTCCATTTCCTAGAATGGTACGTGAATTCTGTTTCCTTATAGGCATATTTCATTTGGTCTGTACTGTAACATTTTTCCAGTTGTATTATAATTATCCATTCATGTGTCAGTTTTCAACTCTAAGGAGTGAACTCCTGTAGGACAAGAATAATGTCATCTAATGTATGTTTAGTGCCAGTAAATGCTCAATTAAATGTTTGTTCGAAAAATAAAGGAGAAAATTCAGCATAACTCCTATGATTCTAGATTGAGCAAATGAATATCTGATGGAGTCCTTACTGAGATGAGAAAAATCAGGGAAGAACTGAGTTTCAGCTTGATATGCTTGAGATGCTTTGTAGATAGTTAAACGGATATAGAAAGTAAACAATTGGATATAGCCTTCTGGAGAATGAGTTAGAGATGTAGATTGGTTATCATTAGAATAAAGATGACATTTAGCTACTGAATTAGATAGAATCAGTTCAAGAGACAAAGCAGAAGATCAGAGGTTCTAGAAGCAACCCAGGTGTAACTCAGATTCAGTCAGGTGTAAGAAGAGAAGCTAAGAAAGGAAACTGAGAAAAAGTAGCCAGTAAGTTAGGGAGGAAACATGAGGTACTTTAAAATCCAAGGGAAAAGAACGTATAGAGATATAGTGATGAATGGTGAAAAGTCCTTGAGAGCTTAACTTGGTTGAGGGCAGAAATGTGTCTATTTGACCTGGCAATATAGAGCTCATTGGTGATCAAGGCAATAATTTGGAGACTGGTGGAGGTAGAAGCCAAACTGAAGAGAAAATGGACTACGAGGAAGTAGAGACAGAGCAAATGTAATTTTTGGAGAAGGTTGGCTATGAAAAGAAGCAGAGAAATGGGATGGTAGCTGGAAGGAGATGAGGGATCAGGGTAAGGTGTGTATGTCCACACATGTATGAATTATGGGAGGAGCAAGAACATGCCAGAATGGTGATGACAAGAATCCAGAAGAGAGGGAAAGACTGATGAATGAGAGAGGAGATGACAAAGGAGACAGATGAAAGCTCATCATTGCCTTTGTTGAGATTAGGGCATTTTCCTCCATGCTCAAAGAGAAAATGAGGAAATGGGTATAACTTCTGGTTTGTATCTTAATTCGGTCATGAGAATAAAAGGAAACTACTCTCTAGTTGTGCTCCCCTTATCTATGTATGGGTAGCAAGTCACCCCATAACTTTGTGACGTAACAATGATTCATTATTTCTCATTATTTTGGGGTTTAACTGGACTCAGCTGAGAAAACAGTCTTTCAGCCTCCAGGGTTCCTCTTCACGTGAGTTCTCGCAATTCAGTAGTCGATCTTTCCAGCATGGCAACTAGTTTTAAAGAGCTTGCATTTCCAAGAGGACACACCTAATATTCAAGTATTTATTAAGCACATGCTTGTATTCTACTTGCTAGTATGCCACTGGCCAAGCAAGTTACATGGTAAAAACCAGAGTCAGTGTGAGCGAGGCTATAAAGGGTCACACATGCTGGGAGATAAAGTTAACTGGTGAGAGGTGGGAGGGTGCTAAAGTAACTATCATAGGCTGCTTTTTTTTGGAGATTTTATTAAAATATAGCTAATATACAATAATATTAGTTTCAGGCGTACCCCATAATTATTCAATATTTACATTTCTTACGAAGTGATGATCACTCTCGATAAATCCAACAACCATCTGTAACCATACTATTCTATCACAATATTATTGACTTATACTGTACATTATATCCCATGACTTGTTTTGTACCTGGAACTTTGATCCTCTTATTCCCTTTATCTCCCCCCACCTTTTTAAAAAATTTTTCAATTACAGTTGACATTCAATATTATTTATATTAATTTCAGGTGCACAGCATAGTGGTTAGACATTTATATAATTTAAGAATCGATCCTCCTAATTAGTACCCACCTGACACTATTCATAGTTATTACCATATTATTGATTATATTCCCTATGATTTACTTTACATTCCATTGACTGTTTTGTAATTTCCAATTTGTATTTCTTAATCCCTTCACCTTTTTCGCCCTACTCCCAACCCCCCTCCCATCTATCACCCTGACAGATCTAGTACTCATCTGACACTATACTTACTTATTACAATATTATTGACTATATTCCTCATGCAATACCCTACATCCCCATTACTACTGTGTAACAAACAATCTATACTTCTTACTCCCTTCCCATTTTCCATTAACCCCAACCCCCCTCCCATCTGGCAACCATCAAAGTGTTCTATATATCTATGAATTTGTTTCTGTTTCATTTGTTTTGTTATTTAAATTCCACTTATAAGTAAATCATATGACATTTGTCTTTTGCTGTCTGACTTTCTACACTCAGCAAAATATCCTCCAGGTCCATCCATGTTGTTGCAGATAGCAAAATTTAATTCTTTTTAATGGCTGAATAATATTCCATTGTATATATGTATGAATTCATATTTATCCATTTGTCCACTGATGGATACCCAGGATGCCTCCATATCTTGGCCATTGTAAATAATACTGCAATGAACATATGGATGCACGTGTTCCTTTACAGTACTGTTTTGAGTTTCACATAAATACACATAATTATCTTTCTTTGTCTCTTGTTATAATCTTTGTTTTAAAGTCTGTTTTGTCTCAGATAAATGTTGCTACTCCAGCTTTTTATTTGTTTGTTTCCATTTTCACCAAATAACGTTTTCCATCTCTTCACTTATAGTCTGTGTGTGCCTTTTGATCTGAAGTGAGTCTCTTGTAGGCAGCATATGTAAGGGTCTTGTTTTCTTATACTTTCTGCCACCCTGTCTTTCGATTGGAGCATTTAATCCATTTATATTTAATGTAATAGGTGATCAATATGTAATTATTATGATTTTATTATTCACATTTTTGAACTTTTTTTTTTTTTTCATCTTAAAGAAGTCCTATAAGATTCCTTGTGATACTGGTTTGGTGGTGATGAACTCCTTTAGCTTTTTCTTGTCTAGGAAGCTCCTTATTGGTCCTTTCATTCTAAATGATAGCTTTGCTTAGCAGAGTAATCTTGTTTTTAGATCCCTGCTTTTCATCACTATGAATATTTCATTCCAATCCGTTTCAGCCTATAAAGTTTCTGTTGAGAAATCAGCTGACAGTCTCATTGAGAGTTCCCTTGTAGGTAACTGTTTTCCTCTTGCTGCTGTTAAGATTCTCTCCTTGTCTTTAACCTTTGGTATTTTGATTTTGATGTGTCTTGGTGTGGGCCTGTTTGGGTTTATATTGTTTGGGACTCTCTGCACTTCCTGGTCTTGAATATCTATTTCCTTCATGAGATTTGGGAAGTTTTTCATCATTATTTCTTCAAATAGGTTTTAAATTCCTTGCTCCATTGCTTCTCCTTCTGGTACCTCTATGATGTAAATGTTGGTAGGCTTGATATTGTCCCAGAAACCCCTTAAACTGTGCTCATTTTTTTGGATTTTTTTTCTCTTTTTGCTATTCTGTTTAGGTGTTTTCTGCTACCTTATCTTCTGAATCACTGTTTAAATCCTATTCTTCATCTAATCTATTGTTGATTCGCTATAATGTCTTCTTCATTTCCGTTATTATACTCTTTATTTCTGATTGTTCTTTTTAATGTTTTTTATCTCCATTTTTATGTTTCCTTTCTCTTTGTTGAAGTTCTCCCTGAGATTACTGAGCATCCTCATAACCGGTGTTTTGAACTCTGCATCTGGTAGATTGCTTCTCTCCATTTTGTTTAGTTCTTTTTGTAGAGCTTTGTTGTGCTCTTTTATTTTAGATAAGTTTCTCTGCCCCCTCATTTTGGCTGCCTCCCTGTGTTTATTTCTATGTATTAGGTAGGGCTGTTTTGTCTCCTGGTCTTAGTACAGTGGCCTTATATACTTGGTGTGCTATGGGGCCCATTGGCACAATCTCCTTGGTCACCAGAACTGGGTGCTCCAGGTATGTCCCTATGTGGGTGGTTTGTGCCCTACTGTTGTAGTTGACCCTTGGTTGCTCTTTGCACGGCAATGGGAATGACTGACACGCAGGCTCATTGATTGTGAGGACTGGCCGTGACTATAGTGAAGTTGCTGTTGTGGAGGCCCTGACTCTATGGAATAATATTCACTTTAGTGGGGCTCTGGTGCCTGCCCAGTCTGCCCTTTGGTATGTCATCCTTGGAGGTGGCTTGGTTTAAAGCTGGCCACTGGGCATGTCAGCCCTAGGGCCACCTGGGAGGGGACCTGCTGCAGGCCAAGTTCAACTGCAGCCTGTACTCTGCCCAGAGCCACCAGGCATGAGCCACAAAGCAGTCTACAGATGGCTATTGCCCATGCTGTGCTTGGAGGTGCCTCAAGAGGCTAAGCTGCAAACGGAGGCCAGCTGTCATTAATGCTAGGTTTAAGGCTGCGCAGCCAGAGGTATAGGACACCCTGAAGCCAGATGCTGCTTGTTTGGGTTTTGTGAACCTCTGAGAGACTTTAGGAAAATCTGCAGCATGAGCCAAAGCAAGTGGAAGCAATTTGGGTGTGCTGGAGAGTTGGGTGGGGTGGGGCTTCAGGGAATCAGGATGAATGAATGGTTTTAGCCAGGTTGATGGAGAGAGACGAGGGCTCAAGAAAGAAACAATGGCTTCCGCCAGCTCCTCCATCTAGAAAAATTCTGCCTCTCCAGCCCTTTCCCTGAAGCCAGACAACTCAGTTCCTCCCCATGTGTACCTGTCACCCTTCGAGCTGTTGCCCCAGTGCTGGAACTCAAAGTGAGTGAGTCTATCAGTGAGTAAATCAGTGAGCAGGCCCTCCATGAGGAGCACCTGGGACTTCAGCCACCCTGTCTCTCTCAGCCACAGTCTCCACTAGTTTTCACAACCAAAAATTATGGGGACTTCTCTCCCTGGCACTGGAACCCTGAACTGGGTGTGGCTCTGGGGCCCCTCGCTCCTCCTGGGAGACCTCTGCAGCCAAAATATCCCTCCTGATTTTTAATTATCACACGTGGGTATGGGATCAGCTTGTCTGCCTCTCTGCCCATCCTACCAATCTCAAGGTGGCTTCTTCTGTATGTCTGTAGTTGTAGGGTTTCAGTTCAGCAAGACTTCAGGTGATTCTCAATGATGAATTTTTTGTAGTTTAGTTGTAATTTTGACGTGGTCCCGAGAGGATGTGAGCACAGTGTTTACCTATTCCTCTGGTTTTGACTGGAAAACCAGGAATAGGTTTTGACTGGAAATCACTTTTATTTTCTTAAAAACAACATCATTATCTCTTAAAAGTTGGTTGGGAAAGAAATACAAGAAGTAAGACTGTCATTATGGGAATTGGAAAGACAATAATATTTTGTGGCAGTGTTGAATACCTGTGTGAGCTGTATTCATCAACATAATAGAAAACAATATAAATCTATTATAATTTTGTGTGATATTCTTCAGCAGCTCTTTAATGCATACAGGAGCAGACAAACTGGCAAGATCATCTACAAATGTCTAACTCTGGGAGAAAGTATGGAGACAGCAGAAAAGTGACACCGTATGTAATACCTATCCTTTTGTCTTTTAAAGACTTTCTTGTTCTTCTCTTTTAAGAATCAACCGATCACAATAAATTTTGATATGGAAGGAAAAACATGCTAGACACTTATAGGTCAAAAAGGAAAGGTATTAGAAACTGTCATTAGCATCAGGAAATTTATTTTTATGGCTGAGAAATTTATAAAGTAGTTGGAACCTTACTTTCAATTACATAGGCATTTGTTGCTTCTATACTTTTTATTCACTTCCCATTCAATTTTCCCTCATTTACCCTCTTCAGTGGAAAATTCTCCAAAATCCCTTTATATTTTCAAACTTTCCTACTTAACTGTCATATTAGTCAGTGTCCAGTCACAAATATAGAAACTGTACTTGCTATTTAAACCTAGAGAATTTCATACAAGGAACAGAGTCAACACATATGGAGCGATGATGAGGCAAAAAGAGGACACAGACATAACCCAGAAGCAGAAATTGCAGGAAACTGATACCATCCTTTGGAGCAAAGGGAAGAGGTTATTAAACCCCAGAAGCTTGGAGGAAGGATTCTAAAGTGGGAGGCGACTTCATATGTTTATTTCTTGATCATTTGTGCTGGAAATACATTATGCTGTTGGCTTCAAAGAAGGATTGGACAAGTACTCTTCACTTTTCATTTTCATGAACATAACCATTGTTTTAAAGGTTCTAAAATCAAAAAGTACATAGGCCTTCCATTTGGGGCTTTGTGATGAGGTGAAAAATTGACCAAATTTTATCAAAGATTAAAAAAAAGCAAAAAAAAGGGTTTTCTAAAAATGAGAAGAAAACAAACCAAAGGAGGCATTTAATTAGCGCTTAATAATCTTGTCCCTTAGTCTCTATTGCTAATCCTTTTTTCGTACCAAAAGTTTCATTTTACAGTGGCAATAAAAACAACAAGCTAAACAATACATATTCTGAAGTAGCCCAAGTTATTTTTTTTCTTAAAGCCTCCTAAGGCTTTAATATAAACTATTTGTAGTAGAGCAAAACTTCTCTATCTAAAAACATCTATAAAACTGTCATCTGAAAACATTTATCTTGATAACAGCTAATGCACAGGTCATGAGAATTTAAAGCAGTATTTGTGAAATAATCACAGCTTTCTAAATGCAGTGTTACAACAGTTTACAGGAATTGTGAGCATTTTCCAGTTTTCTTTCACAATTTTTGTCTTTATTTTTCTCTATAAAATATGTTAATGTTTTTGGAATGATTTTTTGGAGGATATTTGTAGACTGAAATAATAATGTTCCAACTTTATTCCAGAAGGATTGATGTTTTGACCAGCCCTTTGGAAGGAGGTATGAACAGCCAAAATAAATATAGGCTAGGGTGGGAGGGGAAAAACAAGCATTTAGTTGCTTATGTTTTAAAAATTCATCGAGTGCACCTGAATTGGGTTTTTGCTTTATTTCCTTTTCCTTCCATTTTTGAATTATATGTAGAACAAGGTAGGGTCCAATTTGGGCTAAACAGTGAAGAACCCCCTTTTCCCTTTTGTGTGCCTGATTTTTTAGTGTTGCTATCACAACCAAAGATTCTTGGTTGTTAAAATCTTGCAGTCAAGTCTTGGGTTAATAATAACATACTTCATCTTTAGAGGTCATTAGAACATCCAGAATTAAGTTCCGTCCATCTGGTTATCAATGATAAATGGTGTAACTAACAGGTGTGGTATGTGTTCCAGTGGATGCCACCACTGGCTTTCCATAGTGTGAAAGTGTCCCCTCATTCTATCCACAGAGGACCACTGCCATACAAACCAGTGTAAGCCTGATGAGTCCTCTCTTTTTCCTCGGCCTAATAATAACATCTGTCAAAATCATTTAGAGCTGATATGAGGACACTAGGAGCCCTCAATTTTCCAGAATCACCCTGGGAACTGGTGAGAGATACAGATAGAGGAGATTGTTTGATATTCCTCCTCCTTCCATTTCCGTTCACCCTAGGCAGGGAGTATCCAAATATTAGTTAATGTGTGCCTCCCCCAACACACACACACACACATACACACATCATGACACCACACCCTGACAGTTCTTATCCTGTTCTTTTTATCTATAAGCAGTATTACCTTCTAACACAGTGTATAATTTGCTTATTTATTGTGATTATTTATTGTCTGACTCTTACTAATATATAAACTCTGAAAACAGGAATCTTTTCGCTGACCGTTTCCTTATCAGTTAGAACAGCTAAAGATTTGTTAAGTTGATTCATCGGAATAGATTTAAAATGTTACTATATTGGAATTCTAGCCTTATAAAAAGTGAAGATTGTCTTACGAGGAACACTGTCAAGAGAACATAAACTTTTTTCCTGATTTTGAAGTAATCCTATGCATATACTTTAATAATTATGCAATACATGTAATTTTATTGCATGCAAACATATTACATAGACTAATACCGGCTACTGCAAACTAAATTTTAGTGGCTTAACAAAATAGAAATTTTGTTCTTGCTCACATAACTGTCCAAATTTGGGTGTTTATGGTCTAGAGTGGCCTTCCCCCATGTGGTAATCTAGCCACCCAAACTCTTTCCCTGTGAGGGATCTCCTGCTTGTGAGACTCCTCAGTCATCAGTGATTAGCTGGCTGAATGGGAAAGGCATGGCTTCTTAATCATCTTGACCTTGAAGAGACACGCATCACTTCTAGTGATCCCATTCCTTTGATCAGAACTGTTACATGGCTCCACCTGGGTGCAATATGATGTGCCATTTCTGGTTGGACAGCTACTTCCTAGGGACAGCTCTACACTATCGTAGGAAAAGAATGAATCTGATGAATTGTTTACTGTCTGTTATATTTCATGACCAAGTTCTCCTGTAGTATATATTGCCATTGACAGGCTGTAGAAGTGGGGTTTACTGCCATAATAATGCATAATAACTCAAAGAATATAATGGTGGACAATCTTGTCATTGGCTGTGTTCAACTTCAGACCATAAGTCAGTTTCAAGTCTGCTCTAAATGTCTCTGATGTTGGGATGTAGCCTCAATAGCAGCAGTGGCGGCGGCGGCAGCATTTGGGGCAGGCTTTTCTCATAAGCATGATTGAAAGAGGCCAAGTCAAACCATGCATATCTAAAGCCTCTTGTTAAACATAGAAGAGATGAGGGCTACACTAATTTCATTGGCCAGTACAAGTCATATGGCTAAGCTCAACAAAATGAGGAAGACCCATGGCATGTGTGGTGTGATGGGGTAGTGAATATCTGATGACAAATTACATCCCCCACAGGTTTACGTTGAACAGATTCAAACATAGAACGGGAGTTCAGTGTGGCCTCTCAAATGGTTTCACCTGAGAATAGAGAAGCCACAGAAGAGAGGGACGCTCAATATTCAGAGGTAATTTTGAAACATTATACCAGTCACCAGAACCAAATTCTTATTTCCTTCTCTTTCACTTTTTTTCAATTCCTAGACAAAGCTGTTTGATCCCCTATACGCAACCATCTCCAACTTTTCTTCTGTCCAACATTGCCTTTGTGCTCTAATATTTTCAGGCCAGTTCTTGGGCTGTTTATATACCAAAGTCATTGTACCCTCTGGGTTTTGGTTAGTGCTATTATATGCGTGGGGAATGTCACCTTTAATCCTTGCTTCTCTCCACATCTCCTATTAATAGCCGCCCACTGAATATTTATGAAATCTCACCATTTCTTTGAGTATTTATTTACCTTCTGTGCATTAACTATCTTCTTCTCTGTTCCATCTCTTCATCCATCCTTTCAACAATATGTAATGTTTGCCTAGTATATGTCAATAATTCTTTTACAAAATGGGGATGTAGCAAGAATAGATAAATTTAAAAAAGAATATCTCCAATTTATGGAGTTTATATTTTAGAGAACATAGATACGAGAGCTGAAATATAAATAATATTCTATATAGTGCTAATACTGTGAATAAGTGGAAACAGGCATGTATGGCTGTGTGAGGGGAATGAGAAACATTAAATAGGTGGTCAGGGCCAGCCTTCTCAGTATTTGATTGAGAAGAAAATGATGAAAACAAAACTGTCCATGCAATTGTAGTCAAATATATACTTCTAATCAGAGTTCCCATACCTCAAGAACCTATAAAGCCTCTCCTTTTTTTTTTCTCTCTCCCTGGAATTCATTTATCATATTTAAGTTGTTGGGTGAATACAGAAAGGCCAAGCAGGGTAGACCAAGGTGATTGCCAGGGCCTATAATTTACTCAGTTATTTTTAGATTAGGTGGAATTACATTGTTTGATGGGCATTTCTTTTTCTAACAAAGATCCAGTTGAGCAAATATGGAGGAATAATGTTGCCTAATGCATCACAGTGCTGATTTGATAGATCCAGAGAAAAATGAACAAGCGTCCTTGGAAATAGGATTCCTTACCTTCATTTTCCTCCTTTGCCTCTGTTCTGCTTTGGGAACTGACTGGTTTGACCCCTGGTGTGATCCTCCAAGGGGGAGATCCAAGGAGAGAGGATTAACCTCACCACACCAATCTTCAAGGTGTTTGGGATTGTAGGTAAAAACTAGTGATGTAGGGAATAAAATGTGGATTTGCGATTTCCACCCTTGGCCTTATTAATTTGTTTTTAAAATTTTTTTCTTCACCCTTGGCTTTATATTCGCTTCCAATTACTGCTGTAACAAAATTCCACGCACTTAGTAGTTAAAACAACACAAACTTCTCATCTGATAATTCTGTTCCCCAGGAGTTTTCCTGGGCTAAAATCAAGGTGTCATCAGGCTAAAATCAAGGTGTCATTCCTTTCTGGAGGCTATAAGGGAGAATCCCTTTCTGTGACTTTTCCAGCTTCTAGATGCCACATAGTCCTTGGTTTATGACCCCCTTCCTCCATCTCCAAAGAAATAGCTGGCCGAGTCTTTGTGCCACATCTTTCTGACCCTGCTTCCATCATCACATCTCTTCCTCTGATCACAGCCAGGGGACAGGTCCGTTGTTTTAAATATCCATTAGATTAGATTGGACTCACCTGGATAATCCAGGCTAATTTGTCTATCTCAAAGTGCTTTGCCTCAATCCCCTCTACAAAGTCTTTTTTGTCATATAAGGTCATATAGTCACAGGTTCCAGGCGTTAGGATTTGGGAATCTTTGGGTCTGCCATAATTCTCCTTCCCATGGCTTCTCTTTAACTGATGACTGTGACTTCCAAGAATGGGTGAAGTCTCACCAGACAGAACATTCCTTCATTAGGCTAACCTGATTCCTGGAGATGGGTAAGGAGAACAAACGTCTTTTCTTAGTACTGTGACGTCACTCTGCTTCTGATCATTAACTTGGCAAACCTGGGGACTGAGCACGCTTTGTGACATGTTATTGGACTGCTCCAGCCTGTTTAGTTTTTGCAGCTGGAATTTAAATCACCTCTTGAGAATTTTCTATGACAACTTATAGAAATTGTTTTTATTATATTTAGAGGTAGAGGCTGCCTTCCCCCCAGCCCCCCATTGCGTATGTTCTAGCATCATCCACTACTGTCCTTTTGATGGATTCCAAATTGTTCCTGGGAGGAAAATGGTGATAATTCTAATTTCAGCTTCTCTGCTCTAGGGACTGATTTGGGGCCTTGTCTTTGATATTGTGCTTCTCTAATCATAATCCTGACTTTCTGAAATATGAGTGTCAGTAAAGAAAAGGCTTGCCAACTCCATCACTCATTTATCACTTGAGAGGATGCTTTTAAGGAAGGTCTTAAATGAAGGCATTGTACAAATGCCAAAAAAAGAAAAAAAAAAGTGCTATGTCTAGGGATTGGTGAAAGCTTCCCATTGTCTGACCTCAATTAAAAAAAGCAGAAATATGTCTAAGGATTGCTTTCGAGACACCTAAAGTGGCTTACAGGATGTCAGAGTTAACTCCCTCCTACCCTGAAGCTCTTTGTCATCAGTGATCCAGGAACCTCATTCCTTTACTTCTTTCTAGAAACTCCTCATGAATTTATGTAGAGCCCTTTCCTCAGGGCCAATGGTTGAATTTAAACCTGCACTTAATGGAAGTGAGAAGGAGTAATTATGTACAACATAAGTGGAAGGAATTTTAATATCTCCTAAAAGATACATGAGCATAAGATTAAAATGTTTGAATTGGAATGAAGTGCGGTTTTTCAACCATTTTTTCATTATTACCTCTATAAGGAGACTTTTTTAGATATATATATTTTTCTAATCACCCTCCTATGACATTTTAATACCACTGATATGCTCTATATCTATTATGTGCTGTGTGTATATCTGTGCTTTACACATAAAAAGAGGAAGTTATTTTGCCCCTCCTCTGAGAGCAAATTTTTACCCCCTCGAGGAAGATATTGCCCTATTACAAATGCATGGTATAAGTTGAAGGGACTTTATTTTATCCTCGCTCCATTTTCATAATATTATAATTACTTATTTTAAAAGTGAAAACTGATTATGACATGAAAATCATAATAAATACATATGCAAAAACAATGATGAAGAACAATTATACTCTCCCAAGTCATATGAAAATATATAATATACCATATACACACAATATAATTTTATAAACATGGCCATCTTTCTGTGTCAATAGGCATATTATCACATTATTTTTATAGTTGCAGAGTAATTCATTATGTAGTTATAACGTCTCATCATTTAGGTACACAATACTTGGGCAGATATCTACTAACTTGTTTCTAACTTATTTTGAGAGAAACAACACTGAGATACATGCATGTATGTATCTTTTCATATATGACTGAATATTTCCTTGGGATGCACGCCTACAAGCGCAATCTTTCAGACAAAGAGAATGCATTTTTTAAGGCATTTGATATATGATGCTGAATTGCCCACTAAAACACCATGGTTCCTTTCAAAAAGCCATAATCGTAGCAAACTTTGAGTAAGATCTGAGTAATTGAGTGGTATCTCTCCTACCAATAAAATATTGCATTTGCATCCAGATGATTGGGCATATTTTTAGAGGGTGTAATTGTTCAATTGGAACAGAAACTCCCTGGAGCAAGCAGGAATTGAAAAGAGTTTTGTGATGTGTTCAGAATTTTACACGTGTAACTTGGCTCATCAAAACTATAAGGGTATTTGTAAAGGGGTCGGAAAAATGATTACCATCCAAGTTGGTTTTTTGTCCCTTGTTTTTACTTTTTATTATTTTTAAACTGTCCACACATTTCATCCCAGCTTCTATGAATGGATTTGCTGTAGAAATTTGAGATGGCAGAGATGCAGGCAACAAAGAAAGAAAGTACTTTCCAACCAGTGACTTCTTGTAAATGTATTAATTTGACACTAATTTATTGAGCAACTACTAGATGGCTGGCACTGCTGCAGGCCTGGGGCACATATAGCAGTGCCTAAAAACAAGCCCCTTCCATCATGAAGTTTGTGTTCCAGTGTGGGGAGGCAGACAATAAGCCAAGCAGACAAAAATATATAATATGATGCCAGTTAATGATAAGTCTTATGGAGATAAATAAGAGAGGGAGTGGTGGGGTGGAGGTGGGGAGGCAGGAAAGGTAGTCAGAGAAAACCCTCTGAGCAGAATTGAAATAAAGTGATAGAGCAAGCCACGTAGATATCTGGGGAAAGACTGTTCCAGACAAAGGGAAGTGCAAGTAAAAGTTCCTGAGATCTGAACACGCTTGCTAATGAGGAATAGGAAGGAGGCCAGTGGGGCTAGAGCAGAGTGAGCGATAAGGACAAGGTTAGAAAAAGAAGTTCAGAAGATAGACAAGGGTTAGTTAATGCATGGCATGACAAGACACCTAAGGAGTCCATAATGCCTCTGATTTTGAATCATTGCAATCATCTATTGAACAAATACTTAAAGCTTCTGCTATGTCCCAGAGCCCGAGCTAGACACTGGTTATATGAGGGGACTGAGACAGGTAAGGCTCACGGAGAGAGCATCTGGAAAGGACACAGGCAAGCACAAAGGCAATTATGGGTTATTGTGAGGTGTCATCATGAGCGATGTACAGGGCATTCGCTGGAACACAGCCACAATTCGCCTAGATAGCTATAATATAAAAATCGGGATTTTTAAAAAATAATACAACTTTTTTTTTTCTTTTAGTAACCTGCACATATCATTCCATCTTTGCATGCATTATATTATTTGAAATTAAATGTTAAGTCATCTGCTCATCTCAATGGATTTGTTCCCGCAATTAGGGTCTGCATCTTTGCATCGATTTTCAATGTAGTTCTGTGTCTGGAACAGGCTTTCACAAAATTTGAAATTCATGGCAGTCAACATATGCAAAAGAAATAATTTAATTAAGGTCTGACTTTGAAAAGTTCTGGACCTTCGTTAAAGGATTAGAATGTTATGAAAGGCTCACAACAAATCTAGAAGGAAGGAGTAGTTTGGGTTACTGGTGCTTTTTCCTACATGTTTTGTCAGTTGAGTCTCACTTGGTGGTAAATAGTTAGAAATGCTATGTGTTTTGTTTCCCCCTTTGAAGTCACTGGAGCAAAGAACAGTTTCTGCTATTGCTGTGTGTGGGTGTATGACAAATGATACATGAATGAGGAAACCAATTCTTCTCATTCGAATCTGGTCACAGAAATGCACAGAAAAAAATCGAGAACTCCAGGGCACTGTGGCATCCTGCTCATTCTAAGGGCGTTTACTATATGTATCCAATAGCTCAACTATCCCCCTGACTCAGGAATCTTGGGTATTATTTCAACCAGCTTGCCAGCGTAGCGAACTGAAACACTTATTTTTTTGTTCGAAGTGCTGTGTACTTTAGGGTGATTATCTGAGGTTTTTAGGACATGCTTTTGGTTGCAAAGGATCCTTATCTCCAAGGTAACACTGATATTCCTATTGGCAGGGATAGTTTGTCTATCTTGTTTGGGTCTTTCTGCTACTTGAAAAGCATTGTCAGGAGCAAATTTACTTGAGAACATTCAGAGTTGAGGAAATGGAAACGGTAGCACTGTTCCCAATCACCTTGGGTGTTTTTTTCTGTGCAGTTGGTACCTGCTGAGCAACCCAGGACACCACCCCAAACCGTGTTCCTGCTCAGATTAACTTCCCCTCATGTGAGTTCCCTACTTGAATATTTCTAGCACCAAGGTCCTTTGTAGTTGCTTGGTCTCTACCTAGACTATCGGCTTTGCTTGGGTGAACTTTGACTGCATCTTTTTAATTTTAATTTGGACAAATTTTGCTGCTTCTCATACTACGATAAGTTTCTTCTATATGGATCACAGGTAAGATGTCTGATGATGAGACAAGATCAACCCACTTACCTACTTCATTACACAATATTTCTGGAAATTAAATGAATAAGCTGGTGTTCAGAATGACTGAGCAATATGGGAGTTTATATCTTTTTATTCGTAACTTTGCAAAATTCGAATTGTGTTCTAAAACAGGTACTGTGCTTAGAGCTGGGGCTTCAGAGGCGAGGAAGACAAACACGGTTTTCCAATCTAGGGGTAGAGGAGGACGTTAAACAATCAGTGACACAAATAAACATGCACCTAGAAACGGTGGCACGGGAAAGGGGAGGATTCCAGGGGACACTAGTTTTAGATTACATTTCCAAGAAAGAGGTTCCTGAGTAAAAATTAAGCCATGACGTAAAGGTAAAATAGCAGGGAACAAGGGGTCTCAAGGTTACTTAGGGGCAAGGTTACTTCTAGGTGCACAGTGTTTCCCTGAAAATAAGACCTAGACAGACAATCAGCTCTAATGCATCTTTTGGAGCAAAAATTAATATAAGACCTAGTCTTATTTTGCTATAATATAAGACCCAATATAGTATAATATAATATAATATAATATGACCGGGTCTTATATTAATTTTTGCTCCAAGAGACACATTAAAGCTGATTGTCCAACTAGGTCTTATTTTTGGAGAAACATGGTAGGAGTACTTGCCAGGAGACCCCTGAGGGGGAAATCACTTTTTTTAGTCTGACTCACTGAAAGAAAATCCTCTGGGTGCAGGGAGTTATAAAAGGCAGGCACATTATAAGATGTGGCTGGAGAAAGAGATTTGAGTCACATGACGGAGGACCTTATTTTTTCTAATAATTATGAGGAGGCATTGCCAGGTTTTGAGCAGACGTGGGGGAGTGGGTTCATGACATGGTCAGAGATAATTGATTATAGTAATTACAATTCTATATGTAAAGGGTCTGATCAAGCATTCTAACCATTTTTATTATCACAAATTAGGACGTTTCTGAGTGTGTAGGAAATAGACATATAAATGTATGTATAATATATGTTACACATATATGTGTATGTGCATTTATTTAAATACATATACATACATGCATATATGTACATTCATGTGTGTATATATACACATATACATGCATGTGTGTATATGTGTACACACACAGATAAATTCAAATTTGAATTTGGAAACATACTTTGTGGTTAGGTGTAGAGCACGTCTCTAAATTCCCATTATTATTACTCAGAACATCTACGAGTTGACATTTAACTTTGAGGTTAAGACTCCGAGCTGATGTTGAGTTAGATGAGTACGACGTGAGTTGGGGTAGAAAAAGACTCCCAGGGAATAATCTGAGGGCTGTGGTCTGAGAACATAGACTGGACAACCCTAATGCCCTCTCTTCTTACATTTGGGGTTCAGGATTCATGGCATCCTAATGACTTTTCATTATAAAGAAAAGAAAACCTAAGTCTTAAACTAAAAACAAATAATAACCTCTGAGATTGTCAGAACTGTTTGAATAATGAAAGGCTAGGTTTACAAATAACTCATGAATTTAGCCTCAGTAAGAATGGCTCCCGGCTTGCCTCACGTGACCCACCACTGGCCTGCCTGTTCAGACCCTCTTGTCTGAAATTACTGTGGGTTGAACAGAACTGCCAAATACTATGAGAAAGGAAAGAGCAAAGCTGATCTAAGGCCTTGGGTTCAAAAGTCAAGGCTTACGGTCCCCCGCTGTGCAACGCTGCTTCCATTTGTGTTGTTTCCAGTGGTCCCTAAAACTCAGACCCAGAAAAGAACAGTGTCTGCTCCTCATGGTCAGTGAGGTTCTGGCCTGGGTCAAGTCTGCTGGCCTGGTGGGACCATTCTCCTCACCTGAATTTAGAGAAAGATACATGGAACTTACATAAAGGGCTTACTCAAGAATTATAGGGACATCAGACCTAAGTACAAATTGTGCACACACACAAGGGAATCCTTTCCCTTTTCCAAACCCACTTTGCAGGAGTGGAGGATGCACTCTACAGGGATAATGGAGTTTCTATAATATCCCAAACTGAATCGCATAAATATAAAAAATCTATGTGTCCACCACATACCTATGGTAAAAAAATTTAGGATGTTCTGGAGATGAACCACCTCATCTTTTGGAAATATTCTTTTTCTCTTTTTTACAATATCGTCACACTTTTCCTAAATTTAAGAAGCACAGAAAACAATCTCCTAAATGTGAATTTTGAAAAAAAGGGAGTTTGAATACAAGGTGCGACTCTGTTGGATTTTCTTCATTTGCCACACATATGCCGTGACTTACATCCTTCATTTTCTCTTTTGTTTTGAGTTTAATTGCATTTTTAAATTAAAACTCATCCAAGGAAAAATCGTATTTTTTTTCAACTTAATACTGGTAAGAAACCAAGAATGACAGCACTGAAATGGTAAAGTCCCGAAAATTCCAAACCCTGTGTAATTTTAAAGGAAAGAATAGTTTTCAAAATAAATTCACTTGCTCTATTATGTGGATATACAGAGGATATAAACTTAATAGAAAAGGAAACTGAAATATTGATTTCATAGTTCAGTGAACATAAAATCTATATATATTTAGGCAATCGCTCATTTTACAATTTCCCAGAACTAGTAGGCTCTTTGGCACTGGCACCATTAATTTTTATAGCTCAGTGCTAAATAAATGTAAAGTATGTGTGAAGGCATATGCTCTCATTACATATCTTCCAACGTAGTCAGACATTTTTTATGACTACTGATAATAATTGATAATGATATTGATTTTACTTTTTAAGCTTTACTTCCTATGACCCAAGCAGTATGCCAGTACTTCAGGCATTGTGTCTTTTAAATCCTCAGAATATCCTGTGAATAAATATCATTATACCTATTCAACAGTTGAGTTCACTGAGGCTTAAAGAGGTTAGAGTTCACTTTCCCATGGTTACACAACTACTAAATTGGGATTGGAATTTAGGCTAATCTGACTCATGGAAGAATATTGGCATTGTTGTTAAATGGTTAAAACACACTTAATTATATATTTGTACAGCAGATAGCACCATCATCCATAAAGGCAAATTATTCTTTGGCAGGATGGCAACTAGAGTCAGATCACCTCGTTTCAATGCCAGTTTCTACTACTTGGGCAAGTAATTCAATTTTTCTGTAAATGTAATTTCATTGCCTGTAATATGGGTTTTATAATACTAACTCATATGAGTATTAACTCCTAAGGATTGAATAAAATAATGTTCCCAAAACACATGACCTGATGCAAAAAAATGCATTTGATTCAGGATAGCTATTATTATTATTATTATTATTATTATTATTATTATTACTATTATTACCATTCCTGTATTTCCATTAGAGAAGTTGGTAGCACACATCAACACAACTTCAGTGAAATTGAATGAAATGTTTTATAGCTCTGTAATTTCATGCTGATTGAGATCTGTGATCTCAGATACTTTAAAAGATCACAAACGTTTCTATCATTATATCTCCACCAGGACAGACTTACAAAGGCTAATCCTCAGTAGACTGGATCTATGGCCCAGCAGGGACCTGGCTTCTACAGAGCTGACAGCCCGAGGGATGGAGAATGTTCCAGTGGTTGATCGGATTTTTCTCCCAACTTACTTTCCCTTAACATAATACCCTCCTGGGTTGAATCCAAATTAACTGAGCTTCTGTTGCGTGCTCAGCATCATGCGTTTTTCCATGGCTACTTTTTTTGTTGTCACATTTTTTTTTTTCCCCTCAAGACTCAGGAAATGAGCTTATTTATTTGGTAACTTTCTTTCTCTGCAGGTAGTGATGCTACAAGCGATAGCTACTGTGAACTTGTAAAGCTGATGGCTTCAAAATGTTTGGGCAAAGAGATAAAGAGTTATAACCAGTGATTTAATAACTCAGTTATATCTAAGTTTTAAATGTGTATATTGTTTTCCTTGGCTTGGACTTCTTAAGTATCATTTGATTGACCTCCGGGTAGAGGAGATTGGTACAGGGGGGAAAGAAACATGAGTGTTATAGGTTTGGAGAACGTGTAGTAGTGTAGACATAGTTTTATTTAGGTTCTTTTCGTGAATAAAGCTAGTTTTTAAGATAAACTACTCCTAAAAACTCTAAGTAGATCAACTTTCATTAAAAAGCTTTGGAAATGGAGGGAAGAAGGAAGACAATCTGAAGGAATGCATGAGGAAGATAATTGAAAATTTAAAATCATTATGCATTGGTAGTTTATTGTCCAGTGAACAATTAATGATATATGGTAGTTACTGAACGAATACCTATTGGGAGCAAGTCCCTCTGCTGGGGTTTTTCAAAAAATGAATTGATTCTGCCTTTGGAAAGCTTGTTGTAGTCTTTAGGAGAGAAAGGCTGATAACCAAGGACAAGGTAGGAAATGAAGAATGTGACAAGAAAGAAATAGGTGAAGCACAAATATAAAAGCAAAGAGTGAGAGAAGGGAGGAAGTGGTGACACTTTAATTGAGCCTTAAATAATGGGAAGGTTTTTGTTTATGTAAGGTAGTGGAGGAGCAGAGAAACATGTCAGAGCAAAGTCTGAATACAGACACATCTAAGAAGTGTGGGAAACAGTCGTCGTTTGGAAGCCAAGGGAAGAAAAGAATGGAAATTATGTTTGATGATGATGGAAGATCTAGCATGCTATCATTATATTAATAGTAGTTCTTGACTATGACATAAAGAGCCCAGTACAGTGTCTCTTTCATACACAGCAAGGATGAGAGTTTTAAGGTACTTTTGTTTCCTGTTTCCACATGTGTGACATTGTTTCAAATGGCCTTGCTTTGTTAAGTTTTCTATCAACAAGGAAGGTTCTTCTTTTTGGGAAATGATTGTAATAACCTCAAAATTCATGGTCTATGATATTGGTCATTTCAATTTCTCAGTTAAGTTTTCTGGACTTCCATTTTGGCAAGTGAAATATTTATCCTCAATTTCTACTGTGGGTAATGTTGAATATTGTTCTATTGAGTCCTTTCTTACCAACACCTTCATTTCTTCTGCCACTGTTATTTTCCCTCAAATGCCTCCTCATCTTCCTGTCTCTTAGCCGAAATAATGCCTAAGGAAACTGAAATTTATGGGATTGCTCATGACTCCAGTTTCAAGAAACAATGTTTGTCTTTATCACATGAAGTGTACTCATGTTTTCTAAACTATTCTAACTCACTTTTTAAAAAATATTGGTTAAAAAAACTCCAATTTTGTTTTCAACTAATGGGTTGAGATGAGTAATTAAAAAAATAGTGGTTCTGATTAAAGTCCCTTACTATCTATCTATGTGACAAAAGTGAATATAAGTCAAAATGTACTCCAAATGTACTGGAGAAGACCTGAAATCCTAAATGCAGACTCAGAGAATGCAAAGGTCTACCATTTACTGGACAGTGATCAGATATTTACCAAGAATCTGAATTTCTAGTCACCTTACACAGATGATTTAGCAAAGATCAGAACAAACAGGGAATCACTATTTTCATGGATAATCACTGCTCTCAAGTGGGAAAAATACATACACAGGCACCTAGAAGCTTACATAAAGCAGTTGAGAAACCAACAAGAGAAATATCCAGTGAAAGAGAGGCAGATTGGGTGGCCATGGAAGACTTGGCTAAAGAAGTGACTTTTATGCTAATATGTGACTGCCACAAAGAAGCCAGCTATGTATGGTTCAGGGATGTCAAACCAAACCAGAACTGCATAGTAGTTAAAGTGTAAAAGACAAATTTTGTTTAGGACAATTACAATAGGGGAAAAGAGACCTCAGTACAGAAATGGCTCAGTTCCAAATACAGCATGGGCAAGTGGGGACTTACGGCCAAGCAGTGGTGAGGGTCAGTCGATAGAAAGTTACGAAGAGGAAACATCAGGAGTATGCAGGATCCTGGCTGAACCAACCTAATAGAATTCTTGCTGAATATAGACCACCATGATCAGACATCACGTGGGAGATGGTGGAGCATGAAGGTCCTGATCAGATATCGAAGGTGATCAGATATAGATGGTGGGGGCTTCTGATTAAACTGACTTAGCAAGGTTATCACTAAGACTGGATTTTACAAGAAGGCGCACTGAGGGGCATACCGGAAGGTTCAGAGGCCCACCGTCTAACACAATTACATGGGGTGTGAGGATTTCAACATATTAGCATGCGACTTTGGGGGTGGGGGTGGGGGACACAAACATTCAGACCATAGCAGTATATGAAACCAAATTCCACTTTGCTTGTTTCTAGTGAAAAACATATGCATAATATTTTGAAAGTCAAAATTACTAAAAGGTTTCTTGGTGAATCTGTAGTCAGAAAACGAATCATATATGTAGAGGCTTCAGGCTCTGGTAGCATGGTGGGTCCGTGTCCACAACAGGGCTCTAACAGAGAACGTATCCCCTAGGCACTGCTGTGGGGGCTGCCATGTTTCGCTCTGTGAGTCTCCTGGTTTTATGTTCCTTGAGGCTGGAAAGCTTTCCTCTAGTTGTTCTTTCTTTATATGTCAATACCTTCACTCCGATTTCAGTCCAGTCTTTTGGATCAGAAAGTATGTATTCTCTTTTTATGTGCTTTCTCAGAATTATCCCTTGGTGATTCAATAATACTCAGAAGGCAATCTTACTTCCTTAATTTCTCTATTCTGGAAAAAATGCTTTCTGTTACTTTAGTTCTAGGAAAACAGCAATAGCATCTTCGATGAGTTATCCACAAAAACAGGAAACAAATTTTGTTTTGTGTGGTTTTTTTTTTTTTTTGGTCGTCTATTGCTATGTAATAAACCAACCCAAAATACTATGGCTCAAAGCAGTAACGATGTATTATTTCTTATTCTGTGAGTTGATGTGGATTATATGGGTGGTTCTCCTACTCTAATATGACATTGGTTGTGGTCTCTTATTTGGCTGTATGCAACTGGCAGTTGAGGTGAGTTGGAAAGTCCAAGATGTCTTCCTTCACATGTCTGGGCTTTCTTTCTCCACTACATGGCCTCTTCACATGACTAGGCTGAGCTTCTTCATAGCTCGTTGGTCTCAGAAGTCTTACCTGGTGATTGGCTTTTGAGATAGAGGAAGTGAAAGCTGTCAGTTCTCTTAAGGTACAAGACTCAAAGTACACATTCTGTGGGTCAAAATAAGTCACAAGGCCAGCCCCGATTTAAGGAGAGGAAGAGATAGGTACAATACACCTAAGGAGGGAAGGAATACAGGATAGCTGTCTTCAAAATCTGTCTATCACAACTTGCCTTCTAGCCACAATATTTCCAGTGGGCAAAATACTGTCGCCATCTTGCTGAAAGGAGTCCTTGCATTATAATATCAGCTTTAAATGCAGTATTTCATTATATAAATCATGCCTGGATGCCATGAGACTCCTTGGGTGCAATTTCTCATATGCAAAGGTGTTTGAACTAAAAGTATAATTTATCTGCCCTACAAAACCTGGCATAGACAGGTATATCAGACCAGAAAAATTGCAATGTACAGTACTGTTCAAAAAAGTGGCGGCTGGAGGTTGGAATCCATAGAAGTCACTGGCTTCTTTGTGCATATGACCCCAGTTCTCTCTATTCCAAGGGCAGGAAGTAGTGATTCAGTCCCAGTTCTGCTCCCTGGTATGAGTTGTTCTCTGACTTTGCTTTCTGAGCTGTTAGATCTGCTCTCTGAGTCAGCCTTTCTTTTCCTTCTTTCATTAGAAATGACCTGTACCTGAGTAGTTTTCCCAGCTCTCTTTCAGCGCTTCATTGTTTGGGGGCCCAAAGCCTTTTTCAAATTTAAATTTGAACTGTCTCTGTCCCTTTTAGTCAAAGTTGGCAAAGTTCATTTCTAATCTTTGTGGTTTTCCTATGAATCAAATTATACTCTATTTCATTAGACAAAAGGAACAAATTATTTTGAGTAAGGCCCATCTCTTCTTAGGGTTGTAAGATTCTTAAAATCCCTGGGGTTGTTGCCTTAAATCTTGCAGAGATCTCAACAAGATCTTTTACAGCCACACCTTTAATTTGATTTTTCCTCCAAGGCCTTTGTTCTGTGGCCATTTTTCACTTTGAAAACCTTTGGCTTCTCAGAGCAGGATTCATGGCAAGTCCTGTGTTGGAACTATTTTGTTTCATTTTTTGAGAACTGAACCTCCTTCCTGGGTCCCCCTGCCCCACAATCCCTTATCATACATGGCTAAAACATGCCAACTGGCACTTTCACATTCTTCTAGAACTCTCCTTAGCTAGGTCCATAATTTCATTAGGTACATTTTATATTATCTACATTACACAGTCTTGCCTTTTTTTTTTTTTTACCAAGTATAACATAGCTCTCTTTTTCTCTATCCTCCAGTAGCAATTTTCTCATCAACTTTTCAGCCTCCCAACAGGTTCCCTACTGTCCTTTCCTCTGCCACCACCCAGTCCCAGAACCAATGAGTAAGATTTAGATTTTTCTTATAGCAGAACCGTACTTCTGGTACCTGTTTCAGATGTATATGCTTATATAACAAACTACTCCAACATTTAGAGATGTAAAAGCAATGATCATATTTGCTCATAATTCTGTGGTCAGAAAATTAGTAGGGCACGGAGGGGGTGATGTGTCATCCCCACATCAGAAGTGCCTGCTGTCTCACCTGAGATGGCTCAAATAGCTGGGAAGGGACTGGGTCAGCTGTACTAGGGTCATATGGCTGGGGTTTTGCTTTCATTATTGATTGAGGTTTTGGGTTCTTTTCCTATTATTATCTTGGGCTTTCTCACAGCATGGTGATCTCACAGTAGTCAAACTTCTTTCATGGTGCCTGGTTTCCTTTGGGAGAAAGCAATAGCTGCTTTATTTAAGGGTAGAAGAAATAGACCCCACCTCTTGAGGGATGGAAAAGTATGCATATACAGGAAGGAAAATAATTGATGGATCCCTTGCTGAAGCCTGTCAACCAGAGGTTTTCTGCTTTAGGATTGTTCAAACATTCCTCATCATCACCTGTAATAAGAGATATGTGAGACCTAAGAAATATCTATATATTTATAAATAAATAGTTTCAAGAAACAATGTTTGCCTTTATCACATGAAATGTACTCATGTTTTCTAAACTATTCTAATTCACATTTTTTAAAATATTGGTTAAAAAAACTCCAGTTTTGTTTTCAACTAATGGGTTGAGATGAGTAATTTAAAAAATAGTGGTTCTGATTAAAGTCCCTTACTATCTATGGGACAAAAATGAATATAAATCAAAATGTACTCCAGAATAATTTGCCAAAAGTGATGCAGCATGACTGAGGCAAAGAAGAGATTATCATGTCTTCCAGCTTACGTCAAAACTCTTTCAGTCCCACTCAACTTTAAAACCACATTGTTGAGCCAGTTCCATGTTTTACGTTGTTTCCACACAAACTTTGATCTGTGTTCTTAGTATATATTGTTGCCAGATTTACAACTCTAAATCCAATCCTTTTTGTACATTATCACACTTTCTTGGTCCTACTATAATATATTAAAGACATCTGCAACTTCCATCCCTTTATAAACACCTTAATTAAAAGGAAAAAAAGGAACAATTTTGTGATGGTACTGTGGAGCTTGTGACTGTGAAAATAAAAATATTCCTCAAACCTTTGGAATCTTGAGTTGTGAAAAGACAGTTATTGTGAGCACAATTCTACTGAAAGTGGGAAATGTGTCTCTCACCTTCTAGAATCAGCTGGTACCAGTATCAAACAGTGTGGATCTTATTTCTCTTCACTGGACTCTCATTTCCCCATTTGAATTGCCTCTTTAAATACACCTCTGTAACCAGAGCTAAAAGTTATGGTTCCATCATTATAGCATGGGCTGAGGAGACCTTTTAAAATGCTACCTTATGCCATATACAGTATAATGACATCAAAATAATGTAATCATAACCTTTTCCCTTTGTTGCTTTCCTTTGTTTTAAAAGGTAAAAAAGATTGAATTTACATTATGAGATTTATTGTTTTAAGTAGTTGATAAGGAATATATATTTCTCCATCAGTAATACATGGAGTTTTGGCTGGATAATGTCTAAGAACCCTTCAAATTCTGGGAATCTGTGGCCAAAGAGACTTTCTGTCAGAGGAAACAATGCCCTGTGTTCTGTCTCTTTTTTCACTTCTTGGGTCAAAAACATCCACAGATACTAAAGACCAGTTTTGCATTACAGTTCTTTTTTTTTAATAAGGAAAAAAAATATTTCAGAAGGATAGGTTGACAAGGGACATGGTGGATTTCCAAAATTAACTGTGAAAGACAGATCATCTGGGCATGACTGAAAGCCATGCATAACCTTTGTTCCCAGATATCTCATTTCAAAAATGTCACTTTCTGCTTATTCAATGTTACTGTCATTATACTATTTTAAGCATTAAAATTTGTGTTCTGAGAGCTGAACAGGAATTATTGCTTCTATATTTGGGCTTATTAGAAATAATTTAAAATTCATTCCGAAGCAATAAAAATCACTTTTTATTATGGTTGAATTTGGTTAAATGTTGAAATTTGAAGTGAAAATTGTTTTATTAGCAGTGTTTTAGCATCTAGGTATATAAATCAACACTATTTTTCAGTAACTTTTAAAGAAATGACTTTATAAAGATGAATTTTTCTTTAATTCTTAATTTCCTAGAGTGAGGTTAAAGTACAATTAATTATGTGACAATGTTGCTTAAAATTTCAAACTTTGCTTTATATGGGTAAACTTAAAAACAAAAAAAACATGACAGTTGAAACAAATTTTTATTGCTCCATAAATTATTTACTCAACACATGGACTAAGGTATTGACAAATGGAGAGAAAAAAATCAATTTATTAGAAAATAAATTGTTTCCTCCTCTGATTTTCCAGAGAGATTGAAAGGAAGGTATGAAATGGGATTCCGATAATGCCTACCAAAAAAGTCTCCCAATATTGAAGGAATGAATCTGTCTATTCATTCCAATCATCTGTAATTGACACTTTACTCTCTGAGTAAGCCTCAATACTCTCCTTTCAAATTTGGATCAATACAAAGGAAGAGGACCAGGAAACAAAGTGTGCTTGGATTACGAATCTGCCTGCATTAGTCTCTTTTCTCCATGCAGGGAAGGGTAGAGGGTAGAAACTTGCCCAGACAACGAAGGATTCCCTGGGCAAGGCCGGCTGGAGAATTGCTTCACTGGTGGGCAGCAAAACAGAGTGGAGCAAGGAGTCAATGTGCCAAAGCTTATGACAACAGCAAACAAAACACACATAGAAAGTGGGGCAGAATCAAATGGCATGTGCCTTGGCAAAGTTGTGAAGTTGGAGAGTCTGATTGAGAAGAAAAACAATAACAATAGGCCAAGTGGTCTGCAGGTGCTTCTGGGTGGAAACCTGGAAAGAGCATCTCTATATTTAGCTGTAATATGCCCTCTGTGACATGGTTTCAGAGTATAAGGGGACATAGAGTAGAGGCAGGTGAAAATTAAATTTAAAAGACTTGGAAAGAGTTGTATTAATTCTTAAAATAACAAAGCCAGTTAAGGTACTCCGATGCCAGGGGAAGAAATTAAAGTGGGTGCGCATTATTCAGCTGTCCAGGGTATTTATCAAGGGCTCAATAAATAAACCGTTATCTGAGTCAGCGTGGACTGCCATAACAAAATATAATAGACTGGGTGGCTCCAACAATGAACATTTATTTTCTCACCGTTTTTTGAGGCCAAGAGTCCAAGATAAGGTGACAACAACGGTCGTTTCTGGTGAGAACTCTTCCTGGCTTGTAGATGGCCGCCTTCTCCCTATGTCCTAACAGGGTGGAGAGAATAAGAGAGCAAACACTCTCCCTGGTGTCTCTTCTTATAAGGACCCTAATCCCATCCTAACCCTCATGACGTCATTTAAATCTAATTATCTCTCAAAGACCCCATCTCCAAATATTATCACATTGGACAGCTAGGACTTCAACATTGAATTTGGGGGGAATACAGTTCAGTGCAAAGCAATGGTCAGTTTTGATTATCTCAGAATCACCATAAGAGTTACATATTGTATTTTATTTCCCTTTGTCAGACAGCACCTGTACTTGGTTTGACATTGAAATTGTCTTCACAATACAAATGGATTCTCTAAACTCCTTCTTAGTGAATAATTGCTCTACCTTAATTCTAACTACATTGTGTTCTAGAATAAAACCTTTTCTTTCTTTAATCATTTCATAGATCTGAAGGGACATCACTTATTTTCTGTTTCTCTCAGCAAACAAAATGGGTGTCATATTCTCAGATGTTGGCTGCAACCCAAGCATCGATCTTGCTCATTCCAAAGGCTGCCTTCTGATCTACCTGGGAAGAGGGATGTTGGCTCCAGGGTTGTTCAGAAGGCTGCTACTTTCCTGAGTATCATGTCCCTCCCAGCTCTACCCAGTGACCCCTCACTGCCTGGGAATCTGGGCTATGGTCTCCCCTCATGCTGTGCTGCTATGTATGCTTGGGGTCAGTGGATTCTTGAATTCTGCCTGTCCTGTTATTTCTCTCCATACAACTACCCAAGTCTAAGTTGGAATATCAGACTTTAGTAAAGGGTCAAAAAAGCAAAAGTGAATTATAATTTAGGAGGAAGATAAATGAAAACCTTATTCTAAGTATGATTCTTCCCATACAATGAAGTCATCCATCACATGGACACACATTAATTCCTAGCTTTAGGTTAACCCTCCACTAACAGAGCACCTCGCTATTCAGACTTCTGTCCTCTAAGGATTTCCCCAACCTCTACCATTGAACCCCTAGAACCCAGTAGTCCGAGGCAAATATTTCCCTAGAACGTGAGTTATTCAGCCTAGAATGATATGTGGAGGTGAAGGATGGAAGGAAACAAGCCTCAGAAGAGTAGTGGGGGTGGACTTTTGTTCTTCTAAGTCCTGATTCTTTCCAAGTATCTCCAGTACTAAGTCAGCTTTATTCAATGATGTATAATTTTACTTTTTTGGGGCTCAGATTTTTGTATATAACTTGATGATGTGTTTAAATTGTGAAAATGAACATACACAGTACATTTCCATACCAGTGAAATTTAAACCAGTAGGAGATAGAGAGAGGAGCTATTGGTCACTTTGGGTCCCTCGTAAAGAATTGTCTGGGTGTTTTTCACCCCAGTATGTCTAGGCTTTTTGCTTTGGGCACTAAAAGACTCCACTGCTATACTCCCTGGAAAAGGACGTGAGTTTTTCCTAATATGAGTTAAAGAAAATGTCTAGATGCATTAAGAATCTTGCCTTCAAAAACCTGTTTGATGCCGTAAAATCAACATTGTGGGCACAGTGGAGCAGAATATTTGAAAGCAGAAATGACCTAGAAAAGTGAGAGGCATAGCCACTTCTAGAATATTTGATTGGTTCCCTTTCTCTGAAGACAGGACTGATGAGTCGAGCAGCTGCCTAACTAATCCTTGTGTGTCCGTTAGTAAGTTTTAGAGAATCTCCTGAGTCATGCTGGTTGATAAAAATAAAGGTGATTTCAGGTGTTTCCTGATTTTTGTCTTGAGATCCTCTTCCATTAAGGCTGCAAACTCTAGGAAAGTCTGTTATTTTCTCATAGTTTTACTCCTATAAGCTATACTGTCAATTTGCATTATATGCTACCATTTACCACAAACAACTGCGTTCTGCCACATTGCATAATAATAATTATTGTAATCGTATATCAACACAATGAGATAATGAGATAATAACAAGACTCCGGTACCTTCCCTGCATGCTAAACAATTGATTTCAATCACAGACATGTTGCCAGCCTGTGCCACCCTACTATATGGTGTCAGTTTATGTTCCTTCACAAAGGGGGCTTCCAGCAACTCTGTGGGATGCACTCATATGCATATCTGTTGTCAGTTTCCAGAAGTTATTTTTAAAGCTTACACATTGTTCTCTGGTAAAACTCTTGAGGGGATTCTGATGGGTCAGTGCAAGATATCTAATAAATTCATTCCAACACAGCGTTTGGGTTATCATAAGAGATCTTATGAACAAAACCAGACAAATACACCATGCTCAACAATACCTGGAGATTTGGAGATTAACTTGTCTAGACTCATAAGATTTTCACATCAATTTCCCCTGAAGTGTCAGACCCATCTCTATAGAGGTTATTTATCTGAACCAAGGCAAAGAGTAAGTCTAGGCGGGCCCGGGCAATTTTATACTAAATGAAAGCAAGTTGTGATCATGTACAATAGCCACATCATTAAAAGGGCTCAATCCCCATGGAATATTTGTGACCATCTGCGCTAACAGAAATTCTAGATTTCCGCCCCCGATCTTTCATAAAGAGATTAATCTTTATGAAATTTGTGATTGTTTTTATCCAACATGTTTCATCTGAAGGTTTCTATTTAGAAATTCTAAGGCAGAGGTATGAATAGTACTGGTATTAATGTATTTACTAATGTTGGATTATAAATATTAGTTTGAAGATAAATATTACTGTTGTTCTGTCGTCAGGTGTCACTAAATATGGGAAATGTTTGATTTTTGTTGTTCTTTGACTTTTAGTCTAAGCCCCAAAACAGAAATAAAGCAGACTTCCATTGCCATCAAAAGTTTACAATAGTAAACCCCAGTATAAATTATTTTTGACAACTCTCCTATCGTATTCATCAATTTTACTTTTTTTCTTCTTCTTCTTTTAGTATCGGCCAAACCTAGACCCCACAGTGACGAATATTCAAAGAAGATCCCTCCCCCGAAACCAAAACGCAACCCAAACACTCAGCTCAGCACATCGTTTGATGAAACGTACATCAAAAAGCACGGGCCCAGGAGGACATCGCTCACGCGAGACTCCTCCCTCTCCCAGGTCAGCAGCCCCGCAGGGGACACGGAGGAAGAGGAGCCCGTGTATATCGAGATGGTGGGGAACATTCTCAGAGATTTCAGGAGAGAGGATGACGACCAGAGCGAGGCCGTCTACGAGGAAATGAAATACCCCATTTTTGACGACTTAGGCCAGGACTCCAAATGTGACTTTGACCATCACAGTTGTTCTTCGCAGTGTGCTACTCCCACCGTGCCTGACGTGGACTTCGCCAAGTCCTCAGTGCCATGTACTCCAAAGGGTTTGCTCTGTGACATCCCCCCGCCCTTCCCCAACCTGCTTTCTCATAGACCCCCACTGCTGGTGTTCCCACCAGCCCCTGTGCAGTGCTCCCCCAATTCTGACGAGTCTCCACTCACCCCATTGGAGGTCACAAAGCTTCCTGTGTTGGAAAACGTGTCTTACATGAAACAGCAGGCCGGAGCCTCTCCATCCTCACTGCCCTCCGGCCATCCTAAACTGGAGAAGGACCAGAGCGGAGCCCTAGGACCTGCTTCTGCTGTTTCTGTGCTCTCCTCGTCCCCTCCTCCGCCTTCCACTTTGTACCGAACGCAGTCCCCCCATGGCTACCCGAAAAGTCACTCGGCCTCCCCATCCCCTGTGAGCATGGGGAGGTCCCTGACCCCCCTCAGCCTCAAAAGGCCTCCCCCCTACGACGCTGTGCATTCAGGCAGCCTCTCGAGGAGCTCTCCATCAGTGCCTCATTCGACCAGCCGGCCAGTGTCACAGGATGGGGGCAAGATGGTCAGTGCTTCGGTGAACACCTACGGGTCGGCTCCGAGCGGCTCCCGGTCCAGAACGCCCACGAGCCCTCTGGAAGAACTCACCAGCCTCTTTACCTCTGGACGAAGCCTGCTGAGGAAGTCGTCCAGCGGCCGCCGGTCTAAAGAACCCGCAGAGAGTAAGTGTGCAGATTGTACGTGAGTCACACGGTTTCGTTCATGACAAAATGAAACGAAGCTCTTGGTGTGCCGGTGAGGCACGTATGTAGTGCATGATCTTTAGTCCTTTTAGTTGAAATCTCACAGGGGGTTGTTTTTCTTTTGCCATGCTGAAGAAAAGAGTGTGTTAAAAACAAAACAAAACAAAACAAAACATAAAAAGTGACAATCATCACAATGTAACGGATCCATTTAAAAAGAACGACTTTTTTTTTTTTTAAAGTAAAATGCAAAATCTAAATTCTTACAGCTACTCTGGAAAGTCCAAGAAGACAGATCACTATGAAATTTTTAGGTAACTATCTTAGTTTGGGGACGACTTATATTCAAACATGGAGTTGATAAATGTTAAAATTTTTCTTTATCTTGTATGAAAAGCCTGCTTGAGCAAATCTGTATTCGAAAACCTTTGTTAGAAAGATAGCAATTTGGGTGGAATTTAATAGTTTTTATTTTTTTTTACCACAATGAGTGATTCTCTCTGCATACTTTATGTTGTTATAGTCTCACCTTCATTCTAACTTAGAATAAGCTCATTGTTTTCCTTTTCAAAGCCACAGTAATTAGCATAGCATTCCTATGGCACTCTTCCTAGATCCATGGATATATAAATTAGGGGAAAATCACTATGTGATATATGGGTAGTGAACATTATATTTACCACTGAATTTCAAAGAGCAGTAAACATCTTCATCTCAATGGCTAATCGTTTTGTGAGCCCCAGATCACTCCGTAAGTATATACAGTAAAGTCAAAACAGATTCCAGTTTTCTCAATGTCCATTTCATTGAATTACACGACTTTCCCTTTTAGAAAATGCCTCGGGCACCTAAGCTGATCATTAATCATTTACATCTCAAATGATCCCACCCCGGAATTTTGTTCTCTGTTCATACAGTCACACTCAGGACTTTTCTTAAAGGTCAAAATACCCTTAATATTTTTTATGATGAAGAGGATGATGACATTCCTTAGATAATTAATAGTCATTGGTAGTTATAAGACACTTATCTTGCCTGTTTTTCTCTTTCTGCAGAGAGATTAATGAAAGCATGAGCTGTTTACATAATCCCCTCCAAAACATCTATTTACCTGACTAAAAGGCAATGATTTGTAATATATTGGACATGTCTGTAGTTAAATACACACAGAAATGCATAGATTAAACTATTTTTTAAATTCTAAAAATTGAACTGAAAATTAGGAACAACCTATTTCTAGAATGGTAGAATAGTGGTTCTCAGCTGGGGCGATTTTTGCCCCCAGGGACCTTTGGCAAATGTCTAGAGACAATTTTTGTTGTCACAACTGGAGGTGCTACTGACATCCAGTGACTAGAGGCCAGGGATGCTGATTAACAGCCTGTGGTGCACAGGACTACCCACCAGAAAGAAAAAAGAAAAAAAAAGGATTATCTAGTCCATGATGTCAATAGTGTCAAGTTTGGCAAACCCTGATTTATATTGATTAAAATTTAAACTTTCTTCTAGACGACTGAGTTGGTTTAAACACAGATAACATAAGGTTTCTGGAATAAGATGGAAAAAAATATTTGAAAGGAAAAAAAATCTACTTTCAAATACGTAATCATGAAATTAATAGAAGTTTCATCCTAGAATTGGGGAAATTATTGAATTTTCTCTTTACCTACCATTTTCTTTGGAGGATCTTTAACAGCTCCAGCTGGCAGCTATACCAATTAACTAGAGAAAGTATATGTAAAAGAAATGATTAACTAATGAAGTTATTTCAGGAAAAACCCATCTGTTAGAATCAGTCTATGTGCTATATATCACAGACTTCCCCATTCGACTCCAAAATGAGCTTTGTGAACTTCTAAAACAAGGCTTGTACATGGAAAAGTATGCAGACTCCTTATAGCTTTTAAGGATCCAAGGACTGAATCCCTGCTCCTGTGCTGTTAACCATGTATCAACTTTTAGAGAAAGGGCATGCCCTGAGTTACATTACCCTCGGTATTTTACTTTACATAGATAAAAGGGAGGAAAAATGCAGTTATAAATGAATAATCTAATGCTATTTACTTTTGACCTTGGAAGAAAATAGGAAGACACGTTCAGATGCTAACAAAATTACAGGGGCCCTCAGACTCTTTCTGTAATCCAAAAAGCAGATCCACAATTGTTGATAATTGAGAGTTAACCTATAATTACTGTTACAGTGCTCTCAGTGATACAACTCTTGCCAGATAGGATTTGTAGACGCCTGCGGATACCACAGGGACAGAATTAGTAGTGTAACATGAAGTAGTGTAACATTCGTGATTCCTGAATCTCAAGTGGTATTTTTTTATATTTCGGAAATAAAAATAAGACTGATATTTCTAGTCTCCATAACCCTCTGGCTTTACTGGAAATGTCAGTTTTTATAATTTTCTGGTATTCATTTAAAGCACATATAATCTTTCTGTTTTAAATTAAAAGTATATGACGAATAAAATGTATGCCTTCAACACTTATTTTTAATAATCTATGAAAGGTACACCTTATTTAATAATTTTATATATTAAAAGCTTACAATTCTTGACAGGGATTGGGCAGAGGAAAGAGAAAAAATAAGACAATACTGGGAGACTAAAAATCAATTTCATTTCACTTTACAATTTTCTAAGTATGGGCTTCACATTAATTCTTCTAGGGAGCATATTTTTGCCCTATTTGAGGGGACATTATAATTTGTTTAACTATATTTGAGGACACTTGATAGTCTATATAATAATTTTTATTTGAATTGGTTACTATCAATATGTTTTTAAATTTGTGCAGAGATATGGAGGATCTGAGGCATATAAGAAGTGATTAATTTGTATTTTATTGCTATAAATTTTTGTGTTTATATGAGAAGTAGGTGAAGTACAAATATGTTTTATGGTAAATTTGGTGACTCCAATGATAATTTTCTATCTATGATTTTCATCTTCTTTTACATGATCTTATTTTACATATTATTTGATTTGAATTTTTAGAACACCTAGGTCATGAATGAGAAATTTTGTTTTAATAAATCAAGAGCCATGGATCATAGAAAGTAATAGCCAGAAGCAAGGGAGAAAAAAAGAAACTCTCTTTTTTTCCCCTAAAAAGAAATATTTTAAAAGGAAAGGTTTGGCCTAGTTTTAATATAAATGCATGAATGAATGTTCATATGAAAAAGCACAAGGCATTGTGAAGCATATAATTACATTTTATAATATACTCGAGTAAGAGAGAAAAGGTGTAAGTGGAGAGATGTAAATAGAAAATTTAAGGGAACAATAGCAAAATAAAACAGAAAAGAGAAGACACTAACAAAGAAACTAAAGCACCAAGAAAGCTACAAAAGAAATGCACACCTGGATGGGATGGACATGTAAACAAACACAAATACAAATACAGGCGTACATATGAAGGTACAAATAGAGAACCACAGAAGGGACACACATGGGGCTAAAGAAGGAGCAAAGAAAGAAAAAAGAAATAGGCCCATTTACCTGATGGTGTTATTTTTTTTTTAGAACGGTGTGTTGGCATTGCCAAAGAGCTCCATCATATTTGACAAGATGCCACATTAGTAGAATATTAGTAGAATATTAGTAGAGATACGCAATTTTCTCCTGTTAAATTTCATATTTTAGCCTTTGAAAACACTCCAATTTACTATTTTTGTTTCAATTATGGTTGACATTCAGTATTACTTCATGTTGGTTTCAGGCGTACAGCACAGTGGTTAGACATTTTTGTAATTTGCGAAGTGATCCCCCTGGATTAGTCTAGTACCCACCTGGCACTGTACATTGTTATTACAGTATTATTGACCATATTCCCTGTGCAGTGCCTTATATCCTCTTGACTATTTCATAATTACCAATTTGTCCTTCTTAATTCTTTCACCACCCCCTCACTCCCTCCCATCTGGCAAGCGTTAGTTCTCTACAAGTCTGTTTCTATTTTGTTTGTTCATTTATTTTGTTCTTTATATTCCACACATAGGTGAGATAATACGGTATTTGTCTTTCATAGGTGAGATAATACGGTATTTGTCTTTGTCTGTTTGACTTATTTCACTCTGCATAATACCTTTCAGGTCCATCCATGATGTGAATGGTTAATTCATTTTTATGTCTGAGTAACATTCCATTATATGTATGCACTGCATCTTCTTTATCCAGTCATCTATTGATGGGCACTTAGTTTGATTCCATATCTTGGCTATTGTGAACAGTGCTGCAGTGAACATAGGGGTGCGTGTATTTTTTCAAGTCAGTGTTTTGGATTTCTTCAGATAACTACCCAGAAGTGGATTTGGTGGGTCATATGGTAGTTCTATTTTTTTTATTTTTTGTGGAACCTCTATAATGTTTTTCACAGTGGCTGCACAAAAGAAAAAATAAAGAAATAGGACTACATCACACTAAGCAGTTTTGCACAGCAAAGGAAACCATCAAAAAATGAAAAACAAATCCTACTGAACAGAAGATATTCATAATGATATATTTGATAAGGGGTTAATATCCAAAATTTATAAAGAAGTCATACAACTCAACACCATGAAAACTAACAATCCAATTAAAAAATGAGCATAGGACCTGAATAGATGTTTCTCCAGAGAGGACATACAGATGGCCAACAGACGTATGAGAAAATGCTCAATGGCACTAATCACCAGAAAAATGCAAATTAAAACCACAATGAGATACCACCTCACAATTTATTCTTAGAGGTGATATTCTTATCATCAGAGATACAAAAATTGGTCCTATAGCTCTGATGAAATAAAGCTGGGAATCAGATGTGACCTTCGCCTTTCCATTCACTTTCTTAACAAGCAAAGAACAGCAACAACAAAAAACCCCACAGAAACAATAACCCAAAACAAACACGCAAACAAACAAAACAGAACCAAAAAATTACCTCCATGCACCCCTCCCCCCGCACACACAAACACACATGCTTCGTTCTTCTTTTTTAAGTCACTTGAGGTCAAGTGATGACTAAAATATTAGGTGTTGCTAGTGAAGCCACTGACCCAACTTACTCTTTACTTTAAAAAAAGAAAGATTTTGGAAGGAAATCTTTAAAATATATGTTTGTATTTATTATTATCCCACGATTTGGAAAAAAAGGGAAGGGTATACTAACATAATGTGGCCATCTTAATGATTCAGGGTTATTCTTGTGACCATTGTTGTGTACCTACCATGTGTCAAGCAAGGTGATCTGAACAGGGGAGGCTTCACATAGTGGTGGTTCTTATTACCCCTGATCATTTGTAATAGCAGTGATACAATATTTATAGCTTAATTAATATACTACTGGAATGTCCTAGGGGCTGTTGGAGGTTATAGAGCTGACTGGCTCTCTACTGCTGTATCATTTAAATTCACTTAAATTCTTATGTCTGTTTCTTGTGGTTTTCTTGTCTCCACCCTTTTTTCGGATGGTTTTATTAATGTATATAGCCTTGTTTCCCCTACCCAGCCTTTCCTAGCCGCCTTTCAGTCTTTTCTTCATTGTATTATTACACCATTAATCGGTTGCAGACCAAGAAACCAGATACCTGAACTTGTCTGACGGTACTCTTATCTAATTTAATTCAAATGTAGGGACTCTGTGACCTTTCCTTTCAAAGGCCACTTTAACCCATTTGTTAAGTCTTGAATGACATTCTTGGATTCATATCTGAGATGGTCAAGAATATCAACTTTCCAAGAACTAAGCTGTCCTGAAAATCATGGAGTGAATGTTCATTTATTTTAGAAGAACCTATCCATTTTTTTCTCCTATTTAAAGTATTATTTTTCAGTAAAATTTAGCAAACAAAATAATTAAGGGCTTCATCTTCCTTTTTTTTATTCCTGTGAAAGCAGGGACTGACAAAGAGTGGGTAGGACATGTGTAGGTATAGTTGTCCCTCGGTGACCATGGGCGATTGTTTCCAGAACCCCCCTCGGATACCCAAATCCAAGAATGCTTAGCCCTTTATATAAAATGGCAGAGTATTTACACATAATCTACGCCCATCCTCCCGTATACTTTAAATCATCTCGTGATTACTTATAATACCTAATACAATGTAAATGCTATGTAAATCATTGTCATAATGTCTTGTTTAGGGAATAATAACAAAAAAAATAAAAGTCAGTACATGTTCAGTACAGACACAACCATCATAGGCCTTATTGCATAGTATAAATATCAGCAACAAGACAACCTATTTTTTCTGCATAATTTGAATCTGTGGATGGGGAACCTGTGGATACAGAGGGCTGATTGTAGAATTGAGAAGCCAAAGAGAAGGGTAGAGAATAGAGTCCACAACTCTAGATCGCTCCTTTGCTCTGGAGAATAGTGAGTCCTCGGCCTGTGACCACCAACCTGCGAGCATGCTGACTCTGGGCAGAACATCTGTGTGAATGGTGACTGGTAGCCACCTGGACAGAGATCTGCACGCTGGATCTGGAACCCCTGGAACTCTTAAGAGTTTTCAAAGGCATTTGGGACTTGAGCTACACACAGAACACCTGGAGATATTCCAGTGGGTCTCATGAGGAGGATTCCAGAAGGCCTGACGAGACCAAGGCCTGTAGGCTCTGTTAAACATCTTAAATAAGGTCATGACCCATGTTAGACCCCCCCATATGCTACTCGGTAGCCTCTCTGCTCAGAGTCCCACACTGTAGTTTCAGGCTGGTATCTGCCATAGCCAACTTCCTTCTGCCACTCAAAAGAAAAATGGAGCTCAGACCTGGGTTATGACAATGCTCCTAGGCAAGGACCTTGGGGCTGTGCTCAGGCTCCAGAGAAAGTCATTCAAAGCTCAGGAGGCAAAGGACATTGAAAGTTTAAGCAAGTGGTCCAAGCACCTCCTATATCATATTCACCTTGGTGTTAAAAATAGAACTTCTTGGGCCTTATCACTGACCATTCAGTGAGAAATTATGGGGGTTAGGCCTGGGATGTTGACTGTTTAATGAGAACCCCAGTGATATTTATGCTTCCTATCACCAATAACTGCGGGACATATGACTAAATATTAGCAATACATTTACCTGTACGCAAGAGAAACTTATAATATTGCTTTCAGCTAACAAAGTCAAAAATAGAAATTATATAAAAGAAAGAGAGAGGAGAGAAAGTAAAATACAGATAGCTTGAAATGAGTGAATATATGTTGTTTTCCTTGTCTTAAGTAAGCTACAGATTAGTTGGCAGCTTGCAGAGAAGGCAGTGGATGGATAAACAGAGAAAACTCTTTTACCTACAGATTTTCCCAGAGACCTTGAGCGGTTAGCAGTGGAGCATGTGATGGGCGACCTGTAAATAATGTCCATTATTGTTCTGAGAGCCTCCAGCTTAGTCGCACCAGGTCTGTGCCATTTCCTATATTAGAATTCCTAAACAATTAAGTTTGAGAACCTCTGGTAACAGCCGTTTGGGCAGGAGCTGGTGTGGCTGGTCAGACAGTCAGAAGAAGCTGAGACGCAGGCTGGCAACAGTCCTCACCTCAGAGGTCTGTGTAGATGGGCCCAGGTCACTTAACAGGGAGGGCCAGCCCGAGCAGTGTGGGGCCCCCAGATGGGGCCATGACTGAGAGCAATTGTGTGCCATCTAGAGCAGATACCCACCCAGTCATGTGAGCCAGCAGTCAATGTAGGAGAGTAGAGAGAACACTGTAAGTGAAAGGCAATACAAGAGAATTGGAGTCTTCCACATGGGACACTGGAAAGATGGAGGGAAGGCGTTATGGGAGTAATGAGGAGGTCTAGCTGTCATGACTGAGCCAAGCGTCTCGGGAGTTAGAGCTGACAATGCTGATGGGGCAATGAAGTGATGAGATTCTTGGCAAATGCCTCTGCCTCCTACAAGTTTGTCTTAAAAATGATATCAGGACCAGCTAAGCCCAGGGTGGGATACATCAAAGAAGCAAGTGGTGAAAACCTGGGGAAAGAGTGCAGTATCCAACCCTTTCCTTGCAAGTGCTTCCATGATATTAGTAGCATAATAGTAGTACTTACTGTGATGTCATTTACTCGATAGCAGATGCTGTTCTGAGCAATTACAATGTGTCCAGTCCTCAGAGCAATACTCCCAGGCAGGTGATGTTAACATTGCCGTTTTCAAAATGGAAGACACTGAGGCACAATTTACCTACAGTCAACTAGGCAATAAATCTGGGTCTTGAACCTAGTTTATTTAGCTTCGCAGTTTCTGGTCTTCATGATACTTTACATACACTTGGCCAACTTCTTTCCCCTTCCTTATTGCCATTAAGATGTACCAGTTATCAGCAAAACTCTAATGGCTCATAGGGTTATCATTCTCAGGAATATCTGTTTAATAAGAGAAAGCTGAATCAGTATCTAAATGGTGGGGTCTACTTAATGGTTGTCATAAATTTAGGAAGGGGTGGAAACCCTTTTTAGCACCCTCCAAAATTCACTTTGGAATATCCTAGTCCCTGCTGTGGGCTTTTCTATACTCCAGGCTTTTGATCTGCCCAGTGGGCCTTGGAATCACCTAAATGACCTGGACAAAGAGACTGAGTGCTCACCTCAGTGCCTCTAAGCATAACTTGAGGATATATATGCACATTTCCTGGTCTATGAGATGTTCAACACCAACTAGATGATTCCACCTTAGGGATGTTTGGCTTTGTCCTCAACTGCTGGCATCTTGTCCATAACTATGCAGTAACTTGATGGCCCATGGCTACCCCAAGGGGAAAAACATTCCATGGATCAAAAACTCCAGCCAATGATAATGAAGCCGCCAGCATCACTAGCCTAGAAACTGATTTAGTAAAACAAATGAACAAAAAACGCTAAGAAAAGTCCTGTGCATAATGCATCTTAGCATCACCTCTTTTCTTTTTAGATTTGTGTTATTGTGTAGTTAACAGAATCAGGCACTTATCTAAAATGAAAGTGAAATATATATATATATTTCACTTATATATGTTTAACCTCATCATACTGGAAAAAAATGGATTTAGCTTTAAAAAATAATTAAATAAGCTAGTGTATTCTTCAAAGAAAAAATTATATATATCCATATATATAATTTTATATATAATATTATATATTATATATATAATTTTTTTTCAAGAATACACTAGCCTATTTAATTATTATTTTTTAAAGCTAAATAGATTTTTTTCCAGTGTGATGAGGTTAAACAAACTATAAGTAAAATCCCTAAATTTTGAAAATGCGTGTACCTTCTCGGTTAATTGGGCCCATGACATTGCCTTCTTGCTCATTCAGTTTCTCCTAGGATTGAAAAACAGAATCACTGAAGAAGACATAATTTCATAAATAATTGCTCACCTTTCTTGGGGTAGACTGCAGCTGTCTTTGATTGATGCGGGCAGACGTGTTTATCCTTTGTGTTTATAGTCTCTGGCTGCGGAATCTTTTAAGTGCAATTGCTTGTCAGCAATTTAATCAGTGATTCTCTACATTAAGAAGAAGCCTCTCTACATTAGATTTATAAAATGCAGGAACATTTTCAATTCAGAAGTAAAGCTACAACGGTCTATTTTTTGGGGGAAAAAAACTAAGATTCCTTGGTTGTATTTAATTTAACACACATGAAATATACTAGGACAGATTTGTTTCCTTCCTGTTGAATTACCTCAAGCAGGAAATTCAGTTTCTGATTTGTATTTAATATCATATGTTTTCCACACCCTGACATCCGTAAGTAATTAAATATTAAGTAAGAGGGTTCCTATCAGCCATATCATACCCCCTACATTTTTCCTACATTCTACGTATGATCTAGGACAGGGGCTGCATGTCACAAGAGGTGGTTTGCATCTTGACTCAACCACTGAAAAGTTTTGAGACTTTGGCTAAGTCACTTCATCTCTTTATGCCTCAGTTTTCTACCTTTTCAAATGAAAATAATAGAGGAGAAACCGTGAGTCTCTTTTGGCTGTTGTTTGAGGCATCAGTGAATTACTGGATGATCTGTATATCCCCAAATATATGACCCCCTTCCTGCCTCTGAGGCTTTCTGGCCACTGTTCTCTCATGCTGGAAGGCCTCCCTCAGTAACTCCATAAAACAAAATATAATGTCTAGATCCCTGCTTAGAATCTACCTACCGTATTATAGAGTTTTCCTTATGCTGTTGTCTACAAGTAATCCCTCCTCCAAATTCTGAGAGCACTTTGTATTTCTGTAATAATATGTCTTAGAAAGATTTTTTGTCTTATCTTTAAGACAAACGACCAGGGAGCACAAAAGCCATACCTTTTGATTGTTCTATTTCATGTAGCACCTGGCCGAATGGTACATGATAAGTATTTATAGAACTTACTGAATTAATTAGCACAGTGACTTGAGAGGGCTATTGAACTTGAGGAAACAAAAGCCATATGAGAAATGGTTGACCATTCAATTAAAAAAAAAAAAATCAGATCCTATGACTTAGAAAATTCCACACTGAAATCAATACGGTCATTCTGCCAAAAGGAAATATGCTGAATTCATTGCTTGTGCTCTCTTAAGTGTCCTATTTAAAAGAATGCCCATCCCATTCTAGGCAGATTTATTAGGGGAAACACATAAAGAATATAGTCATAAAGCATTTAAATGTAGACCATTTTGTAGATGTCAAATTGTCCTGTTTCTGTACAAATGATTCTGCTGTGAAAATTGATCACTTCTCAGTGTTTGGAGATAGAAAGATGCATTTTTAAAAGATAATCATAGAAAGCAACATTTTAAAGAGGGAATTCCACTCTGATTAACATTATTCATTATTGAACTCAAATAGTAAAGAGAATGGAAACACATTAAACTAAGTTATTTAACCTTTGTGGAGGAAAGGCACTGCATAAATCCAGGATGCTGTTATTATGTGACTGGTGGTCTTGAATGTGTGTGTTCCCAGATAAAAATGGGTTTATGGTATAAAACATTTGAAAAAGTCATGTTTAATGGTCAAACCAAAAATCATTTTCTCAGAATTCAGTAAATAGGTGGCAATTCCAAACTTAATCAAGTGTCCGTAGTGGTGCCTGGTGTCTCTCTGTTGAAGCAAACTCACTATTGTTGACAGCTGATGGGAGCTAGGTTAATGACATGTTGCACTCCTGGTAGAATAGCCGATAAACTAGAGAATCTGTGCCATTGCTGTTCTCCAATGAAAAAAGGGAAAACGCTACAGAGAATCTAAGAGGGGAGGAGGGAATGTTAATAATAACATAGCCTTGGAAGCAAGCCCATTCTGTCTAGCTAGCCAGGTATACACGGAACAGCTGACCTGAAAGGAAAATTTTCAAATCCAGAAGTCGGTAATATTCTTCTGACAATTGATGATGGAGGGAAAACTTACCCTTACATTTTCTTCTGGTCAAGTTTCAGTTGCAGTCAATAGCATAGCATTTTTCTATTTTTTGCATCAATTCCCCCTTGTTATAGATGGAAATGATATAATTAAGTCAAGAAAGAAAAAAAGATTGAAAAACAAGAGGTGGAAAGAGTCAGAAAGTAGAGATTAGGGGCATCCACGTATTGTTCAACCCTGGATCCACCCACAATGCGAAGGGTGGTAATTTCAATGTGGCTTTGTTCCCATGACACAAATAAGAAATCTAGATTTCCAAGATAGAAGGCTGGGAAAGAATTTACATGTTACAGCCCCCAACAGAATGATCAGAGCTGAAAGAGAAGCTTTGCTCTAAATTATCACATTCTGAATATCAAAGTTGCCTCTACAAGCCACAATCTAGTTTCATTCTCTGATTGATTAGTTGCTAACAGCTTACCAATGATTAACAAGAGAGATATGTCAAAATGACGAAAGCTTTTTGTCAGTTTGGTCGAAGAGAAATTTCCAACCTAAAAAATCAAAACAGTCTGCCTCACAGGGGCCCCCGTTTGCTAGATTGATGATTTCACCTCAAGCCTACAGAATTCACTTTGGCTTCTAAACCAAGCTATGCAAATGATCATTTAATATAAACTATACTAAAGTTGTCTATTGAGGTTTCAGCAAAAACAGCCTGATTCTACATCCAGCTATAATTCTCCGTTTCCCTTTCATGTGAATGTGCTGAACTTGCTGCCTCTGTTTCTTGTCCCCCATTCCATCCTTCATTTCCTACAACCTAGCTTCCTGTTTTGCTCACTGCAGAGTCGCTCACAGCTTCCTAATTGGTCTCTGGCCCCGGCCTCTTCCTTGCCTTGGTTCTCTTAAACTTCACAGAACATCTGACATTGTTGGTTACTCCATCTAAAGACATTTCTCTTGATTCTCATGCAATATGACATCTTTATTAGTTATCCTATTTAGGCTCTGTCTCTTCTGCTTCTTTTTGGGGGCTGTGATTAGTGTTTAAATGCTTGCCTCCCCAACTAAATTGTCAGGACACCATACCGACTCATTTTTTATTGTAGCAACTAGCACATTTTCTGGCACAAAACCCACTTAATATGTGCTCCTTGAATGATCAAAAACCAACTAAAATGAATAAATGCGTATCTAACATTCACAATTAAATGGTAAGTTTTGAAAGTAAAGATTTTATCTTATCAAGTGCCTATAGCCTCTATGACTGTTTTGCATAATTAATTTATATTTTTGGATTTATTGATTTTTCTAAAGCTAACATTTTTTAAATAACAAAATCTAACAGAACTACCATGATTTCCAAATAGTGAAAATAATCTGAGTTTTGTACAATATGGTACGATCAACACTAGTTAAGGTATTTCGGAAACAACTGCTTCAAGGAATATCAATGTAGAACCGAGGTTTAGATTTTTTTTATGTAACATAGTCAGAAGGGAAATCAGTTTTAATACTGATTGGGGAAACCAGACAGCATTCAGCAAGGAAAATGAATGAAAGCAAGTACTCACAATCACCTAAATATTTTATAAATGAATTAAGGTGGGGTCCATGAACAATAGCATAGCATAGATTTTTCACTTAATGGTTCTGGAAGGAATGTTAAGATAGTATATCATAGGTAGAAAAACTATGAGCTGGATTGTGTCTGGTACTGAGTATGGCTCATTTACTCTTTAATTTCCAGAAGATAGGAGGATATAAAGTATACCTTCACTTTTATAGCTTTGTTTTTAAAAAATTCCTGTATTTGACCAGCTTAAGAAAACAATCTCATTATAATGGAAGGTAAATTGGGGAGTCACTTGAGATATATGTATGGAAAACTACACGGGAGTCACATATTCTTGGGTCCAGAGATGGCTATGCCTCGGAACAGCTGTGCTTTTTAGGCAAAGCAAACTCTCTGAGTCTAGTTGTTTTATTTTCATATTTACCCCACAGGATCGTTGTATAAAAGTAAAGAAAATCATGTACAGGAAAAGACCTTATCAAATGTAAATTGCTATGCTACTCTAAGGGGTGATTGTTTGACTTTTGGATATTTGTGGAAAGAATAAATATTGTATTAACAATGAAGTAAGGTCAAAAATGAATGAAGTTTTCAGAGATTCAATATTGTTTGAACAACTCTTTTCAGTTAGGCTTGGATAAAGGAGCTGACATCTTAAGTGGCTCATTCAATACCGGATGTGAGGAGCGTAAAGTGTGGGGGGGAAAGTAAGCCATTCTCCGTTCCCATAGGAGGCAGGCTGTTTTAAGATTGCTGAATGGTAAGTCCAGCAAGCATCTGACACTGGAGCACACTATCACAGTATTAGTGATCTTTTCCCTGTTTTTAAATTTATAAATTAGAGTTGACATTCAATAATATTTTGTATTAGTTTCAAGTATATAGCATGGTGGCTAGATATTTATATCATTTAGGAAGTGATCCCTCTGACTAGTACCACCTGGCATTATACATGGTTATTACAATATTATTGATTATATTCCCTATACTTTATATTCCATGACTATTTTGTAACTACCAATTTGTATTTCTTAATCCCTTCTCAATAATGTGGTAATAACTCTGTATAGTGCCAGGTGGGTACTGTTGAATAACTATGGTGTACACCTGAAACTAATATAATATTGTATGTTAGTTTATTTTAATAAAAATCCTCTAAAAATAAAAAAGTAAGATTGCTGAATGATATCTAAGCCTTGAAGGAGATGGGGCATCACCTGACGGAGGAACGCTGCCCTTACCCTGTAAAGAACAGCTCTGAGAACAGAGAGGCCGCTATCATTGTACAACGGGTTGTTCAACATGACAACATGATTGTAAAAGATGATTTATCAGCAAAAGAGACAGATCTATTTAACTGGGTTGTTGATGTATTTTTCAAATATAATGAATATTTTTATTTTCTGGTTACAAATGATTTCTCTTTTAAAATAAAAACTTTGCTTCCGAAAATATATATTACCCAATGAATTAGGTGGAAACCAATAAGACTCAAAGTGCTTACTCTAAAAAATATTTACTGTGAAAAAACTTTTTAGTTTGATATAATCCCACATGTTTATTTTTTCTCTTAGTTCCCTCGAGCGAGGGTGTATATCAGTAAAAATCTTACTCCGGGTAATGTCTGAGAAGTTTCTTCCTATATTTTCTTCTAGGTATTTTATGGTTTCAGACCTTACATTTAAGTCTTTAAGGCCACGGGGTTTGAAAATTAATCTGGGGAACGTAATTTGGTGGTTACCAGAGCGTAAGGGGGTTGGGGGGTGGGGGATGAGGGTGAGGGGGATCAAATGTATGGTGATGGAAGGGGAGCTGACTCTGGGTGGTGAACACACAGTGTGACTTATGGATGATGTGATACAGAATTGCACACTTGAAATCTATGTAATTATACTAACAATTGTCACCCCAATAAATTAAAAATAAATTAAAAAAAAAATATTTAGTGTGTGGATGGAGGACGGTTACGAGATTTGTGAAGTGTTGTTTCTAAGCAGATACAAATAGAATCTTTTCCCCTTTTAAAGTGGTTAGTCAACATGCAAAAAAACAACTATTTTAGGGTTAGCATTTGAAAAATTCAACTTCAGAAAACAACAACAAACACTCAAATTTTGTATAAAAACGTGTGTGTAACCAGAGACACAGAAGAAATGCTCACCTCCTAAACACAGATTAACTAGCATTAGGAGGGAAGGCATGAAGTGACCATCCGTAATATTTCTTATAAGTGAACGGCTATAGATACAGAAATAACTGTTGAAATACTTCATTGTCAATTTTCTCATTTTTTATTAACTTCCATGGCTTTCCTAGTAAAGTCTTTATCCAGATACTAATTAAGCAGAGGTTTGCTTTCCACATCAATTTTTAATAGTCACTCCTTATAGTTAAATGAAACCTGCAGCATGAGACTTCTCCAGTTAAAAGCAGTCCTGACCTACTTCCCTGTGAAATCAATGGCAGACTTACTGAGTCTCACAAGCAGCTGACATTTAAGGAGGCCAGCTCATAATCCGTGTTGGTGTGAAATGTGTGTTTTCCTGGGCTTCAGCATTCTTTCTTTCTTTATGAATTTTAAAAGTTCTTCTAAGAATAGAGAAGACTGTGTGTGGAACCTATTGAGCCTGATGAGGGAAGCCACACCTGAGTTTTGTGACCCTGAAGGTTTGTGAGCTCACGTGTCAGCCACATTTGTAGTGGCATCGAATTAACAGACACCTCTAGGTCTGGAGCTGAGGAAGGGAAAGAAAAGCCTGAAAGACACCTGCTTGATTTCAAATAGAATCCACAAAGAAGCAAAACTGAATCTACCAGAATAAGGTTTTCAGGCACCTACGTTCTAAGGCTTTTGAAAGCATAACAAGAAAGCATAGTATATGGCAAACCATTCTGAGGAATTGTCTGTCATATACTTGAATGGTAGGGCCTGAAATAGGAACACAAACAAAACCAACTAGACAGAGGAACTGTAGTCATCAGGGCTGAGAAGTGCATGCTGGGTCTCCATCTGATAAGGGCTCCTATTAAAGAGCAAGTAAGTTAATGTGCAGCCACATAAGGGGTCGATGTGAAACCTGATGGAAATGGAGGGTCAGCCTCATGCTAAATCCTAGAATACTAGGTTAGAGTGGAGTGAGCCTGTAAAACTAATGGAAGAAGTAAGGTTCAGTGTACATATCTTTTACTTCCTGGAATAAGTTTATTTCTAAGTATTTCACTCTTTTTGATGCAATTAACACGTACATGGTTAAACCATGTATATGCATTCATTCAGTCTTGCATTCACTCAGTGAGCATTAACAAAATATGAACTGTGGGCCAGGCTCTATTCTAGGCGCTAGAATCTTTATTTTGAAATATCAGCCCATAAAAATCTAAGAATTCGAATGACGATGAGAGATACATTGATTAATGGAGAGGGCGTCTTCTGAGAGAAGATTTGGCAGTCAAAAACATTGTTACAAAGATATAAATAGGCAGACAGATAGAAAGACAAGCAGATTTAGAACCTAGCGTTTTAGGAAAGTGTTCTGTCTCTCTTTCTCGCTTGTTTCTACATTGTGCTGTTCTGGTCTCCTGGGTCATGTCACAACATCCAGTTAGGTTCTGAAACTCACAAGGCCTGGGCATCTGGGATTCATGCCAGTGGCCTGGGTCTGTGACCCTTAAGACATGATTGATTTTTGTTTGAGGCATAGTCATAGCCTCATTTGATGAATCTTGTATTACATATAGCACTGCCCTCTCATCATCCTCCTTCTATTTTTTTTTCCTGCTTTTCTTCCTATTCTTAACCCACGAGACTAATCAGAACAATGGATATTGGGATTCTCCGTGGCCTTATTAACCACTCAGATTGATTTTACCATAAAGACTTCTGCTACCAGGTAACTTATGAAACAAGATATCACAGTAATAAAGAGTATCAATAATAAAAATAAACACTTTTATGCCTGAGGCACTTTGTGATGAAACAGTTCATACATGCATTTTGTATGTGTGTGTATGTGAAAGGATGTGAAGAAAGAGGATGTTGAACAAGTGGACGGGTGGCATATACCTAACCTAACAGGAAGCTGAAAAAGAAATCACAACTAAAGTAGGAAGGAAGGAAGAAAAAGAGAAAGTGAGAAGGGAAGGAAGGAAAGAAGGAAGGAAGGAGGGAAGGAAGGAAGAAAGGAAAGAAAATAGGAAGGAAGGAAGGAAAGAAGATAGAAGAAAGGAAGGAAGAAAAAAGGGAGCGAGGAAGAAAGGGAAGAAAAGAAAAGAAGGAAGGAAGAAAGCAAGGAAAGGAGAAAGGGAGGAGGGAAAGAAGGAAGGAAGGAAGGAAAGAAAGAAGGAAGGAAAGAAGGAAAAGAAGAAAGGAGAAAGAGATGAATGATACTGCCACATAAAATTTCCAGGAGAAGAACACTTGTATTTCTCTCCCTTGGTTCCAAAGAGAACAAGTGGAGAACAAGGTCATTGGCTCCCTATTCTCTGTCCTTAGACCATGAGTCACACAGTGGCAACTCAATAAATATTTGCTAGGCCCTAAAAATAGTCCTGTTTAACCCCTTTATATTATCAGATACACTGAAATCCAAAGAGCTTTAATTTCTTGAGCAAAAATATAATGTTATATAGAAACACAACCTGAAAAGAGTTCCAGCTCTCCTAAGTCCCTCTAACTATTAAGATATATTTCTATTGGTTTTGCCTATAGCCTTACTTAATCTTCTTGACTAACCATTTAAAATATGACTTGGGGAGTAAAAATCAAACCAGGTTCATTGGAGACTTTACCCTAATAAGTGTTGCTTTCCTTCCTCTTCAAATTAATGTGTATATTTTATCCCAAGAATACCATGAAAAATTCCAGATTGGCCAATGATTCCTTTAAATAACCATTAATCTCTCTAACCATATTTATCTAGAGAAGAGGTGAATTGAAATCTGCAAGAAATACAGGACTGTATACATTCAGTTCTGTAGTCATCAGTTATAATAGTTACATACTCCCTAGAAGGGTTAATATTCATAACTTGCTTTCCTTATAAATCTGTAATAGCTATGACTTCTTTAACCCCAAATTATGGCTTTTAGTAACTATGATTACAACAATCTAAGTTTTGCATTTACTTTGATAGAAATTAAATATTCTTATTACACTTTGTGATGAAGGAATTATTCTTCTTAGCATTTAGTGTTTGCTTCAAAAACATTTATGAATGTATTTGCAGAATTACATCTTTCAGGAAGAATGGAAATGATATTTTCCTTCCCATGCATTAATATTTTTAGTGCCTGAATGTCTCTGTTTCTTTTAAAGAAGATTAAAGCATTTTTCCATCTGCCTGTTAAAATGATTTGAGTCTTAATTAAAGTTGATTGCACCTGTGCATATATTCAACTACCCACACACCTCCTACCTACTAGTGGAAAAGCTTGTCTTTCCTTCAAAAATTCAAAGACAGAGTTATGACCTTAAAAAACAAAAAAAGTCTCATAGGCATAGAAAACAGACAACACTGAGAAATGATTTTTTTTTTGCTATCTTAGATCAATAACTTTTTATCTTCTAATGATTATAAAAAAAAAGTTGGTTATCTTCCTTAACCTGCTAGTTTCCTTATCATTTATAAGGCAGCCTAGCTCAAGAAGCCAAGTAAAAGTGTCAAAATTCAACAACAAATTTTCACCCACCCACTCACTGTTTGCTTGTATGTGTTCTTAGCTTTGGCAGTTTAATTTCTCCTTCTTTATGAAGATGGGAGACAGTCATAACATAAATAAATAAATCAGTGATGGAGATCATCTCAAAATTTGTTGTGATCAAACATTTTTCTTCTTCACCTATAAGGTTTTTTTCAAACATTCTAATAAATAGGAAATAGATTGGCTCCCCCACCTTTTTTCACTCTTTTTCATTACTCTTGAGTAAGGAAGGATAATTAAAATGCTTTCAGCTAAAATAGGGAAAACTAGAGAAATAAAGAACCCCGCCAGTCTACAAAAAGAATATTGAAAAGTGTATTAAATGTTGCTAAAAATGTTCCATTAAGTACAGAACAGTGGTTCTGAACCCTGGGTTTACTTTAAAAGCTCTCGGGGAGTTGTTTCTGTTTGTTGGCTTTTGTTTTTTTTAAATTACCCTACTCCCAGTGATCTAATTTAATTGGGGCCCAAGCATGGGTACTTTTTGAAGGCTCCCCAATTGTTTCTAATGAGCACTTAGGACTGGGAACCTCTAGTATAGAATGTATTCTGGTATTTATCAGTATAATCCTAAACTTGAGGATTCTTGAGTCCAGATGCTTCATTTAAAGATAAGCAAATGAGAGCTCAGAAGCAAAAACGATTTGCCCAAGGCCTCATAGCTAATTCGGGGCTAAGTCTGAACTGGTACCCAGGGTCTCACTATCCTTAAGACAACTCTGTTTACACTGTACAGTGCTGTGGTTGGGAGTTCTCAGATCACGGGTGCAGAGGTACAGACCCTCTACACGTGGTTTCTAAATCGATGGTGTGAATCCATGTGCTGCATCATTAGTGCCAGTTTTATGTCCTCAAATCACATCTAAACCATTTCTGTAAAAATGTGGCACTAAGCCATGCAACAGGAACTTCAGTTGTGATCCCAAATGCCTAGCAGTAATTTCCTACGCACATTAACTCCGTCTTCAGGACGTACAAAAATGTTCTACATTACAAAAGTCTTCCCAATTTATAAGATGTCTGGTAACAGAGTATTTCTTCGATCTTTCTAGTCATTCTCTTTCTCTCCTATCATTCAAGGGGTTATTCTGACATCATCACTTAAAAAATAGTTGAAAATCGAAATGCTGTGGAGACAGTGATAGAATTCCACACTTTTTTTTCTAAAGAAGAAAAAGTTCATTTTAATTCCTTGCATCTGATAAATAATTGGTTACTCTCCCCATGGCCTTAGGAAGCAGCGATTCTGCTCATAAAGCCGAATCCTCCTAAATATCTCACAAAACGGCAACACAAATTATAGCCATGCTTTCTTTGTTCTCTTCATACCATTGTTACTTCTCCATGAACTTGGCATCTTTTCTTCTACATTTTGGCTTTGCGATTGTCCATGCTGTTGGCAGCACCCTAAGGATATTTTGTATAGAAAACCACCCCTTTCTGTTCTATGGTATCATTAATTAGTCTGAAAATCTCCTTAAAACAGGCCAACATGTTCAGAACATCAGGTTTCCATAGGGGGACATTTTCACCAAATATCATTTCTGTAATGTATTTTGGTGTACACGAATCCCATTTCACTTTAAACTGAGGACACAGAATATATGATTTTAAGATCTGGCCCTTATTTATTTATGTATTTATTTATTTATTGTTGTAGTTTTCTTTTTTCTTTTTTTTTTTCTTTCTTCATAGACTTTCAGATCCAGCGGGCATCTTACAGGTTCTATGGTCTAAATCCCTTGTTTGAGAGATGAGTACACAGAAGCACAGAAAGTAAGAAAACATACCCAGTGTAACGTACCCCGATGATGGCAGAACCACTACTAGGATCATGTTTCCCCAACAATTAAATCCAGAGATCTTTGTACGATGACAGTCTCTAATCAGCTTTACTGTGACTGGGGCCATAGTGAGGAGGAAAAATGTAAAAATCACAGATGTCTGAATCCCTGTGGCTTCCTTTCTTGAAGAAGATTCTTTTGAGATTGTTGGTTTTATGATAATTTGCTGCCTTGTGTCCTACTTAAGGATGACTCTATTATCAGGTCTTGTATAACTGTTGGCATATGATTCTGGAGTTTATCAAAAGATATAGCTATCTTAAAACAGACCAAGTCAAAACACGAGCCTGGCCCAGGTTATAAAGATTTTATAATCCTAAAACTCTTTTTAAGTATTTTAGAATTCTATTTGTCCCTCCAATGATTTTTACCAGCAGTTTCTCTATCAGATATATGAAAAATTTGATGTAGAGGGAGTAAGATAAGCTTCAGTAATGGCAGGTCCTAAATGGGAAAGAATGGAAAGGCTGCCGTTGGCATTATAGGAGCCGAGCAGAGCTGTGGGCATAAATATTTAATGTGGTAAATTATGGGGAGGCATTTGCATTTTGATGCACTATTTTGAAGTAAAAAGGATTGTTGAACAATAAGAACACTTTCCCTGATTATGTTCCATTTTTAATATGCAGAGAATTGACTGCAGGTTCAGGCTGGTTATTTAATGAATTCACAATATGACCTTGTCTGGTATTCCTTTCTCTAAATCTTGACATAAGATTAAGACCAGACAATGAGGTTGGTAAATAATAAATAAATAAGTAAGTAAATAAATAAATAAAATAAAACAATTATCTCATCATTAAACAGAGGATAGATTTTAATTTCCAAAACAGGATCTTCTCTGGTATGTCGTCACCAGTTCATCCACATTAGATTCAAACACTAATAGTCAATAATATGGTCAATAACTATGAATTGTGCCAAGTGGGTACTAGTCAGGGGAATAGCTTCCTAAATTACATAAATGTCTAACTACTAGGCTGTACACCTGTAGTTAATATAAAATAATATTGAAAGTCAACAGTAACTTAAGAATTAAAAGGGGGTGGAAGGTGGAGGGGAACAAGAGTTGCAAATTTCCAGGTATAAAACAAAGAAGTCATGGGGATGTAACGTACAACATGGAGAATATGGCCAATACTGTGATAGCACAGTACAGTGTCGGTGGTTGCTGGACTTACCATGTGATCACTTCTTTAGGTATATTAATGTTGAATAATTATTGTGTATCTCTGAATCTAATATAATGTCGTATGAGAGCTATATTTTAATAAAATCCTAAAAATAAAGAAAAAGAAAAAATCATGTAGAAAACATGCAAAAAAAAAAATTGAGTATAAAAAGCTGTTACAAAATATTTTGTATTTCTGCATCTTTGCATGTATGTTGGTCCACCCCATTGAAAAGGATGTTTCAGAGGTTGATGACATGGTAATGTTGAGACGGTGATATCTGGAGTTCTGTGGCTCTTACGTGCCTAGGGAAAAGATGTTCATACTGAGCCCCTGACCTGGGGTAGCTCCTCATGCAACTTCCTCCTGGTCCTTCCTGCATACTTCTCCTCCGAGCGTCTTTTTTTAATAGCGATGGCATCACCATACCTGCTCCTCAAAAATAAATGCCAACTCTATAACCTGTCACTCAGAACCCTCCTTAATTTGTCTCTTCTTTTTTTATGTAAATTCAAATCCCATTCTTTCCTGATATAAAGCCTTTCTTCCAGACAGGCTAAACTTATTGTGGAGCCTAAACCATTGTTCCTCTCTACCCTTGTTTTGAATGTATTTGCTTGTACCCTTTGTCAAGCTGGAAGCTTGTGTAAGGCAGGATCAGCTTTTGGGAGGACAGATCCAAGGAAAAAGTCATACGTGTTGAACAGTTTCCCCGGCTGCAAAACTCATCAAACTCCCCCTCCCCCTCCCTTTGCCATTCTTCAAATTGCTGTTTAACCAAGGTTTCTTGACCTCCCAACTAGGAAAAATCATCTATTCTATCCTTTCATTGCACACTACTATCTCCCCGTGTTCGTATTAGAGCTCTAATCCTGTATTAGTTCTTGTAATTGTTTTCTCTCTCAGAGTAGGAGCCCCATGTGGGGAGAGGTCATGGGGTTTGAGTTCCCTGCTTTATTCTCTCGCCGTCACAGTGCCTGACACACAACAAGTCTATGCAAGTGGAACGAGGCATATACATTTTACCATGGATGGAAAAATAATAATAACATATATATATATATATATATATATATACACACACACACACACACACACACACATATATATACATATATATGTGTATATATATATATGCTTTTCATCACTTGATTTTTTTATCAAAGCAATCCAAAAAATATGTAAAAATAAATTGCTAAAGGCAGCTTTAGAAAATGAATGTTCTCTGTTTTCTGACTTCTTTACAGTTACTGATAAATACCACTTCATAACTATGGTTTGGATTACACAGTGTACTGAAGGAATATTAATCCAATCTACATCCCATCTGGAAACTACTGTGGACCCCTTTGTCATTTATGTATTGCTGAGTTGTGCATAATCTATACTATCTAGACTGACAGCTCATTTTCCCCAAATGTCATCATATTCATCTTTCTGTTCATGCAATCTTCAACTAAAACACACACACACACACCTACACACACACACACACAGACACACACACATTTTAACATACACATATGTATATATATATGTGTATATATATATTCATTTAAAATAAGGTAAATAATCCTCCTTAAAAAAACCCAAACCAAACCAAACCCAACAAAGCATCACTGGAGTGGCTATTTGTTCAGAGACCTGAGTTTAAATCCTAGTTCTTCTACTTACCCATCTCTGATTAGCTTTGGGAGCTTATGAACCAACAGGACGCCCAGTGTTCCTGAACAGAGAAGGCTATCATTAAATTTCCCTGGGAGGACTATGTATAGATTGGAAATATTATTTGTAAAGAGTCTAGTGCAGCATCTGACCCATAGTAGCCACTTGTTCCGTGGAAGCTCTAATCACAATGCTGCTGCTGGTGTTATGAGACGTTGTTTGGAGCTGGCATTACTACTTTTCCAATGGGAAACATTCATCTTCTTTTTTACAGACAGGGAAAAACGTTGAGGATATTATCTGTATTTTTTTAAAGCAGGACCCCTATTTGTGCAAGTCTCCTAAGCAGGTAGCAAGAAAAAAGTTGGACCTTGGGTTTGCCAATGATCCTAAACAAATCACGAATGGTTTTTAAGAACTCACTTTCTTCATTTATTTCTTAGTTCACTGTGGTTTGATTGGAAGGGAAATTAGATTAAACTAAAGAAAAGTCACCTTGAAGAATGTAAGAAATATAAAGTGGCAGTAGAGTTTAGAGCAGACATAATGACATTAATGAATCTTCATTAACTGTTTTGTTTTTTGTAGGAACTTTGTATCATAGAGGTATAAAGTTTTTAACTTAGTGGATGGTTAGAAATAATTTATTTCAAATCTATAATTTTATCTGAGAAAACTAAGATTCATGAAGAGAAGTTTTATTGAACTGACCTGAGAGTGGACCCCAGGCCATTTCAACCCCATTCCAGAATGGTTTGCTGTTTTGATATTTCTGGAAAGTATTTATTTGATATTTCTGAAAATTATTTTTATGTTAAAGAAATAGTCAATGTTTTCTTCGTGAATTTTCTTCAAAAATCCTATTTAAAAATTTTTTTCTTAGAATTATTTCTTTGCTACACTTTTGGATGAAAAACTATTTTGAAAAAAATGGCATTGTCTTTATACAAATGAATAAAAATAAAATATATAAGATATTTGAATGATCATTTCAGAGGCTCATCCATTTGCTCATTCAGCAAGACTGATTGAAGTCATCATATTTAAAATATTTATTAAATACTCAATAAAATGTATTTATCAGTTTTGTAAAGTATTTTTTGCAACTAGGGTTAAGAGAGAAGCACTGCTTGCTGAATTGTTGTACTGTATTTGGCAATTTAACTAGTCTCTCTGCCCTTTATTTTTCTGTCAGTATGCCAACAGAAATATTGTCCTCATTAGAAACCCAAGAATTTTATATTTAGACTATATTTTGTGGGAGGGAAAATGTGACATAATATGTGAAAAACTATATTAGGGTAGTCCGACTACTACAGAAAACAACTCCAAACCTCAGTGGCTTAATATAATATGTTTCATCTCTTATTCATGTCATAGACCATGACATATGTCACAGGCATGTGACAATCAATTAGTGGGTTCAGGGGAAGATGGGCAGTTCTCCTCACAGTTACTGGGAAGTTTCCATCTGGTGGCTCTTTCAACAACTAGGACCTCAACAAATCACAGCCAACAGGAGGGGGATGCAAGAGGATGAGGATATTTTTGGAAAGACGTATGACCAGAACTGGAGGTCGCATACATCACTTCCACCCACATTCTCACAGCCAGACCTCAGTCATATGGCTTTGCCTAATTGCTGGGAAGTATAGTTTAACAAGATGCCCAGAGAACAAACAGATTTGGTCAGCCTCTGACTAGTCTCTGCCCACAGGTTCTCTTGGCTTCTGCATTGCAAAAACAAATGGCAATTTAAATTGCATTCTCTGAGCAAATTGTCTTTCATTGCCCTGCAATACTAGAATTTCTTAAAGCATTACTAAAATAGGTCACACTTGAACTATTCCTGATGACTTCAGTGAAGGTTTCTTGAGTAGAGATAATTTGTCAATATCTCGACATTCCTCACACACATTGGTTAAAAAACAAAACAAAAAAAAAGTAGTGATTAAATCATTTGGATGTTTAATTGACAGTTTTTAAAGACCAGACATGGTCATTGAAATTCTATTGATTGTTCCATGCTTCAATAACTGTTATTACTTGCATCCATGAAAAAAGAACGGTTGAATATATGTCAGTATGTGAGTTTCAGTGACCGTAAGGGAAGAGGTACATGCTAGGCATGATCAGGAAACCTGTCTCTTTATCATGTCTTTGCTAATTGCCATTCCTGTGACCTTGAGCAAGTTGTGTAAAGGCTCTGAGCTCTTTTTACTTCTCGAAAATCACTAGGATTCTTTGCATAGCCTATCCTACTTCAATGTGCCTCGTCTCTTTTACTAAAATCAAGGGTTTGCCCTATGTGCCTTCTTAAAACAAACCTGGACATTCTTTCCAGTTTTATTTAAAACCACAAAATCTCCAGACCTCTGAGCTATTGTTCTTTCTCTATTTATGTTTAAAGAGAATGAAGGCATCACTTAGATGTTGGAATAGACATAACTGACCCAAACAACAGAATTCACAGGAGAGAGAAGCAATTATATATATATAACATTATATATATATAAAATATGTATATATATGTGTATATATATATATAATATGTATATATAATATATATAAAAAATATATATAGTATATATATAAAATATATATATATTTTTTTTTTAATTGCCCTGCTCCCTGGTGCCCATCCTTGTAGAAACATGGAGCCTTTGACTTATTTTCCCAAGAGATTCAGAAATGGAATGGAATGTTACAAGTGCAGGAGAGGACTCTGTTGCTCGCTTGGACGCGTAGGTAAACGATGTCAGGCTGTCCAGCTCTGATCAGCTCCAAACACCATAGTTTTAAAAGACATCATGACATGCAATTAGTGTCCAAATCAGGGTGGCCAAGGAGAGACAGAGTCCCTCACTCTGGATTCTAATGTGTTTTTCCTTAAAGACAGAAATAGACTAGTTCTGAGTTGCTCCAGAAACAAGGCTACCAACTACCAACAAATGGTGGTTCTTGGAGGGAGGCCCATTTCAGTTCTATACAAGAGCTTTCTAGCAATCAAAGATGTTCACAGTTGAGCCAAGCTTTCCCATGAGATGGGAACACCACCACCACCACCACCGGCTTCCTAGAGCTATTCTCCCAAAGGCAGGATACCATCTCAGCAAAGATACACACACCTTGCTTTTTGTGTTGCAACTGTGATTTCCAAGGTCTCTTTCAGCTCTAAAATTTGATGACTGAATCTAATACCCATCTGATAATGCAATTTAGTTCATTACCTCTTTCAGCAACTCCAAATGTGTTGTCTTTTCTACCTAATTAATCTGCCTTGATCACCTTTCATTATTTTCATCGTTCAGCAGTTGGAATAGAATGGAGAGACGTTGATCCTGCTAATGATGCCAATAAGAAAGGACAATTCTGAAGCATTCTTTGTATCCACAGGAGCTCCAACACTCATCAGTAGCATGAGCTGTGGTCCCTGTATCGCCAGCACAATTAGAGTGCATTTTTTGTAACCCTGCATGAGAGTGAAATTTCAAGAATAACAGCAGTTACAAACCACACATATAAAAATCTCTCGTCTAAATCATCTGAATCATCTAGATGTTCATAGAAACAATTAAATGATGTGGCAAATTAATCCTTTTAAACATTACAAAAAAGGAAAGGAAAATGGAATTTTATGTTCCCCTAAGAAAAATATTATTGGTCATATCTCCAAATAATACTGATTTTCCCAGACAAATCTCTGGTTTTCTGGACTATTCATTAGCAAGTCAATTAGAAACATATATGGGTAACAATGCACATGATGTTAGCTATAGTAACTAAATCGTGTTTGTCAGTGAGAATTATGGGTTCATGCAATGGCTCATGTGCACAGAGATTGGAAATCTAGGAGGAGAGGCGGTGAGACATGGCCTAAAGTGGGTTACATCCTGGAATTAAGAGAATGAGCTGACTTTCCTGAGTGAAGTATGCATTAGTGTATTCAGCCTGTCTATTCTCACTGTGGACTCTATTAGATGCTGAGTCTTTAGTCTTAAGACACTTCCAGTCTGGTGGTGGGAACAGACATATAAATCAACAATTACATGACCTTTCCAGCCAGAAAAAGAAAAGTTTGGAGAAAGGATAATGCTGTCAGTTTTAACATATTGGGGTCCCCCATATAGCCACATGTAAAGGTCCATCAGTGCTATATTGTTTTCTTTATCTCTAGAAAACAGAGATAAGGGGAGTGGGGAGCATTTTTAAGCTGTGATTTATAAGAATCCTCAGTATCATTTCGTTGTTGACAAAGTGAATGTTGGTGAGGCAGAGTGGATCAAAGATTCTGGGGAAGCTCAGTATCTGGTGCAGGGCAGACCTGATGATAAAAGCCATCAGACCTGGGGGGCGAAGTAGTTCCAGGTGGCCCAGGGTTCAGGATAGGAATGGAGAGGGAGAGGAATGAGTCAGAAGCCAGAGAGACCAGTGTACACCCTGAGACAGCCTAAAGAGGCAGGAAATGGGAAAGCTTTGAGAATAACATTCAGAGTTAGCATCCTGAAGTGTGATAGATTGGAATCCTGGAGAGATGATTTTGGTCATGAAAAGATTGCTCCTGGACTCGTATTCTTATTTATCCTTCTTCAATTTAAACACTGTAAGATGTTTAAGACAATACTATGCAAAATACAAAGCTTAATGACAAATGTAATGCAATAATGCATGCAATTTTCACAGCCAGATTTCAATTCACCATCAGATTTCAATGTGAGACTCAGATTTTAGATGAATAGTCGACATTCAATCATTCATTCAATGAACAGAGGATAACACACTCTATGTAGTTGTCTTCGTGCTTCACACCGGGGCTCTGGGAACACTGAACTTAGATTCCACATAAAACTTTGCCACTGTTATCTAAGATTGATCTTGTTCAGGAAAGTTTATGTTACCTAAAATCATTTTTTTTAAAACAGGCTTTAAGAAAACTTCGAAATTATGGACATGGATAAATATGTCCTTATTTTTGAACTGTCAATATGTCTTCCTGTATATATTTCTTAGTCTAATCGTCCATTTTCCATTTGTTTCTCTTCAACAGCTATTTTGAAGATTTTCATAATTTCTTTTAATTAGAAAATGCATTTTGTAAGAAGCTGTTTTGAATATATACCAGAAACCAGATTTATTCTCAAATAAAATGCTCAATAAATACATTAATAATTTTCTTACAGATTTTTCGGTTCTGCCTTCTGTTTAGGAGGCACAGGAAGGTCTAAGTCTGAGTAGCATGATTTTGTCTGTCCTTTTGTTCAAGTTCTTCTAAATGTACCTGCCAAAATTTACTGAAGACTAACCTCTGGGGCTTGAAAACAAAGAAGGAAAGGAAAAAAAGACTTCTTATTGTTTTTGTAGCTGTATTGGCTTTTCTTTAGTTGAGGTTTCAGACCTAAGTGACACTCGCTGGTATGTGTATGCAAGTCATTTGAATGAGAACAAAGAAACTGATGTTGGTGGAGGTGCCTTGACACATATCCTCAGTCTTTCATATTTAAAATACTGTACTAATCTGCAAGAATATTGGACCCAGCGTTAATTTTGAGCATTGTTTTTTTTCAGTTTGGTTAGTTTCAGTTCCAGAGGTGGAAAATGTGTGTGTGTGTGTGTGTGTGTGTGTGTGTGTGTGTGTGTGTGTGTGTGAAAAAGGTAAATATTTAATGATGGTAGTGGAAACAAATATAGAAGTCGATAAGAAAGCGAGCATCCCAATGGCTTGTTTAAAATCTGGAAGAGAAGGTGAGGTGAGACAGATGCGTCATTAGGATTTGAGGCTGTGACATTTGCAAGCTAGAGTACATTTTCATTGAAACTGTGAATAAACAGCTTGGAAATAATCTAAAATGTTCTTTTCTGATACTTGTTTTATTCCATTTGACTTAAGGCATTGAAAAAAGCAAGTGTTGGTTAGATTATATTGCTATAATAATTATGCTAGAATGTATTTCTTTTAAAATATTTTGACTTCTTATATTTGATTTCAGTGTAACTGGGCCTTAGGCTTATCTACTTATATACATTTAAAGAATAGGAGTCTTTCTAAGGCTGTTGTTTTGAAACTACCTTCCTGGTTTAAGTTCTGTCTCATTGAAAGATATACATGATATGTGTTTAGACAACTGCATAGCATTTTGAGGCTGGAAGGGACTATCGCATTGTGGAAGTAAATGAAGACCAAACGAATAAGAACAAGCAAATGCTATTTATTCAGAGCTCTTGATAGCACGGCAGTCAGCCACCACCACTTACACTTGGCAGAGACTCAAGGGCAGGGAGAAGAGTTGGAAAGCTGCATTGTGGGAAAAGAGAGAGTTTCAGATATGCCCCCAATGGAGGCTGTTTCCCTGGGAAAGCTGTAGCTAGGCTATCTAAAAGCAGGGCATCCTCTGTGATGAATTTTGGGTACATATTTGACTTGCTTCATTTGACCCTCTTTTGGGAGCTGGAATAAAAGTACTGGCTGTTTTGAGCCAATTGCTACACAGGTTATTGTTTGGCTTCCTGGATTGGTTGCTAGACAAGTGGTCTGACTTTCTGAAGTCTGACTTAAAGATAGTAGGTTGGCATCCTGGGCTGGTTACTCTAGATAATGGCTTAGAGTTCTATTTTTATATACGGTCTGGCAATTTTCCATGTGTATATTCAGTCACTCAGTCATTATCTAGTCCAAATGTAGAAAGATTAAAATAAATTCATAAAGAACAAATGGCTATAATTAATTTAAGTTAATGCTACCTTTTACATGTATAGCACATTTTAGTTTTCAAAATATCTTAAAATGTAGAATATTATTAGATCCTTCGACTTAAAATAAGGAAGTTAGGCAGAGCTAGTATTATCTCCGTATTGTAGTTAAGGAAAATGAGAGACTCCAAAAAGAGAAAGCAAGTGCTCAGTGACATGGGTCACCAGCCCAAGACCAGGGCCAGGGCTGCAAAGCTGGGCCTCTCCCTATCCTCACCCAGGGCTGCTTATGGTATTACAGCCTGTTCTGTGTCTGCCCCACAGATCCAGGTAATTGGGAAACAAAATGTGACATTTGTGTCATCATATTTCAATTTCATGAGTATTTGAAGCTGTATGCAAAATATATACTGGGGTTGCCAGAAAATGTATACACATTTTAAGAGACGTTACCTATGTATGATTTTTTTGAAGTTGAATTAAATTATGGTACAGTGTGTAGTATGATGTTTACTCAAAAGATGGCATTAATTAAATGAACGCTAGCATCACCATGCAACCAGCAGGACAGTCAAAGAAAATGGCAGAAGCACAGTTGTTGTTTGAGGAGCTCAAGGCCATTTTGAAGTGGTATTTGAAATTCGAGATTGTTATGGAAATACGAGGACAATGGAGATGTGAGTAAGCAACAGCACCTCCAACATGCCTAATAATTGCATACATTTGTGGTAAGTTTGAGACACATGGTACTGTGTGAAGAAATTGAAATGGCATACACAGAAACACAAGTGGACACTTTGGTCAACGTTGCTCAAGCAGTAGTTCGCCGTAATCAGAAGTGTCTAGACACTGATGGTAACCACTTTGAGCATCTCTTGTAATTGCAGAAGTCAAACATGACTTGTATTTATTTTTTATTGGTATATATTGAGTGTTACAATTTTAATAGATTTTTCCTTTCTTAAAATGCATATACGTTTTTTTGGCACCCTCTGTATATTCAGTGAATCATTCCTGTGACTTTTTTCACTACAGTTTTTCTCAAAGTTTCCTTATTTGAATTTAACTTTCAATCTGGTGAATTTTACAACTTGTGACTGGTAGATAATCAGATTTTTGAAAATACTATTAGCTCTTTGCCACCTTAATACATTTATAACACTCACTTAATTCTCTTGTTCCATTAGGAATGTGTTTTCTACACACATCAGAAAGATGCTGGAGGAGTTGAGAAACCTACTAAATTAATTAATTAAATACCTACTAAATTAGTTAATCAAACATTGAGCAATTAATTAAATACCTACTAAATTAATTAATTAAATATCGAGCAATATGCTTGGGGTTCTGTTGCATACTCACGTCTCCATTGTCGTCATATTTCCAAATTAAAAAAATGCAAAAACCAAAACTCAGACCCTGCCGTTAAAGAACACAGGACCTTTTGAGAAGAGCAAATACATAGAAAGATAATATAAGACAATGTCAGTGCAGAGATGACCATGTACCCCAGGGCTGAGGGAAGTTAGCTGAGCAAAGACAGGATATAAGGGTATTCAAAGCAGGCAAGGCAGGAGAAAGTAGCTATAGAAAACAGCATTGTTTTTGCTAGAGGTGGAGTGGAGGGGAAGAAGCTACAACCAACTTAGTGATGTTTCTTGAATACCATGTTCGGGTGGGAAGTGACAAAGTTAGAGAGGAAGGGAAGAAATGGTAAAGAATCTTGTGGATCCTAACAAGGAGCTTAGACATAATTCTGTGGATAACAGGAAGCTTCTGGAAGGATTTTAGTCAGGTGTACATTATAAGTAAATTTGCATTCTTTTAAAACACCTTCCTATGTGCATTACAGAATGGCTATTCCCTGAAATAACACTGTTCTCATGGTAGCACTCTTAAAACCATCTTTATTACATGTGTTTCTGAACACTTCCGTACATGTATTACAGAATGGCTATCACATCCATTCCCTGAAATAATACTGGATCGTATTTGCATTTTGAATAGATCATTTTGGCAGCATATGAAGCTTGTACTTTGGGGAGTCCAGGACACAGTCAAGACACAAGTTTCAATAATTCAGGGGTGGTGATTAGAGCTTGAACCAGAGCAGTTGAGGTAAACAGGATACAAAGTGAAACAGAAAGGAGAGTAAGATATTCAGGAATAAAATCTGCAGAATCTGCTGACTTCTAGCTGGATGGTTGACTAGACGTAAGAAACCATTAGTTTAGTAAAATCTGGTGTCAGTTCAGTATCTGAAATACACAATTTGTGGTTTCCATGGGGCATCCCAGTTGGAGATATATATATATATTTATATATATGCTTTTAAGCTAAAGCTCCAGAGAATGATCCAGGCTTATGATAAAATATTTAGAAATCCCGATCTTTCAATTGCTAGTTGAATCCTGAAGAATAAAATCATAGAAAAATAGAATGAGGAAAACAGTGACTTAGCTAGTAACTTGGGGACAGCCACCATGTAAGGGACATGTGGAAGAAGAGAAGTTATAGATGACACAGAAATGGTGTTAGACATAGAACACAACACAAGAAGATGGGCCATCAGTGAAGCCAAGAGAATTGAAGATGTAAATAAGAGCATAAGCAAGGAGTTGTCAAATGGCTTAAAAATGTCTTCTATTAATAAGTTTGCCAACTCACAGGCACTAGGTGAGCTTAGCAACAGTAGTTTTAGTGGAGTGGCTGTGTGGAATTCATGTCACAGTGGATAGTGGAGTCAAGGAAACATGAGACAGTACAGAGAGAGTATGAAGTGCTCTTTAGAAAGCTTTCTTGAAGATGAGCAGAGCGAAGTCGCTAATGAAGTCTCAAGATTCACTGACCTTCTCCTCTTCCAAAGAGAAAACCATTTCCCAGCAATATTAACCTGCACTCCTCAGAAACAAAGACCCTGTGTAATCTTTGGCCCTGTTTGGCCCTTTGTGCAATGGCCTACACACACCTAAGTTTCCAAAAATATATTGGAAGCATCTAAGGAAATTGTTCTTTAATTTTTCAAGGACTTTGGGAAGGATTTGACTTTTGCTTAATGGAATGTAATTCTGGTTCATATACAGAATCCACAGAGGAGCTGAAAGTGCGAAGTCACAGCACAGAGCCGTTACCAAAGCTGGACAGCAAAGAGAGAGGGCATCATGGGCCATCTTCCAGAGAGCCTGTCAAAGCTCAGGAATGGGATGGAACCCCGGGCCCACCTGTGGTCACCAGTAGAATGGGAAGATGCTCTGTGAGCCCCACCTTGTTAGCAGGAAACCACAGCTCAGGTAAGAAAGAGAATGATCTCCTGGACGGTAATGCCTTGTGTCTCTAGAAACTGTTTTTATGCAGTTATCACTTGGAGAACCACAGCCACAGATATCTCTGTCTACTCACAGGGACAGCATACATATCCCTCATCCACCGGGATGTAACAATATGTTGGACCACTCCAGGGATCATTATTCACATAGACAATAGAGAAGTAAATAGTGATTCTTGGAGCTATGCAATGCAGCAGTCCTGACAACTTGAAACATCTTGTATTCAATTTCATCTAGAATATCTAGAGTCCTCATCTCATGCAGTTTTAACTTATGAAGTTTAACTGATTGAACATTTATGCCTCCTTTGCTTCAGAAACGATTTTAGGTAACTGGAAAAAATTAACAAAAAGAAAAATTGGGATAAAAGTGTAACAAAGATGATCTGCAGGCAGTAGAGAGAGGAGGTGTTAGGAGCCATCTGGAATGGTGAACTGAAGACAGTGACTGAGAATTGGGCGCGGTACTACACATGTCCAAATCTAAACCCAAAGAGCTAGCAAATTATCATCTACTCTACCGTTCAGTTTCATGACTTGAAATTAATATCTGCAATGCAGTTTTGCATCGTTAATAGATAAATATTATTCAAGTTCAATTTTTAAAAAGCAGCATATCTTTGCTTTGAACTGACTGATGTAGATCATGGACTCAGTAAGAACTGCCAATTGAAATAAACAACAAATAGTCAAGCAACTTCCTGTAGTTCTCAGGTTTCTATTCCCAAATACTGTTACGGCTCTGAAGGAAAGACCAGTTCTTTAATGTTCTTTTCAGTTCAGATACTCATCTTTTTTTTTTTTTTTTCAATTCATGGGGTGCCAATGGTTAGTAAAATTACATCGATTTCAAGTGCACAATTCTACAATACATCATCTATATATCACGTTGTGTGTTCACCACCCAGAGTCAGTTCTCCTTCCATCACCATATATTTGATCCCCCTTTCCCTCTTCTACTCATCTTGGAAAGCAATTTACATGAGTTTAGCCTGTGGTCTCTCTGACAGTCATGCACAAAGTTAAAACTGAAAGAGGAAGGATGATCTCGGTATTTGGAAAGAGCTGTTTCTAGAACAGTACCCAGGCAGAGGCAGAGCAACAGTTTCACCAGACTTAAAAATGTAACTGAAAGTGTTGGTGATGCAACCATATCATGTACTCTGTGGATAACCTCTTAACAACATGAGTTCAAATCTGGAGAAGGAACATTGTGTGACTTTACCAGAAAGTTAATGATATGTTTTTGATACTGAAGTATAAATAGCTGTAGTTGTGTGTATAAGGAGAAGATATCTTTGCATTTTGTCAAAAAAAAAAAGAAAGAGACATGAACAAATAGTATTTTGTAGGGGAAAAAAACAAAAACAACACTCCCAAAGATGGTTGACATCACTATTAAATTGGGAATTATGATTAGTTTTAGGTTTATTAGTAGTATTAAAAAAATAATTCTCTATCTGCTCCAGTTCTAACCAAAAAACATGGGCAATCTCTGCCCCCATTTTGGCCAAAGATCTGTTTTATGAAAAACCAGAAGCATTACCTGAGTATTGATTATGTAACAGCCACTGTCCTAGGATCTGGGAACCCACTGATGAATCAGACATCCTCCCATGTAGGTGATCAAAGTCAAGTGCAAGACAGACAGATGGATCATTACAGTGTAAGGTATTATATACAAATAATATGCAAAAGAGAAATCAATTAATTTTTCCTGAAAGGGTATGATTTCAGCAAGAACATTCAGAGGCTTTGGGTAGATAGCATAATAATTGCTAGAGGATATAACATTTGAACTAGAGCTTGAAACATCAAGAACTGCTCATAAGATGACAGAGAAGAAAGAAGTCTGCCTTGTAGATGAAAACCTAAAATGCTATGGACGGAACCTAGTTTGTTTGGCGTGAAGGGTTGGGGAAGGTTGACTGAAGAAACTGCAGAGTAGGTTGGAGCCAGCTAGTAAGAGTTCTCAAGGGTTTTGTGTATTAAATAGAAATGTGTTTAGCCACAAAGTACCAGATGGACCAGTTAGCAGTGGCTTAAGTACCGACGACCTGTCAACCACCATTGCACCCGATCTGAAGGTTAGGCGGCTTCAGGTGTTTTGCAACCATTCAGTAAGTCATCAAAGACCAAAGAACTTTCTATCCTTCTACCTCTCCTGTTCTGCTAACAGTGATGATTTTTATTTTTTTCATAATCACCAGCTGACTATGACAGTTCTGGACCTCGTGCCCCAGTAGACTCTCCCTTTTATTTAGTCGGTCAGAACTGGGAAATATGTCCTCTGGACCAATTACAGTGTAAAGGGAAATGGGGTTTCCATGGACTTATAGAAGGTCCTTCTTTCTCTTAAATCAAGGGGCCTCTGCCTTATACCTGGAAATGTTATCAAAATTTGCAGGGATAAGGGGGGATCATATTGCATAATCGATGGACAGTATCTGCCACATCATAGTTCACTTTTGAACACTGTATGGTGGGTATTTTGTAGTCATTTAAGTATTTTTAAACATAGGTATAATGGAATTCAGTTTTCATTATGAAAGACCCAGTCATGACTCCACAATTTAAAGCATGGGTGACTGACTGGGAGGCCATTTACTGAGATAGAGATAGTCAATACGAGATGTGAAGCAAGGCTTAGGTAGGAAAGTCAGGACTTACATTTTGACGATGTTAAGTTGTAAATGCTCTGGAACATCCAATTGAGAAGACAGTAGTAGACAGTTGGAATTACAGGTCTGGAGCTAAAGAGATTTAGTGGAACTAGAGACTGAAACTAGAGACCTTTGGAATGGTTAGAAACAAATGATTCTAAACTAAGAGAATGGGAAACTGAGATTGCGCCCTAGGGAATCCAAACATTTCAAAGTGTGGGCAAAGGACCAAGAACCTGTGAAATAAATGGAGATAAAACAATGAGACTGTCCACAATTAACTTTTACTGAACACTTAGTAAGTTGCGTAAAAATGGGTAATATGTCTCTGACACTTTGGCATGAATCTTCCAGTAAATTCAGAGTGAAGCAGAATTTATAACATACTTTGACTTTCTTCCACAGCCAACGCCTGAAGCATCTCTCTTGCTTTGCGGCCTTTAAAACTGATCTCGGGAGTCTTTTCAGCTCTGTTTGTACAACAGTAAATAAATTGTCTACTGACCAGAAGAAATGACATAAATATCTTTAGTCTCTCATATTCTCCATCTTAGATTATGAAGGTGGTAAACACAGGTGAAAGAAAAAAAGATTTTGTTACATTTTTGATAAATTTTTGTATCCGCACTAAAAGAAAGGTGACATGTAGGGGTGGATGTATGGTCACTTATATGACGTCAGTGCAAGTTAGGGTTTCTTATGTGAAAGTGAAACTTTTGACGTGAACACTCAAAAGAGCATTACAATTACCTGAACTTTTAGAAGTCAATGTCTCCCAAATATATTACTGCAATTATATCTATCGAGTCTACCCTTACACCAGTTTTGAGGGAAAAAGTAGAAAGGGAAAAATGTTCGTTATGTTGTCAGTTTTGATTTTTCTGAAAAGAAAGAAACTAAAATGTGTGAATACTATTCTAGAAAATGTTATAGTCCCACAAGCAAAAAACATATAAAATAGAATATCTGAATTTCACTCACCTTTGATGTTTTAAACAAATGACACCATACTTAAGGAATGCTCATCAGAGAGAGAACCTCCGTCCAGAATAGACAGGTAACTACATGGAGGGAGTATTTTGGACTTGCTATTTTGGAATAAAAGACAATGAGTCAGTATTTACTCTTTCTACTTTTTCTCTTCGTATTTCCTCTTCATTTTTGTCTTCTTGCCACTGGGCCATGGAACTAATCCCCTAGCAGAATATACTAGAACTGCAATGGATAACCCTCCTCCATAAACAACAGAGGTACTCACCTCCACACATAATACTAGAGAGGAAAGGAGGTTCCACCTGTTCGACCTGTAAAGTCCCCCCTCTGTCAACTTTCTGCGTTTCTCTCTCTCTCTTTCTCTCTCTCTCTCTCTTTCTCTCTCTCTCTCTCACACACACACACACACACACACACACACACACACACACACACACTGCTACCAGTCACAGACTATTGCTTTACCAGAAGTGGTTTAGCCACTTGAAATAGTTGCTCTTAATAGCTCTTTTGAGGAATGGAGGAATTGCTGAAGTAAAGCGAATGGTTGTGTCAGATCTCAATTCTAATTAACATTGCCACTGGTTGCTGTGGTACTTTATTAAAGTCACTGTTGTTTAGTAAAACAGAGATTCCCTAGAGGGTGATTCTGGAAGGCAGTGGAAGACTGGGACCCAAATTGCTCATGAAAATAATGGGAAAATGTGGAAATCGTATAAGTATGTTATTAACAGAAATTCAGAATTCAGTCACTGAATCAATCAACAAATAGTTTCCAAGCAGCTTGTATCCAGCTCTGCAAAGGTTTTAGGGGGGCAAACACCCAAACACACACAGTGTAGGCTATATGAAACATGGTCTCCATCACAAAATCTCATGGTGCTTCTTTATGACACAAAACTATTGAACTTAAAGTAGTTAATTATAATCAAATGTTTTATTTTATTATAACCTATGAAATGTATTATCTATATACATTCAAATCACAGAAAATTAGTGTGGACTTTAAAAAAAAGATGGAGGACTTACTGAGAGACATACAGTCTTAAACCAAGATTATATCAGGTCTCTAAAAGAATCATTATTATTATTGTTAAGTGAGTAAAAATAGAAAGAGAGAACTTTCCACCCAGGATGAAGAAGATGAACAAAAGCTGAAGTGGACCTGACTTGGCCCTCAGGCCAGACTGACTGAAGAAGCTCTTTTGGAAGTGAACTCAGAGGCCTTGGCTTGATCTTATATAGAACAGTCTTCAAAAGACCGAGCTTCTGTGTGGTCAACCTTGTATGTTTCTGCTATTCTGAGAAGGGCCACCATGGGATGCAAACAGGCACCTGGCGGGCAGGCAGGTAACGTGAACAAGTGAGTGACAAATGCCTCCTTCAAGACAGACACGCTTGCATACTCCATATACAAGAATGTTCCTTGCTCTCACAAAGGAAGTTATTTTCTCCATTTTTCTTGAAACTTGAAGCCCTTTTGGTCTAAGTTATATATTTTAACCTCTATTAGAAGCATAGGTATGGAGAATTATTTCTCCATTGCAAGGAAAAGCTATTGCAAACTGACAAACACTGGGGCCGAGTGATGGATATGCAGGTGACCTGGAAAATACAGGGCATCTCTAGGGGACAGAAGCTACTCAGCACCAGCTGATGCTCATCAGGAGAAATGCTCAGAATTCCCAGATTTAATTTCTATTAGGTTACATCTCTCAATTTTTAAATAGAGCTCAATTTTCAAAAAAAACATTAAATATAAAAATTTGCTTCCTCTGGCCAGATAAGACCTGAAGGCGATCGATTCACATTTTCTGGTTTGTAAAATCAAGTGATGACCATTCAGTAAAGGCAAGAATTTGACCTTGAAGCAGAGAAGTTGGGTTATGGCAGAAGCAGCAAGTGCTTGTAGACATCCTACCCTCTTGGCTTTTATTTTCTAAAAACTGCAGCCCCTTGAGAAGAGTCGAAGAGGGGATATGAGAGAGGCCCATGGCCTTTGATGGTCAAGAAGGGAGGGGAATTCTTAACTCCAAAAAAGGAATAGAGGTCTGGCATTCCACGAACAATGGTTAAGGACCAGCAACATAATGCCTTCCTGGCACCGTGGCATTGCCTCTGATTGGGAGGAAGGACAGGTGGCAGAGCGTTTGCATGGGGCCATCAGTGAAGCTGGATTTTGTGCTTCATGGTTCCAACCTCCAAAATATGGAATTCTGTACTTCAAGTTTATGTTTAGAAAACAAACTCCCCTGTGACAACCAGTGTGAGCAGAAGACTAGAAGGGCCATCTTGTATATTCTGCTATCAGAAGTCCTGGGCTTTTTCATGACCCATTTCAGGAAAGCATTTCCACCACCATTCATGAGTCAGACCTTCATATCCAAAAGGAGTCCTGTGCTTACAAGTTCAGAGAAATGAAAAACAGTATGGATTTAATTTCATTAAAAAAGAAAGAAATGTGCCATTTCTAGCACACACATTTGTAGAGTAAATTTTATACAAATAATAAAGGCACGTGTAAAGTATAATATAGGGGTTGAGTACTGAGGTTTGGGCATCCAGCAGATCTGGCTTTAAATCTGGATTCTGATTTTTATTAGTGATGATGTTGGGCTTGTCCCTTCATCTCTCTGAGCTTCATCCATAAAATTTGGGTGAGAATAGTACCTAACTCATAGATACTATTGAGAATGAAAGGTAAGAATTAAATGAGATAAACTATTGACACTCTTAGCATGGTGTCTGGAGCACAGTATTAGATAAACACTAGTTATCACTATGATTCCATATACAGTTGCAGATTTCTCTACAGTAGAGCTGAGAGAATCATTGGTCTGAGGTAATGAAGAAAAGTTTTCTCTAAGTGGTGACATTCAAGCTGGGACTCGAACTGTGCAGAATTGAGGCAGGGAAGGTCGTCAAATTGCAGCAAAAGAAGTCATGGATTATTCTGCTCAGGTTGGTGAGAGCTCTGACTCCAATATGACACTTAGTGCACCCATACCCCAAACTATGGTTCTTACACGATATTTGCAGCTCTAATTCATATTCTAATCACATCTGTGAAGATTGGGAAGATCACAGAGATGCTAAGATGTTAGCCCATGGCCTAAGAGTGGATACCTAGCAAAATGGAGGCCATTTAATATAAGCAACTAAAAACTCGGGTTCAGGAAAGGGGACTGCAGTGGAATCTCAGAGTGTAGTCCTTGAAAACTGAATTTTTATCAGTTGATTTATAAGAAAGATGCTTTCCTCTTGAAAATTGTGAAACATATTCACTGTACTTTATATGATAACGCTGGAATGACTGGCTAACTTTGCTGAAAGACCTCCTGGCAGCCATAACTCAGAATTTATGAGTCAGCCCTTTCTATACAAGAAGAGCCCCACACACACAAGTTTAGAGGAGTGAAAAACAGGAGAGCAACTCAGAATTGGACAGCAGGACTAGGAATTGTGGAGCAGTATGTATGACAATAATTCCTGGCAAACCATAATAAATCTGTGTAGTTTTATTTTTCTTTTGTGCAAATAAACCATGATTTACAAAAATGTTAATAAATTAATACTTTGATGGTTATGACTTGAAATTATAGAGCACTCTCATGCCCAGTTTCTCTATGTTTACAGAAAAGATAAAGGAAATCTTACCATGTAGATCATTATGAGGATTGAATTTAAAAATGCATAGAAATGTCTAGTCCGAAGCTGGTTTATAATAACTAGTAGAGCAAGGTTTATTCTGTTTGCATTTAATTTTGCTGGAAAGGTCTCTGGGTTTTTAATAGGACCAAGACTGAATGTTTCCTTTGGAAAGCTCAGCTCATTGGAAATACAATGTAAGGTTTTCTTTAGCTACAACTGGCTGTAGGACTATTAGTGCAGTCCCCCATGTTTCCCTTATTTGTGCATTTCCCAACAACGATTTTAGGCCAATGTGACAGCCATTTTTGTATTCCCTTGAGTCTGCATTTATGAAATTTGGAGAAAGGATCAGGTGCAGGCTTAAGACGTGGTGGCTGCATTATACACAGTTATCAAAAAGTAATCTTAATCTCTCACAGCATTTCTTTTCTGCCCTGTCTCAGTCATGATGGCAAGGATGTGGGAAGCACAAGAAAATATTGATGTCTGCAAATGTACACATTTTCTTTAATAAATACCTGAGTTGACATCCATTCATCTATCAATTCAGTTTTCCCTCTGTGTTTATTTTCTAGCAAAAATGTATTCAGCATCTACCCTGTTCTATGCAGGGGCTAGATGTGGGGGTCTAAAGAGCACTAGATAAATATGGCAGAATCGACTGTGAACTCCCAGAGCTCATAGTCCAGGAGCAAAGACAGAAAATCAAACAATAGATTCTTATAAACGTTGTGACAGGAAAATGTTCAGCACAATCACATGATTTACTCTCTGGATAAAAGGAGGGGAATTCATACAGTCTTCCTGGAGGAAGTAAATTTGATACTAGCATGATGAATAGCAGACAGGCAAACATGAGGAGATAGAGTGTTGCCTGCAGCTCACTCATGAAGTATGGATGAAAAGATTTCCTTTTAGAACCCGATTAGTATTAAATGTTTTACTATGGGTACATAATTCCCATTTATCTCCTCTATCTCCTTCTTTCTTCTATTTCTTCACATGGCCTGGCTCCTTTGGGTGCTGTGGTTGCGGTAACAGTCCCAATGACTCCGCTTTCCCTGCATCTGCTCCCTTTGTACCATGCTTCCGTAACTCCTTATCAAGAAGTAAGGTCTCTTTCAGAACCCTTCAATCTGGGTTGGCCTTGCGTCTTGCATCAACCAGTAGTATGAGATGGAAGTGACTCTGGTCCATTTTGAACTTCAGCCTAAAGAGCTTCCATGAGCTCTCTTCAAACCCTACCACCACCACGTAAACAAGCTTGAGGTAGCCTGCGGGAGAATGACATACGCATAGAGCAAAGCCAAGAGTCCCCAGCCTTCAGCTAGCCAACCCTCAAGCATGTGAGAAAGCATCGTACAAAATACTAGAAACAGCGACTTGACCCACAGCTGACCACAGATGTATGCGTGAGCGCAGCCAAGATGAGAACCATCCAGCTCACCCACAGACTAATGAACAAAACTGCATGAGTGTCGTTTTAAGTAACTGAGTGTGAGGGTAGGGTGAAATAATTAACTGGTGTAGGCACCATGATCTGTTTGAATTTTGCTGGTTTTCTCTCAAATGAAAATACTTTATTATCGCATGAGAAGAGCATATTCACTGAAAAACAAAAGGACAAAGTAAAAAGTGAAAAGTCACCCTCCCACCTTTTGCTTCACCATCCCACTTCTCAAAGCATCATTTTTTAGCCACCATGGTTTCATCATTTAGGGCCTGTGTATTGATGGGACTATGAGTTCTCTGTTACAGTCATTTCTTTTATGCAACAGGAACAACACACCAATCTGGCAGAATTCAGGTTTCCAGTGTAACCTGGGCTTCGTGGTAGGAGATTGACTAACTTCCTGCTTGGCTCCACAGCAGCCCTAGGCAGCTGTGGACTTCAGCATCTACGAGCCTCAAGGCTGCTGTTCGGTGTCAGATCAAGCACCAGATGACAGTGCTCCACATCTGCTCTCCTTCCCGGTTATAACTGGGTGCCTGGTTATTTCCTCAGGGAACATTGGCCAGATCCTGTCGCTAGTCTCTGCTCCCTATTCTCACACTGCAGAGTTTAACTCTCCCTTTCTGAACTCTAGTAGTAAACACATGACGGAATTCTCATTTGGAGAACAATATAAGTTACATCCCCAATAGCCCCACTTTCGTTTCTCTGTGGAAAACTCTGACTTCTGCCTGCTAGAATCTGTCTTGACCAGAGAAATAGTTTTATTGGTATTTCCCCTTATATTGGTGGTAGGGCTTTGAGAAACCACCAGAAAAGGAGAAGTGGGAGTCAGTTAACCATTTAAAATAGCCAAAGTTAATCTTTATTAAAGCTAGTTACAAAATAATAGAAGGTATACTCTCATGTTCCAAAGCAAAAAGCTAGACCACAGAAGCAGAACTTGCAAAGGAAGTGACAACAATTAATTTTGTCTTTAAGTGAACTCTCATCTGTAGCCTAGGGAATTGTTAGAGACTGAGAGGCTAGAGAGCAGATATTAGAGAGAATGTGAGATAGACTTATGAGTGTGTGTGTAAGATGCCTCCATTCCCAAGAGAGGGGGGGCTGAGAAGTCAGCAGTGTCTTCCCCAGTGGAAAAGCAAGTGAGAGACACTTTAATGGGATCACATGGAAAGCTAGATATCTGTTTCTAGCCATTGAGGGGACACAGTGAAAAAAATAAATGTACAAGAGATTAGCTGAAAGGCCTGTGGTCACAGAGCAGAAAGATGGTGGTTTACAGATGTGTGTAAATTATATTTCCCATGACCAGATTAGGCCATGGGAAGGAACCCTAGATACGTGGTTTGGGTCATGGGACTGCCTGGAGTGGCACGTAGTCCACAGGACGTGGCTGAAGGCTCACTACAGGATGCCCAATGGGCAACCTGTCAGGGGATCTTCAAATGAGAGATGGCCAGTCACAGGTTGCCTTCAGGGTCCACTTGAAAGCACGCCAAGAAGAGAGGTATTTACCTCTCTTCCCTTCCCTGCTATGGCCAGAGAGTGAGACTCCAGCTCACGCTAGTGCCCATCAAGAAGCCCCTTTCTGCCCCCTCATTCCTCCTCTTTCTTCCTACCTCTGCCCTCGTGAGAGGGCAGACATGGTGGGCACCAAGTTGGAGGCAGAGATGTAAGAACATGGAAACAAGGCAAAGAGAGAGAGGTCATCTCCTCTGTGTGCCAGGAACAGGCCAAATGGGCCAGGAAAGAAGTGTTTCCTTGAAATACATTCAAAGTTGTAATTAATGTAAAGAGCTAGGCACTTAAATTGTTACTTCAATACGATGTTCTGTGACTTGAAGAAACTGAAGAATTTTTAATTATCAAAATGAAAAGGAAAGTTCTGGGACTTGGCCTAGATTTCTCCCAAAGGGCAAAAAAGAACTGCCCCCCTCCCCCCTCAGTGCAAGTTGGAACTGGTTTGTGGGGAGAAAAGAATAGCATTGTTTTTGTATTGTATCTAAGATCCTCTATGTTGAAATTAACAGTTAAATACACACGTTTAAAGAAAACAGAACCTGATATAATTATAAAATTTGCTGTAAGATCATTGCAAATTATATTTAACCTGAATTACAGAATTTATCACCTGTGTGGATCATCTGTGATGCATTTAAAATACTGCCTTATATTTACATACCATGTGTTAGTTAGCTTTTAAAATACTATTTTATAAGGGCTATTTCATTTGATCTTCACAAATACCTGTGTATCTATGGTCTGTGTTATGATCTGATTATTCAGGGGACCGAACTACATTTCAAAAGGAATCCAATAATTTGTCCAGACTCATTGGTAAGTAGTAGATTCAAATCAAGGAATGGATTTTGGGTTTCTGACCCATAATGCACCTCTCTTCTCATCATTTAACTACATTGGGTTTCATTTTTCCCACCCGCACGCTCATAAAATTATTTGTTTATTCGTCCATTTATTTACTCAACTGTTTCTTTCAATAGACTTATCAAGCGTTGAGCCTGTGCCAGTGCCGGGAGGGCAGGCAGGTGTTGCTGTTAATCACAAAAGGTGAAAACGTAATTTTACCTTGTGGTGAAAGCCACCAAGGAAAATGATACTACATTCCCTCTTGAGTGTGTTGCAGGGCATCCTGATGACACGGGAATGGAGCTCGCAGGTGAATAAGGAGAAAGAACAATCAAGGGAGTGGACTCAGGAAGTGCAATGAGCCTGTGACATGAGTGTGCCTGGCAGAGAGCAAGGGACAGTGGCCAGGGAGGAGACCAAAAGCCTGACAAGGGACAGGCCAAGCTGGACACACCAGTGATTCTGGTCTTACCTAAAGATGACAGGAAGCCATTTGTGGATTTTACTAATAAACTCCTGGGATTTTACACTCAGGGATCCAATTTACAAAGTCAGCTAATGTATTATCATCCTAAACCCAGGGAAACAGAATTACGAAGGTAATGTGTATGCTGCCCCAAATAACCTGCCTTTGTAAATCCAAAGAAGAGATGTTTGCTCTCTAGCCATGAAAATTTTCTGTTCCTATAACTGAGAGGTGATCATAACTGATTGTTTAATATATCTAAAAATTAATTCCCGGGTACCTAAGCAACCATGTCACACGTGTGGGATTTTTCCTAAAAAATAGTAACATTATAAATGCTTGTTGTTCTTTGGTTCAGTCAGTTACTCATTCAGCAAACCTGTGAGAATCCCTGATTGCACAGCTCACGCTGAGGTCATGACAGATGACCTTCACCTTCAAGGAGCCTGTACTCGTCTCCGATGGCACTTGATCTTATACAGCAAGAGGGCAGCATCACCCTGATTCAGTAAGACAGGACTGGACTGTGTTGTCCAGTAGCTTGTATGGTTTTCTCTAAACCATGTATATTCTTATTACTATTTTTTTCTTTTAGCAAGATGGTTGGTTAAAGTTATGGGAGATGTCTGAAGTCAAGGGATTTGGCGATATTAACTGATGTTTGTATATCTCTCTGTGTGTGTATGTCTGTATATGTGTGTATGTGAAACTATTTATGGGTTTTAATTGGGTCTTATGTGATCAGATTTGCAAAGTCAGCTAATTTATTATCATATACTATGTATAATATATTGGGAATATACCAAGGGTGTCAAAAAAATGTATACACATGACTTGTATTCATCTTTTTTATCGGCATAAAATTATAACAATTCTAATACCATTTTTTCCTTTCTTAAAATATGTATACATTTCCTTTCTTCAAATATGTATACATATATATATATACATATATATGTATATATATACATATATATGTATATATATTCTCTATTTATATTTGATTTCTACAAAACATATGCATAGTCTATGACATGGTATACTACACAAATAAATACCTGAAAACTGCTGGAAAAAAAAATACAACTTGATAGTAACTTCATTCTTATTAGAAAAATTCTGAATTTTCAACTATTTTCTGATTCTATTGGGGAAAACTAGTCAACCAGCTATAACATTTTAGGTAACGCAGAAGGTGTCTTTGCCTTACTTGTCTCTCAATAAATTAATCCTGTTTGAGAACCGTGATGCCAATATGCTGGCTGGAGTTTTTACTGTAGAACCAGCTCCTTCTGTCTTTCACTGCAGGGAAGGTGGCCCCACCCTGTGCCCTGTCTCCCAGGAGCCCATCCTGACTCTGCTCCTCGTTGTCAGTTGTTGGCTTTCTTTGGAAAAGCCCTGTGGGTATGCGGCACCAACAGTATTCACAAAGAATGCCCTTTTTTTTCTGTGAAAAACCATAGAAAACATTATTTAAAAAATACAGTTCTTTCTGACTTATGCTGGGCTTTTACAGAGACTGGTTCTGGAAGCTTTGTAAGCTGACAAGAATACATATCAAATCATATTTTCACTGCCATCTACTGTCCACAGTAGGGACTGCAATTTCCTCCTTCCCTTTTTTCTTTAGATCATATTCAATTGAAGACCGGTCAATGTGTTTTTGCCTTTTTATTGGAAACTTAGGAAAGATGAAGAAATGGAGGTGCATTTTTTTATTAATGATAAATGCTAATAATTCACCTTTTACACTGGCTGTAGTCTTTAAAATATGGTTTAGCGTAATTCATTCAACAAATACTTTGAGTCCTTCTCAGTGATAAGTTACCATGTTACTCAGGGGAAATAGGGAGAGGAATGAGACAGAGATGATTCCTGTCCTCACAGAGCACGCAGTTTAGTGAAGGAAGGAAGGGAAGGAAGGGGGAATGGACAAGTACACCAGGCAGAGTGCAGTGCCATGATTAAAATCCTAGAGGAAGAGAAGACATGGAGCTTTAAGAGACTCCCATGCTGTCTGGCTGGGGGAAAACTACAAAGGAGGCTGGTTATGCAACCTCAACCATCAGTGTGAGTACCAGTGTGAGGAAGCCGTTCTGACTTCATTATATTATAAGCAGTGGAGCTGAAAGATCAAATTTGCCTTTAAATAATGAAAACAGCTACCACTTCTTGAGATCTTATTACATGGTGGTCCCTGAGGTAATATTTTTACACTTATTATCTTTTCTAATTCTTACAATACTTGCTGATGTAGGTGCCTTTATTTCTCCCACTTTACCTGTGAACAAACCGAAGCTTAGCGAAATCAAGCAAAATGTCCATTGTCGTTTAGCTAGTAAGTGGTAAGAATTTAGTAGTCCTCATGAAAAGATTTGTTTTATCTTTTCAGCACTATAGTTACAATGCCAAGCCTATGAGCATCTCAGGGATCTATTAAAATATTTGATACTAAATAACAGTGGCACCAAATTTCCAAAAGAAACTGCCACATTAACATTAATTAATAACATTGATATGCTGATTTAATTAAATCAGTACAAAATATGACATTAGGTCAACTTAATTGTTTAACTTAATATTAAAACAATTCCATTCTATTTGAAAACAATTTATCGATTTCATAGTCTAATCCTGGAAGAATTACTGAGTGTGTGTGTTGCTGTCTAAAATCATAGCCAATCAAGAATTAATTGGATTATTTACAGTTCAACAATTTCAAAGCAAAATTATAAAAATGTATTCAAATTATATACAGGACAAATGACATTTAATATGGGACATCAGAGCATCTTATATGTTTGTTATGATGCTATGATATAAGCTTTAAAACAAAGTGTTTGGAATCCATAAAAGTTTTAACATAGTCCTGGCAAAACTGCCCCTTATTACTTAGACACCAATTTATCTCAAATAGCGTATGTTATGTATATATAAAAAAAAAAGCCTTCACCAGAAATGAAAGTAGAGTTTGCAATAAGCATACTTTGGTGTATTAAAAAAAAAAAAAGGTCTATCTGTGAGCTCCACGTAGTCCTGAGTCATTGATTAAAAACTCTGAGCCCCATGACTGACTTGGGAAAATCATGATATGTCTCTGCTAGTACAGAAAAATGTTGTGTATTAAAAAAGAATGAAGAAAAGCTATGTCTCCTGTGTCTCCTCAGAATTTGGCTGATTTTATTTCTTTGATGCGAGATGAAAGTGTTTTCTCTGTTGAAAATGCACTAATCTCTTATTGTTGTGTAGATACAGAGGTTGAGAACAGTCATTTGTCTTTGCTTTCTGAAAGTAAAGAGAACTCTGATACTCACAATTACAGCAGCGGACACCTTGGAGATTATCCTGTAACAATTCCATGGGACGTAATCATGAACAGAAATTCGATTCACTTTAAAGGGAAGATGAGGAATAATTGAGAAATGACTATCTTAAACAAACAAACAAAAACAAACCAACAAACAAAGCAATGGAAGATTGTATCCAATAAGAACAAAGAGAGAGAACTTTTAAGTAACACAGTCCAATGGATAGTTACTTAAGAAAACTAAGATGATGATGAGTTACCCTGTTTCCCCAAAAATAAGATGTATCCGGAAAATCAGCTGTAATGTGTCTTTTGGAGCAAAAATTAATATAAGACCTAGTGTTATATTTATATTATATTATATCCAGTATTATATTAGACCTGGTATTATATTATATTATATTTATTATATTATACCCAGTATTATATATTATATATTATGTTATGTTATATTATATTATATTATATTATATTATATTATATTATATTAGAACCGGTCTTGTAGTAAAAAAAAAAACTGGGTCTTATATTAATTTTTGCTCCAAAAGACACACTAGAGCTGATTGTCTGGCTAAGTCTTATTTTCGGGGAAACACGGTATTACCCTGAAAACATTACATGATAATATCTTGATAATGGTTTATTCCAAAGAGTTAAAATTAGTATTTTTCTTCCTCTTTTCCTTCCTTCCTTCCTTCCTTCCTTCCTTCCTTCCTTCCTTCCTTCCTTCCTTCCTTCCTTCCTACCTTTCTTCCTTCCTTCCATCTTTCTTTCCTTTCTTCTTTCTCTCACTCTCCCTCCCTTCGTTCTTCATCCTTTCTTCTGTTCTTCCTGTTCCCTGTCTCTCTTTCTTTCTTAATCTGCTACTTTTTTTTTTCTCTTCTGTGTTTTCTTTATACTTGGTCTTCCCTGAAATTGCACAAACATCAACTTTTATTTCTTGGATGGTTATTGAGAGAGTTTGCAAAGGAAGGAGGATTTCCTTGAGTGATGGAAGAACAGGTGTCTTCTAGTTCATAATTACTCTGTTAATGGAATGAGTATTTTGGGGGGTGGGGAGGAAAACTCTTATCTTAGATCTCTTTTGAGGCATATGTCCATTGTTTTTGACCCACAAAAGCCTAGGAAATTTTTGTATTAGCAAAATTCAGGATAAAAACTTACTGTTTTTGGTGCCGAAGATCCTAAGCCTCACTGTTCAAGGCTGAAAGCACAGTGTGTTTCCCAAGGTAAATAGCCCGATGATTGAAGTTCGAGGTCACAGCCCTAGAGGATCTCGAAGAGGCTTGGTCATAATGAGGGTCTTTTCTAGGATGTGGGGCATTCCTCAGACAATTCTTTTAGCCAAAGAAATCTTGGTGGATCCAAAATCATAAGAATTTTCTTCACCAATCTGGTCCTACAAGCACCGTAACAGATACATTTAAGTTAAGAACCATGTGAAACTGGAAAAAGAGCCAAAATGAGAGCGATAAAGATAAAGAAAAGCTCACACTTAAAAAAAAAAAGTCCCTACAATGTGACACCATTAAACAGCAATGTTATAGATTGTGTGTGTGTGAGAGAGTGTGCGTGTGTATGTGCAAACTAATGTGCGAATATGTGTGTTTGTGTCTGCCTGCATATGCACATGTACATGTGTTTTTATCGTATGAAAAAATTGAAAAATTTTTAACAAGGTGGGTAGCCTAAAAGTATTCTAAGAGTCTCAGTCTGGCATTGTGTCCAAGTTAATTTTGAGCAGAGAGATTATGGGGATCAGCAAAATTATGCTATCATAATTTTAGTCTTCAACAACTTGGATATATATACATATCAGAATATATATAATATAATATATATAATTATATATAAGAATATATAATATAATTTAGATAATTATATACATTTCAGAATATATAATAATATATATATATCAGTATATATAAAATATAATACATGTGTAATTATATGTCAGAATAAATATAATATATCATATATATCAGAATATATATAATTATTATATATCAGAATATATAGAATATAATACATATCATTATATACATCAGAATATATAATATATAATTAATATGTATCAGAAATATATATAATATATATAATTATATACATGTCAAAGTATATATAATACTATATATAATTATATACATATCAAAATATATGTAATTATGTATCAGAATATATATAATATATATCATATATCAGAATATATTATATATGTCATTATATAAATCAGAATATATACAATATGTATAACTATACATATATCAGAATATATATATAATATAATATATATCATTATATATATCAGAATACATAATATAATATTGGCATACAGATGGGTGTTCTTACCCAGCGTGGGTGGCCCATTTCTTTCTCGGCCAAAAACACTGGGCACATTTCAGCTCTAGCTTCAGAGTGTCACTTCTCAGTAACTTAGTGATGTCATGTCATTTGGAGCTAGTTGTTCGGTAAATTTAATTTTTTTTTTTTGGTAAGTTTAATTTTTAAATGAAATTTATGAAGAAAGGCTTTTTGAAAAGCACTAGTTTATTTGCTATGCAGATATTAATTTTGCTGAGCCTCAGGTTTCTAATTTTTAAATTGGGAGCCTTTATGGCTAACTCTGTCACTCTAAAAAGTGCTTCAGGATTAGAGATAATTTAAGTGTAGCTCAAACGGAAGCTGGGATGTACCAGGCACTCAATATCTAACACCTAATAGAAATGTTTGTGATAAAAGCAGAGATGTCAGTTTTGCTTTTTATGCCTCCTTTTCCTTTACTTTATCAAATAGCTTTAGATATATCTGAAAATCAGCATTCTCTGTATACCATAAATTATATATTTCTTGGATTAAAAGAACTCTTTCCATCCCGAATTCTAATCTCCAAAGTATCCTTTCAGTGGCTTAGGCAGCAAATTTGGGCTCCTTAAATAGAAGAAGAGTTAGGGGAATACTTCTTAGTTTTGAAAAATACTATTATTATGAAATAGTACAAAAATCTTAGAAGATGATTATAAAATTTCAAACAAATTGAGATGAGTTAGAGAATGTTACATTGAAAACATAAATAATTAGTCAGCACTAGCATAATGATATAGACTTCAAAATTAGAAAGAGAAAGGAAGAATGAGAGGATAAAAGAGGAGAAAGGAAGGGAAGAAGGGAGGGAGGAAGGAAGGAAAAAATTGGAGAGAGTGAAAAAGAAATTTTAGGAGATAGGAGTCCTGTGGACCAAAGCTGAAAATAAAGCACTGAAAATCATCATGTCACTTGCTTTTTCCCCTAATGGAGTGTTGTAGCTCCAGTAATCACGCAATAGAAACTAGCCTAAATGGGGTAAAATGTGCAAGGGAACAGGCCTTGTTCTTCCAGGAATTTCTTCTTTATTCCCAGGAGCTCATCTTCGAATAAATCCCTATTTTAGAGTCGACTGTTATGAAATTGCTTCAACACCTGCCAATGATTAACAAACGTCAGAAGTATTTTGGTGTATTGAAAGAGAACATCGCAAAACAAACCAGGAGTCTGCACGCCGTTTTCATCACTGCCTACTTTATTCAGCTGACAGTTTTTCTCTCCACTTTGTCCACAGAACCGAAAGTGAGCTGCAAACTAGGCCGGTCTGCTTCCACATCAGGTGTGCCGCCTCCGTCTGTGACTCCTCTCAGGCAAGCCAGTGACCTGCAACAGAGCCAGGTACCATCATCGTTAGCCAATCGTGATTGACTTCCTGTGATGCAACATGCCAAACGCTTCCCACCTGTCTGTCCTGTGTTGCCGTAGACAAGTTTTGCGTTTGCTTTTACTTTTCTCTGTGTGTATGGGTTGGGGGGGATGAGTTGTGGCCATCTGTGTTTTCATCCCAAAAGGAAAGTCTTTCTTCTCTGTGATTGGTGAAACTTTCTTTGTTGTTACCAAATCTTTTGTGTCTCTGGTTTTCATCATTCTGTAATATAAATGTAGTAAACCTGTACTAGATGTATTGGCTTAGCAATTATTTTTTAAACTTCTTTCTCTCTTTCATATTTTGTGTACTTTGATACTGTCTCTGAAAATTTATCAACATTTGATAAATTTATCTACTTTGTTTTATGTAGATTTCCTTTTAAATGTTTTGTCCACAACACATGCACAGATGTTGTCAATGGATTTGTACATATCTTTTAGGTTTTATCCTATTATACTGTAACATTTGTGATCATTTTATTTTCATTTTTATTTAGCTTGGAGCATGATTGTATGACACTGTGTGATATTGATATCCTTATAAATATCCATATACCAACTCATTTGGATTGAACATGGCAGCTAGTCTTCTTTCTTAGGCCATAAAGACAAATTGACAGACCAGATACTCTAGATATTTACCCAAAACTGTAGATTGATAAGGTAATCTTTAGATAAATAAATCACTTTTCTCTCCTATACCAACAATATCAGAAATGTTCTCAGAAAGGAGATGTAAGTGTTCGTGCATGGTAAACGAGATCTCTATTATCACCTGGAGAAAAGAGACAAAAAAATAAAGGCATAAGCGAAAATATCATTTAGTCCTTCCCAGTATATGTTGCTCTGATGTTCATTTGGATCCATGGTATATACGGGGAATTTAGTATGGGGAAAACTCACTCTATATAAACATCTATCTATAACTCACCCAATAGGAATTCAAGACCTCAACTTCATTCATGACGCTTAATTGTTATTACTGTTAAGTATTATGGATGTTAAACAGGATGACGTCATATTGGAGTGGTTTCTCTCTGCTTCCCAGCTTTCATCTTTGCATTCGTAAAACGCTTCTGAGACAGTAAATTAGTAAAACTAGGGACGATACCTCCATGGAAACTGCCTATGGTTGATTAGCAAATTACATATCCATCAATTATTTAAAATGTCAAGCTATTTTAAAAACATAACTAAGCAGAATGATTGCATTTTTTTTATAATGTGGGAAATGGTCCTTTTCTAGTAATTTGGTCTGGCTCAAATATGCACAGGATTTGATTTATGAATACATGAGATATCTACAAACACAAGAGATGAGAGGCTCAGCTCAGGGGCATCTCAAGTGTCATTGAGAATTTTTTGTGTCGTAATTTAAAATGTTAAATGCCTTCATAACTAAATGTGTCTAGCTTAAACACTTTTGGGGTATAAAAGAAGTGGAAACAATAAGACAATGAATTAATAACACAATTAAGCTAAGATAAACTGCCATCTTAGCTGACTAAAACTCTTGTAAAAATACCACATTTACTAATTTTTAACATTTAGAAAATTAGGAACAGAAAGGAGAGACTTTTAGCTAACTAGCAGAGGATTGCCTTAATATATAAATCAACTCTCCAAGTTCATGTGTCTTGCTATTACATTACCCTCGGTATCACAGAGAGATTTGGTGTTCTTGTTTTTTTGTTTTGTTTCCTGGTTAAATTTACAGTGTTTCATCCTAAGCCCCTTTAACTCTAAATGAAAGCAGGTTCCTGGGATAAACTTCCAGAACAGAAACAAGATACAATCTTTGTGCCTTTGCATTCTCAACTTTTCTCATGCTTGATGGGATGCTCTTCCTTCTGCAAATTTATAGCAACATGAGAAAGTGCCTCACGTTGCTTATACACTGCTAGTTTTCGCTCTGGACAGCAGACATTCTGGCACATGGCCGTATTGTAGACGGGTTGTCAGGACTATAACTTGGCCTCTGAGTCTCTCTCCTGTGTCTTGTGATGGGTTGTGGAATTCGCCTAGCCCTATATCCTGGAACTAAAACGGTTCATAAAAAACTTGCTTTACATTCCTATGATTTCTCTTTAAACTAAAATCAATGGGTACTTATTGAAGATGCTTTTCTCACCTAATTCCCGTGCGCGTATCTGAGATGTCTCTTTAAGTAACTACCAGGATGACACTGTCCTTTGCTCAGTAACCCAAGGCAATGGTGAAAGATAGTTAAACATGTTGAATCTAAGAGTGAATATTCATACACCAACAGGATATAGGGCACCTAGTGTTATCAGACAAACAAGCACCCACCTTGGTCACTTTTTAAGCAGTTTTTTCAAACACCAGGATTCCCAGGAATTGCTAAAACTCAGAATGTTTCATAGCAGATTCATGGACTTCTTACTAGTGGATCATTGGAAAACCCTATGATCTATTTAAAACAAACAAAAGCAATCACTAACCCCTAAAGTAATTCCCGCGGTGCTTATCTGCTGAGGACTCTAGCTTCAAGAAGGCTGCGCCATTTCAGCCACAGTGGTGACTGCTCACAGAGGAGGAACTGTGTTTTCCTTCAGATTGTTCACATCTTATCTCTTTTCAGTTCAAGTTTTCCCCTTATCTCTTTGTGTCATGGTTGGCGCATTCTAAGAAGTGTACAGGAGGAGTAAGTGGACATGTTTGACGTTACTTCAGCAGAGATGCACAGACGTGGCCCAAGTGACTGCCCTCACCCCCAGGAGCCTAGGCCAGTGACCTCCCCCAAAGAATCCAGGGACAATCATTACTGACTGACCCTCAGAGGCATCCAGGGCGCATAGTGCCTGGTGCCTTTTACATATGAGCAAAGGTGAAGGTCATGTGTGCTTGGCTTTGCAATCTGTTTTGGCTTCGGGCAACTACAGCAGGCACAAGACTTGTGGAAATCTCTAATCATCTGACCAGAACTTCCTATTATGTATGAGAAAATGGGAAAGAAGTGTGAGTTCTACAGCTTTGGTGGGTTGCTCTATACTCATAATATTCTCTGAAATAATACAACTCAGAGAGATGGAAAACAGACTTTGCTCTTTATTAATTCACTCTTGAATAAATAAAGTAGACAGGGGCAATTAGGGAGAAGTGACATTTCCTTAGAATTTTGTTGCAATGCAGCTGCATATTTTGGCATTTGTCATAACACAAATCTTTGGAAATTAGACTGAATTTCTGTGTCTGCCACAAGAAAGCTATTTTCTTTTCTTGATTAGTAAAACTGTATAGAAGTCATATATTGAACTTGGAGCACATGCACATTTCTCTTTTTTCTTCTATAGTAAAGAAAGAAGTGTGAGCTCTCTTATAGACAGCAGGTGATGGTCCTGTGACTCCCCACCCCTTCCCTCTGCATTGACCCCCATTCCATTGAGGGTGGCACCATCTATGATCTCACTGTAGCAAGAGATGGACTAGCAACTAAAGCCCGTGACCTCGACAGCCATGCTTTCCTTCATGAGTGAAGTCGCTAGGGGGCAGGCCAGCTCTCCTTGGAGAAATGTTGCCAAAAAAATGTTTGTGTTTGTTTTTCTGGGAAGGAAGGATATGAGAGCTACCTTGTCTACTACACACACACCCACACTCACACTTATACACTCTCACATTAGACACTTATGCTCACTCATACACACAAACTCATATACTCACATATACACACACATACTTGCTCTCACTCACACACGATCATTCACAAACACACACACTTCTTATTTTTAAAATAACAGCTCCCCATACTGAATCAGGGAATCCCAGAGGTAATAATGACCTAAGTGTTGGACTGAAACCTCCCTCACCTTCTACCTGAGGCTTCTTTATCGTTTGAAACTGGACTATCTCTGTTTACCCTTGATTTGGAGAAGGGGAGAGAAAAAGGCCTTCTGTAATTTCCTTTGGACATACGTTCTGAAGTCTGAGAGACCCAAATCGCTTTAGAAATGTAAATAATCGCCTTCGAAGCCATTATCTCTTGTTCCATGTTCCCTGTGTGTCATGAGAACTACCTCTTACTACAATGGACCTCTGCCAGGCTGGTCCCTTCTGGGTACTTACAAGCTGTTACCCGGGTGAACAAGCCCAGTTCCTTTCAACTTGCCCCTTCAGGTTATTTCTCAAATGTCTATTTCTTTTGATGGCTTCATTCTAGACTCTGTCCAAGCTCCTAACATCCCCTCAGCTTGATGACAGTGCTGGGGTGTGATGAGGGTCTGCCTGGCCTCCTGCAGGGCAGAACCCATTCTTTCTGTAGGCTCCAGAGCTATGTCTGCATGCCAGCATCTGGCCAGCTTTCCTGAAAGAATGTGTTAGGGTGTCCATAGTTGGATGCGTGTCCAGTATGCTTCTGGGCGTGCCTGATATCAAAATTTTTTTTATTTTTTTTATTTTTGCTACCTTAAAAAGAAAAATCAATCATCCAAAGATAGAGATTAGGGATCAGTACGTATGAAAGACTAAGATGGAGGATATAGGTGGATTCTGTGACAAGGGCTTTCCCAGTGTAGAGGCACAGCGTCCAGCGTCCAGCACAGTGTGTGACAGTCAGTGACCTTTTGCTGACTTACTAAATATCTCTCTCCATAAATATCCCTCTCTATGTAGCCTTGAAAGCAACGTTTTTCTCACACAATCTGATTTTGGCCCTTTCCTGAGTTCTTAATACCTCTAAAGCAGTGAGGTGATTTGATTTATCCCCAGCGTTAGTAATGCTCTGCTGTAAAGCATTGAGAAAATTTCTGGGCTGTCATTTAACTTCCCAGATAGTCAGGATATTTGCACATAAAACTTGTAGGAGCCTGGAGAGCATGAGGAAGGTTCAAGTCCAAGGAAGACTGAGTATATTAACATAAATACTCAAACAAGGACGTAGACAGGAATTCGAATGTCATCTACGTGGTGCCAGCCCACGACTCTGAATAATGTAACCTTGCAGGCTGTGCTCTTTGTTAATTTCACCATCAATGCATCGGGTCAAGTAGAAAAATGAAACCAATATTAAGAACAGAGAAGCTCCAGCAGCATGTTCTCTTTAGCATTCCCGTGTTACCCTTGACATAAATAGGACTTGTTTTGGCAAGACCATGCATGCTTTATTCCATCCCTAAATCCTGTACACCTAGAATGTATGTATTATGAGATTTCATGTGGTCAGTTGTATGTACATTTTTAAACGCTTTCTATCCAGAAGGTAAGGTTTTGTGGTGGAGGGAGAAAACGGCTAGGAAGAGGGAGTGGAATATGTGGTTGGGGAGCAGGCGCCACCTTGAGTTAATGTGGTGAAGGGGCCCCTTTTCTACTGTCTCTTGTCTGAGTCGGGCAAAGCTTTTTGCCGTTGCTCAGACCTCGTGAGATTCCGGGTCCTCCTCTCAGACCTGCAGTGAGAGAATGGTCTGCATTGCATTTGAATCTTTACACAGCTGATTTGATCATATGCTCAGAGTTACATCATACGATGGAAATGGTGAAGCGGGGAGAAGAAAGAGAACATATAGCCAATCAGCAAAAGCTGAACTCACTGCTTTAACACATAGCTTACCACCACCACCACCACAGAGCTTTCTCCGGGCTATGCAGTAGATTGTAAAATGACTCCTATCTGTTTCCTTCTGCATACAAGTTAAACTGACATACATGTCCAAGCATGTAACATCCCAAAGGGGGGCATGAAAACCCCATTAAGTTCACAACTCAGTGTCAGCGTCACATTGGGGAAAGGTTTAACCTTCCAGTTGTAAAATAAAGGGGCATGTTAACAAAGATTATGTAACAAATAAATTATAGTTATTTGTTAAAATAATATTTACCGAAGAGATTGGATCTAGCCCTGTGTAATATAGAATACATTCGTGTTACAAATAGGAACGTCAGTGGTTATATTGATTTACTGCCATGCATTATGGCATAGTCACATTAAAATAATGCAAGTGCCAGACAAACAAACCAGTAAACAAACAGAGAGCTTATCTTCTGCGTGTCTCAACAGTCCTATCCAATTGTTTCACAAACATGTAGGCTTTAGTACCTTGTGGGACTCTCCATAAGTAGTGTTGTATTTAAAAAAGAAATGAGATTGTTACGGCTTTTCAATAGCAGCCCAATCCAGTAATATGTGTAATGAAATGGGGGCACTATTTGATTTGTACTTTCATACAAAGAATTCAGAAACCCAGATTGCTTTTTACAACTGACTACAGGAAGGGCTGAGACGTTCTGGCATATTATTTAGGCATCGTGTGCTTGTATATTTCAAGTGGCAGACGACTATGTGGGATCACCTCTTAAAGGCCAATAGCCTCATGACCAGTCAGTCTCTCAATAACTCCAGCACTGACTAGAATTAAACGGAACAAACCGATCCCTTTGCCCTTATTCCAATCCCCCACCCAGTAATCTTGCCATGTATCCCCTTGGAGCAGAAGACAGAGGGTAATGAACAAGAGAATGTTCTCTAAGAAGTCTTGGACCAACTGACAAATAGGAATGGGGATGGGGGCAAATGGACCATGAAGTGTCCTCCATTTGACTTTGTTGTCATCTCCAAAATCTGTGTGTGTCCCTCTCCTCAGCATCACAATTGTCAACTTGCCATGGTTACAGGTAAAAGTGTGGAGTCGCTTAAGTATATAGGCCAGCACTCTTTATACGTGGAAGGGATAAAAAGGTCTGTGGGGTTCTTAGATGAAGTCTGCATGATGAAAACCACGCGTCCTTTATTGCCATCTTTGATGTGCCTGGTGTGTGCCAGCCCCTGCTAAGACCTCTCCTACAGCACTGCAGGTGTGTGCTGTACAGCCCCACCCATGGGAACTGTCATTGCCCCACCTTCCCACTGAGGACACTAAAGTGATGGTACTTAGTTCGTCCCAGTGTTATACCTATTAAATGTCAGTCTGATCTTAACTACTCAGCCAGATAAAAACTTGAGATGTAGAGGAAGTAAGACTTCTATTAGCAACCTGACTCCATCAGTTAGAAGCTGTGTGACCTTGAAGTACATTGTTCAACTCTTCAGAGTCTGTTTTCCTATCTGTAAAATGGGGACAGTGTTATCTGCCTTGCATGGTTGTTGGGGATGGATGAGACAACATATAAATACCTAAAGTCCTAGAGAGACATTATCTGCTAGAAAAATCACAATTTCTTCTTCTTTCCCTTCTCGCTTTTCCTTTTTCCAAAAGGTCAACTTGCCTGCTTGGCTGGATAATCCTCAGTGGGAGAGTCATTCTGTTCAGTGGTCCTCCAAAGGGGTTGGGCACGGAGGGAAGGTTTCATCCACCCAGTATCACTGACCTTGTATGGAACTGCTAGCACGTGGTAATGATAAAAAACAGTCAGATTTTTAGTCTGTTTTGTTATTGACTTTAAATTCTCTAGACAGTGTATCTCCTCCTTCCCATCATCTGCGACAGATTGGTTTCTCCCACGCTCTCGTTCGTACACTTGATATGACGATACTCATTATTTCTTCTTCTTCAAATAGGAAATTAGATATTCAGTTATCTCCCGTATAATAGGGATTCTGTATCTGGCATTTATTCTTCCCTTGTCGGTCTCATGTGTGGCTTGGAAGAAATGTGAGTAGGAGTCAGCTAATGGTATCATTTCAGAAACACCACCTGCTCCCCAATGCTCCTCACGCTCCTATTTGCGTTAAAGTATGAATGGACATGATGAAAGGTTAAGGCTGCAGAGGAAGCTATGATCCACTAGGGTCAGGACAAAAGATGTGGAGACACAGGATACGAGTGTTGACAACTTCCTCATTGACTTGAAGCTTCCCCAAGCCACCGTTTTCAATGCCTCGCCTTCTGATATGCACGTGGATTTACCCACACGCATGTCCGGTATAATTTTATACCCCATCATATTGATATTTTGTTTGTGTTTTTCACTTTAATAAAGCATTCAGAATAATGCGTTATAAATTGTTATAAATTTTAACAACACTCAGTTTTGCCAAGTGAATGTGTGACAATATATGGGTATCAGTTGGCATTGCTTTGTGTTTCTGAAGCAAAGTCACAGTCAATGGAATATATACTATTACGAATCTTTGGAGCCCTCATTTATTTCTTTCCAAATGCCAGGAGTGGTCTAGTTTACGAAACTAACGATCATATGGATGTGTCTGAGAAAGTGAAGCTGAAGATTTTAACTCTGCTTACTGTCACAGTTCATTCCATGTGTGTTCAAGCAGATCTTTGAAGTTTGCAATCCCATGTCAATTTTTAGTTAAACAATTAGAAATAGAAACTTTGGGAGGCAGTTGAAAATACTTAGCGGTTGGATTCATTCCCAACGTCAGTATTGTTGAAAGTGAACTTTGCCTCAAAGTCTAGAGGACAAGTTATCAATTTATTGCTGCAGCTCTTGTTTGAGTTGTACACAGATAGCTACTGAAGGAGCATTAAATGATTACATATTGATAAGTCCATTTGAGAGCTAAATGCAATGGTCGTGTTCTGATGACAATTATTAGCAGAAGTCCACTTCCTAGAAACCTTCCCCATCATAAGCTGTAACTATTCAAACCAACATTAAGTTCTCAGTGGGGCGGGCCATTGGGGAGATAGCATAACGTTAGGTGGACACATAGCGCCACCTAGCGTGTGAAGTGCGATTTGCAATCTGTACTTGGGTTTTAGAAAGAATTCAATCTAACAAAATGGCTTTATGACAGAAACAATATGCTGTTTGGGATTAGAAGCACAATGCTTACACAAACGCAGGACAAATGTTTTTGATAATATTTGTTTTGGATCTTTTTCATTACTTTATTCTTGCAATTTTAGGTTGTCTAACTTTTGAATATACCTTTTTAAACTTTTGGGAGTGGAAAATAGATCACAGCTAGTGATCTCTGAATGTTTCGCATTATTCATGATTTGATGCAGCTAGTTTCATTAGGATTTATGACATCCTCTGTGCCTTGTGATTCCCTAAATCCAAGCTGAGCCTTCAGGAAAGGAGCTCGTTCTCCCTGAACGAGTTTTGCAAACTGAAAAGTAGCAGAGAAACCTTGACTGGCTGAATGGAAACATTTCTTCTCGGTTGATTTTGTTTGTCACTAACATGTTTAAAGCATATTGCTTCTTTCCTGAAAAGAGCAGTCTCCCTAATGAATGAGTAAATTTACCTTCCACTTCAGTTGCATGTGGATTAGGAAGAAATGCTTCTATCGTGTTACTATTGGCACAGAGTTGCACTCCACTCCACTCAGAATGAAAAACTACATCCATAGTATGAGTGTCTTACTCAAGAAGTACGAGAGATCTTTAGTTTCTCCACCCAGCTCACCTGCTGCACAAATCGTGCTCTCTCTGCTTTGTGCTGCAAATAAATATCCTTCAGGTTGAAGCAACTTCTTCAAATAAAGTAGATTTCCAACATGGCTTTAGTTGAGGGCTTATGTGCTTGGCACAGTGTTCATAATATTATATTATCTAATTTTATTTTCACAGCTTAGATATGCAGTAGGTAATATTTCCCACATTTCACTGAGAAGAAAACTGAGGCCAGAGAGTTTGTGATCTGTCTTATAACTAGTAAGTGGCTATGTGACGTGAACCAGTGGTTCTACCTACTAAACCTCTGCTTTATTTTCTACCAGAAACAGGTGCCTCTCTGAATTTGCTCTCTTCTGAAAACTCACCTTCTTTCACTTTCATTCATCCATTTAGTAGTCTTTGACTTTTTAGGTCTTGCCTTTTCACTTTTCTAGATTAAAGCTGCATAGCGGAGGGTCAAGTTCAACTAAGACTTCAGTTGAGCAAGCACCACCCAAGATCAGAGTCTCTAAGTGTAGAAAGAAACTTGATGTCTAGGAAGAAACTAGATGTCACTCATTGATTGTATCATTCTCTTGTAGACCGGGGATTAGTGTTGTGAAAAATCAGCCATGCAGGTGTGTGTGTGTACACGTGTATGTGTACACATGTATGTGTACATGGGTGAGAACATAAACACTTGAGCACCTCTAACTCTTTCCACATTCTGAAATAAACACACCCCCTCCCACACATGTACACGTTAATATCAGCTTCTAGAGTACCGGTGTAGATTTAACCCACAACACACAAAAGACAAATAATGTGTTCACCAAGATTTATCGGACTCCTGGGCTTCCACAGCCATCCTATGAACAGACACTCTAAAGGGGACAAAGAACTACCATGATGTCACTTCAAAGCCTTTGTTTTCTAAAGTAAAGGCTGCATTAGAGCTAGTTCATAATCCCTGGTTGTCAGCTGTTTTGACAGGGTTGGTATTTGGAATGCTGCATTTAATGACTTCCTTCCGCAGAAAATAGGGAAGTTTTTTGAAGGACCAAAAAGTGTCAGGAGTAATCTCACCCAGCCTAGTCAACTTTACATATGAAAGGGGTAGAGGCTTCTTCTGGAGAAACCAAGAGCCAAAGATACATTATCATTCAAAATACAACCTAGGAAGGAACCCTTCCTATGTGCTGTCACTTGTCTGATGTAATTTAAACAATGAACAGAAAAGTCTTACATGGGAAGCACATTTGTGGTCCCTTTCCCCGGGGGCCTCCAGGAATTTCCAGGACTTTTGATTTCTACATCCATAGGAAATGAAATAATGAATATGAGAGTACATTTTAAGTAGGATGTTGAAATGCTTATTATCAGTGATTTGTCTATTTAACACCTAGGCTCTTTACAAAAGAAGTTTTGTTTGAACAATGATGCATAGGTCACTGTGTCTCACCTCTAAGAATCGTGGTGCGTTTGGGGACACAAAACAAACCAAGGGCTGGAGAGCAGAAGAGAGGGCAGTTGGGGCCACTCCAACAGCTTTAGGGTATGGTTTCCCTCAGATCCAAATGTGTCTTGCAAGACAAGCATGAAATTTGACGATAGGCTCAGTGTCCCTCACCCTTTCCCCGCAGTCCAGTCTACAGGCTCTCACTCTGTCCCCAGATATCATCCACACCAACGAGACAGCGACCAGTGTTTATGCATCCAGGCAAAATTCTTTAAGTCTGCCCATTGCCTACAGGAGGGAAGAAGGTTGCATTTCAAGGCCTGTGTGGCCTGGCCCTGGTCTTCCTATTCAGCTTCACTAGCCTGCACCCTACATCTGCTACATCTCCCTCCGTGGTTCTTTCTCACTTTCAAATCCCCCAGGGATGCCGCCAAGATTTGCGAAACAGTCACTTCTTTTTGGAACACCCTCCTTAGTTCTGGGATCCTGACAAACTATCATTCATCCTCCGGTCTAGGATCAACTGTGTTTCCCCCATCTGTGAGGCCGCCCCAGCCCCCCAAGTGCTTCTCCCTTCTGCCTACCTCCTCTGTGTTTTTTACTTACTGCACATAACTGTAAATAATCTTATTTTTATATTAAAGGAGAACATTGTCAGAGGGATGTTATCCTCTGTTCTGCTACCCAGAAAAGTAGTCTGGGGACAGGGCAGGTTAGATCAGTCCCTTTCCTCTCAGAGTTTTTCATTTACAGAAGTGTATTGAAAATTGCAAAGAGGAGGATATAACATGTCACACTTCTCAAATATATTAGACCATGGAACGCCTTTTTAAAAATTTTTTCCAAGGAGCATCTCTTTTGACTTTAAACTATAAATGTTTGCATTCGATTGTAGGTTCTTTGAGGGCTGGGATGTGTATTTTCATCTGGGAAATCTCTAGTTGTCTTAGTGCATATAGGATGAATAATTTAGTTAATGCTCAAGGTGGAAACAGATAAGCATCTTATTGTAAAACTGTTATAAGAATTTGCAGAAGCACTTGGGCTCCTGACAGGTGGCTGTGCACGCAGCCGTCACATGTGCCCACCTCAGCCAGTTAATTAACTAATTTTACTGTTGGTGGAAGATTAGAGATAAATGTTACAGGGGAGAATTGAGATGCAGGTGCCACTGAGAAAGGAAACACGATGACTGCGATTCACACTGAAAGGAAAATGTCTATTAAACACATTCCTCAAAACGTTGTTTTTTTTTTTTTTAAGCAGCTTTATTAACAGGAAGAGAAATACTGTATCATGGGGCCCACTTTAGAAAGATAAACTTTAATGGTGCAGGAATATACTTAGGACAGAACATAAACTGGCACTGGAGCAAATTAAGACCTTTGCAGTCAGTCCCGAACAGAAGCGATTGTGAATCCCTCTCCCCATAAATAGTTCAATGTATAATTATATCTTCTAAAATAACGCGAAGCTCACATAGCCTCAGGAGTCTGACACCAAGCACATTCAGATTCAAGCAACTCTCCACCTGGGTGTCTGACAACTTCACTCAATTCTGACACTGTCTACCTGGAGCTGGCACCAGATCCCACAGGTTAAGGGCTCCGCCCCATGAGACTGTCCCCACTTCAGATGCTAATCCAAACTCCAGGTTATCACCTGTGCTTCTGACCAAATGGCTACAAGTCACAGATTCCCGGGACTCTCTCCTCGGGTTTAGTTCATCGGCCAGGGTGGCTCACAGAACTCAGAGAACATTTTATTTCCTAGATCACCAGTTTAGTATAATTCAGGAGCAGCCAGATGGAAGAGATGAAAAGGGCAAGGCATGGGGAAGGGGCCTGGGGCTTCTGTGGCCTCCAAGGGCTCCACTCTCCCTGGATCTCCACATATTCACCAACCAGGAAGCTCTCCCAAGCCAGCCCACTTGCGTTTCAATGTGAGCTTCATTACACAGGCATTATTGATCAGCTCGTTGGCTATTGGTGATTGGATTCAATCTCTAGCCCCTCTCCCTTCTCATGAGGTCAGCGTGGGTGGCACTGACAGTTCCCATCCCGTAATCACAATGGTCGTCTCCTTTGGCAACCAGCCCCCATCCTTAGGTACTTTCCAAAAGTCACTCCACTGACATAACAAAAGTCACTTTTTATACCTCGCTCTCACCACAGAAATTTCCAAGGGTTTTAGGAACTCTGTGCAGGACATGGGGGAGAAGACCAAATACATATTTCTTGTTATAAATCACGATATCACATTCTATATGTACACTGCTTAACTTCATTTAGATGTTCTCTTTACATAATTTGGCATACGGCTATTGACGCTGAACACTTCGTTTTTCTCTCTTGCTTTCTCTCTTTTTTTCTATTGTTTTGCCCCAGATTTGTTGGGCAGGTGCCCTAAATACAGGAGAACTTGTCTCTTGAGTGACTCAATTTTGATTACACGCCCACAGAATTTCTAACTCTACCCCTGTAGCCAAATGTAAATACAAAGGAAAAAAATTTGTTTTTAAAAGTGTGAAAACTCTCAGTGACAAAGAGCTATTTGCTACTACAGTATATTGTGTTAAAAGAAAGTCTGTCTGCTTCCATGCCTTCCTCAAAATGAGTCACAGGAGGGAGACTGAACACAACCTATTAACTGTATAATGAACCGTGTGAAGATTTGCCAAAGCTGACAGAAGAGGGCAGCATTTCATCTTTTCCTACCTTTAAAAGTAGGGATAGGACGTTGGACTTATCAGGGGGATCATGTCATAGACTGTGCAGATGCCTGACCAATGCGCTGTACACCTGAAGCTGAAGTAGAATAATATTGAATGTCAACTATAACTACATATATAGGTCTATATAGTCACAGGATGTGAAGTACAGCATAGGGATGACACTCGATGGTATTGTAACAGCTATATAAGATGTCAGAGGAGTAGTAGCTTGGGGGCGGTTATCACTTTATGAGGAGTTTAAATGTCTAACTATTACGTTGCTTGGTACACCTGAAACTAACAAAACATTAATTAAAAATAAAAGTAGGGATAGATAATAATATAGATCCCAGCAGGAGTGACATATTTCAATATTCACCTTAAAGATGGAAAGAAATGCAGTAGAGGACAGAGACCTTGTCTTTCCTTCCCGCTTCTTCCTGTCCATCACTTGTCCCTCCCTCCTAGCTGCTCCCAGGGGCTTTGGGTGGTGTGACTGGGCCTGAGGAAACAAGAGTCACTGGAGGATGTGGCTAGGTGCAAACTTTCTAAGAGCAATTTGATAACTTTACATGGCTCAACTCTGCAAACAGTCACCTGGGGCCTGGGCAAAAAAGATAGTGTCGCTAAAATGAATTTTGGGCTATTTTATCGTATCCTTCTTTTTCCAAAGCCTCCATGCTCTGAAATCACTTACTTCACACAAAATGATCCAACCTTTGTGTCCTATGCCTCTGTTTGGCTTGCCACCTCTTGCACCACCAACCAAATAATAATAACTGACATGTGTAACTGTCATTGCTAATAACTAAATGTGGAACTGTCATTGACATTTTGCAATATTTAGCAATCGTACTTTAGAATCTGTAAGTTGCTTTCATACATTCACTCAAAAAACTTTCATTATCCACCGGATAAGCACCAGATTTCGGATAGGTGCTCAATGTTTTATACAAACTCCTTGAGTTCAAAGGAATTTTCAGCCTAGTAAAGGACACACACACACACACACACACACACACACACACACACACTTGCAGTTAGTGTAATTAAGAGGAGAGTACAAAGAAGACACAGAGATTAACTCTGTAAGTTTTGAGGGGTATTACTGAAGGTGGTCAAGCATACTCTTGTAGACAAGGAAGTGACATTTGGCCAATGTTTAACAGAAGAGGATGGAAGGCCGTTACAGGCAGAGGTAAGACGACTCACAAAGGAGTGTGGAGTCTAAAACCATGCAATTTGGACAGAAAAGCAAGCACGTTAGCATTACAGTAGTTGTTAACAGATGTTGAGGTGGAAAAAATCGGAAGAAAACGATAAGGGGATGCAAAGCAAATGGTAAAGTTCCTGGAGAATTAGGTGCCATAAACATGATCATTATTATTATTCCCATTTTACAAGTAGGAAGAGTGACCCAACTGAAATATGCAACAGAAATTTGCTGAGGAGCTGTTTCTTTGTAATTCAAACACTACCTGAGATCATCTCAGATGAAGGTGGGGATTATGGTAAATGAAGGCCCTTTCCCGGACAATTAGCATTACACAAAAGAAATGTAAACCCAAATGAATTCTTTAACTAGTAAAATATCTAAGAGCTTTCATTTGTTTCCTATTTTTTATTTTGAAAATTTTCCAGTGACAGAAAAGTTGAAGTTGGAGATATAGCATACTGTACATTTATAAACACACACACACACACATGTGCATGCACAGGCAGGTATATTTTAATCATGGCACTTTATCTCTAAATATTTAAACATGTATCTCCTAGGCCCAGGGACATGCTTTTTAAAAATTACACTAAAAAAGCAGTCCAGTAAATTACAATGATTCTATACATACTTTGGTCTCATGAGGCCCATTTTCAAATCTCTACAAGGGCTCCAATACAATGCCTCGTCCCAACCTGGGATCCAATCACAGACCGTATCTTACACTTAATTCCTATAGTTTTTGTCTTAATCTCTTTTCATCCTATTTCTCAGCCTCATTGATTTTTCAAGATACTGAAAATTTCAGAGTCCACAATCGTTTGGGTCTGTTTTCAGGTTAACCTTCAGTTTGATTTGTCTGGTGGTTCCTTGGTGGTTCAATTCAACTTAAACATTTTGAGCAAGGAGACTATGTGCGGAGGCTTTGTGAGAATTACACCGCACGTGGTGTCCGTTTGTTTCATCCCTGGGAACGTGGTGTTTGATCACTCGGTGAAGGCTGTTTGTCCACTCGAAATACCCAGAGGGAAGGCCCTTGGAGGCTGTCTGATAGTCTCTCCACAACAGGATCAAACCAATTCAGTAAAGATATTATGGCTCTTGAATTTTCTTTCAAAAAAGACAACAATATCTGTTACGGATACCAGAACCGGAAAGAACCCAAGTGGCACTCAGAGAGTTAGGAAGGTCAGCTTTATTACGCTGGTGGGCTCAGCGTGATCTTTCCCAAATACGGAGCCCCTTGCAAGGTTTTGAGCAGGTTTTTATGGGTTGGGGACTTTCTTGAGTCAGGGAAGGGGTAGGTGTCCGCTGGTGATTGGCTGGGGCTGTGGTTTGGAGGGGGTTATGTGGAAGTGGGTGGGGCTTAGGCTGGGGACTTCTCTCTTTGCTTGGGCCACCATTTTAGGTCAGTTCCCCCATCATATCTAATTTTGTTTCATCAGTTTCTAAATAGATTTGACTTAACATTTTTTTGTGTCCAGTATCTTTCAAATCATAATCATTACCCTATTCCTGATGATAAAACTGAAAAACAAAGGTCAAGTGAAGTCTCAAGTTCACATAGAAATGGCGTTATCTGGGATTTGAACCCCTTTCTAGTCACTCTAGATTTAGTGTTCTTTCCTTGTATGCCTCAGCGGCGATCCATAGGATATTTTAGGGCCAATACCTGCTGCAAATGTTTATACCGTTCATCACCACTAGAGGGAGAAAGAGGACTAGAAATCTTCTAACAGTTACCTTGTTCAGTGCTGGGTACTGCTTACTATGTATGAATAAGGAAAAACAAAGCCATGATGTCCCAACTGGTGTCCCCCTTATTTGTTTGATAATTTTAGGTTAAAATAGAAATAGATTAAATATGTACTGACTGCAGACTTTACCGCATAAGATTAAGGACAAGTATAAATATAATACCAACAAACTACAAATGAGTGTATGGCCCCTATTTAATTTATAGTGAGGTTTTAGGCAAAAACAGGCAGTTGCTTGTTTGCAATATATATTATGTACCTGAAAGCATAAAACATAGTACATGCACTTCTGGAATGCGTGTTAATTATCACTACTCTCTGGGAACCTGACTTTTCCTTTTTAGAGAAAAGATCAAAAGTCATTATGAAATGTGAATTTGGCATTTATCTTATGGTGTTGTTTTAAAATTAAAGCTCCCCGGAATAACTTTTGAGATTACATGTTTACCTACCACAAATAAGATATCATTATATTTCATTCATCCTTTAAACCCCCCCCCCCAAAAAAAAAAAAAAAAAAAAACTATGGGCAAAGCTAATCTTTACCCTGGATTATAAAAACAAACCCCATCTAGAGACATAATCAGAAGCCTACATTATTAATTACCCAAAGTAACAGTTTTAATAAAATAGTATGATTACTATTCCTACTATTCATTTAGTGAAAATAGTATATGTAGTAAAAAATAAATAAATAAATAAATAAATAAATAAATAAATAAATAAATAAATAAATCTTATCATGTCAACCCTACAAAAACAGGTATCTGGGAATGTACTGAGCAGACCTCAGTGTGGTCTATACTTTAAAATTCATTGGCAAATACTAAAGTGAATAATGTAAAAAAAAAATAAAGCTTCATTAATATTTAAAGTGTTAAATGGGGAAAATGTAAAGTAACCTTCAGTTCAGTAATATAGAAAAGGTATGATTATGTTAGACTTTAAAGACAAAAATAAAAATAAGAATAAATTTTAGTTCTGTCCCATAGTCCGATGATGTACAAAGATTAAATGAATAGACACTATTATTTAAAAAATCTCTTGTTGTTGAAACCAGTTTGTGCATCACCTGTGAGAAGGGTAGGGTTGGCGGGAAAGTGTGTGAAGGTCAGACGGTACAGAGATTCACCTTAGGAGGGAAGCACACTTCAAATGAACATCTTGACTTTGCACACTCTGGCCCGTCAACGCAGAGCCTCTTTTCTGAACAGTAGGCCTAGTACTTGCGGGTCCAACTTTGGAAGGATTTATGGATACGCCTCGAGTTCCTCTGACCAAGTCCGTTTCATACACTCTTTCTATGGTTCCCTCTCTGTGCCCTTAACAATGTACAGAGACGCCAAGGAATAAAGGATAAAGACCATCTGGTTCTCATCTCAGCAAAAGAGGCAGGTTTAACTAGAGGAAATAGGTGCATGCTGGTGCCTAAAGTATTTTTATTAGACCTGAGAGTGAAATCCTGGAACGTTTTACCGGAAAGGTCATGAAATTTTCTCTTTGGAGACTTTTAAAACCACAGCACATTCCCAAATTGAGGAGCTGATCCTAGTGTGGCTCTACCTGAAAGCAAGGAAATGACCGTAGATGCGTTTTTAGGCCTTTATAAAAATAATTCTATAGGAATTTTTAAGACGTAAAATAATGGTCTTAATTATAACGTGTATTTCCTCCTATTACCACAAAGGGGCGCTATTGACTTAGTTTAGCCTCTCCCCGGAAAATGCTTTCAGTGTTTTCTTTAAAAATCCTACTGTAGGCTTTGAGCAGTCATTTTGGGAACATCAAATAATAATCAAAAAAATTTTGTATGTTTTGGAATAACAGAGATCTGGATTAGCGTCAATTTTCCTAATTTTTTTTGTACTATTCATAACCATTTCTTTAGAAAACTACACATGAACCTTGGATTATTACCATGAATCAATAGCAAGGGACACTTTTTCCAGTCAGTGATAGGAGATATGTGCGTTAGTGGATCAAATTAATGTCTTATGCTATGGTCATGTGACCTTTTGGGTACTAGAATTCTGTTCCTTGCGAACAATTAGTAGACATGCGGGATAGTCAGAGAGCTCATTCTCCTTTGAGACGTGGGATGTGGTGAAACAAGGACAGTTTGGGACACCGGCCAGTTTGGGACTCCTAGGCATTCATTCTTTGTCAGGGAGGGCAAACATACCAAAGGAATCCCCCGCCATCTCTGTTCTCACTCCCCACCGTCCCCCATTCCCCCTGAATCTTGGGGATAATGACAAAGCAGGAGCTCTGTTGCTGAACCAAACTGAGCTGAAGCTCACAGATGTGCTGTGTGGCTGAGCAGAGGTCCCGTTCAAGGCTGAGGAAGTCAGGTAAAGCCCGAAGCTTAGTGTCTCAGCTCTCCCGAAGTGGGTCCAGTTGAGCTTCAGTAATGAGCTTTGCGTTCTGAGGGTCGCTGGGTAGAGAAAAGAAGCAAAAGCAGATGAAACACTTCCGTTTTTCCTAGCAAGAATTTGACGAGGAGACGGTGCCTTGAAGAGAGTGTAACTTGCACGGAGTTTGGGCCTTTGAATATATATTAGGTTGTGGTACATCAATTTGAAGTTTAAAAATCGTTCTGACATGCCGTGTTAAGAAGGGCTGTTTTCTGGTGTTTGCAAATGAGATGCTTTGTGAAGTTAATATAAAAAAAGAGTCTGAGAGTTTATTAGTCCCTCTCAGAAGTTTATTTGCCTTTATCTAGAAGCTTTGATGGGGGTTGGGTGAGGGTTAGTACGTATGGAACAATTGGCAAGAAATATTTGTGTTCATATCTACCCCTTAGAGCTGTATCTGATAAGCATGCAGAGGGCAGCCATGAGTTATGGTGTGATAGTGATTCTTGAAGAAACTAGAGATGTGCAAAGTGAATCAGAGCAGGGACAGATGGAAAGCTGTCCTTAGTCCAGAAGCGTCATCCTATGATCATGACCCCTGACCCGTCATTGCTCTATTGAATTTTCTCCTTTCTCTATCTGAGGTGAGGAAGTCCCTCCATATTTGCCATTAGTTAGTTGAGAAGTGGAACATATGTTACATCTCATATCACAAAACTTATCTCCTTGCAGATTCTCCCGGGAGCAGTATGTTGAGAGAGAACCAGAGGTTCCATTTGGTCCCAGTGGGAGTGTCCTCAAGATTTGTTGATGTTTGCCCAGGACACGGGTCACTGAGGTTCAGAGAACTGAAACAAGGGATGTAATCTGGAAGTTATATTTCTGATAACATACTGATTTTAGAGTAGATCATGTTTTAGCAAAGAGAGGGGCAAAACTAGTCTTATGTGTTAAAAGGACAGAAATGATGGGATTCTTAATTTCTGTAGTAAAATGAATTATTACCCATTACTAGTTTCTCAAATCATTTAACATGATATAATTTTTTTCACAACCCCCACAGACTACAGTAATGATTTTCATTACTCATTGTTTATAAATGGTGAAAGGGTTTCAATTACTCTTCTCAAAACTTAGAACAAATTACTGGCTTCCATTTTTGGAGGTCAAGTTCTTTAGGACCTTGTTCTAAAATTTCATGAGAAAGAGACAACTTTTGCTTCAATTTGTATGGTTTTATTAAGAGAGTAAAAATTAAAGACCATTTGTTTTTTCGAGAATATTATATATATTTGAATCGCATGACAAGATGTGAGAGGAACCCCAGCAGGGAGATACTAATTTATGAAATGCATCACTCATGACCATGGTGAGATTACATGTAAATGTGCAGATGTGCAGAATCTCTGGGTTTAATCCTAGCTCCGTTATGTTCTTGCTGAGTTCTGTGGACAAATGGTTTAACCTCTCTGACTCAGGTGCCTTATCTGAAAAATGGTAGTAATTAAGATGAGCTGTAATTATAGTCCTACAGAGTAGAGGATAATGGTAATTTATGATAAAATGGGTTTGACAACATCATCAGTTTTGTTACGATTTCTCAATCCTCGAAGGACAATGAATAAATTATTTTATCCCTATTCCAGAAAGATATTAAATATATTGTATGAGAAACTTGGCAAGTATATTCAGGGAAAAACATAGCTTAACAAGTATGGACATAATTACAAATTGCTGTAGGCGGCATGTTCTCATTTTTGAGGAATGCTTTTAAAAAAAGCAAGTACTTTATTTCAGAAAAAAAGTGTGGAAAAGAAAATATGAATAACACTGTATAATTTGAAATCATGGTCCTAGGAAAAAAATAAAACTAGTAAGTGAGATCTCTTGTGCTAATTATAATGTATGATACAGAGAGTGCCTTGGTGTGTTTTATAATTTTGTTTATAATGTTCATTAGAGCATTTGATAAGATTGTATTGAATTAAAGTCATACTATTTACCACATAATGTAACTTAAAATGATATTTAAACATTGCAAACACATTAATAGTACATTTTCATTTTCAGAATGGAGTTTATAATGGTTTTAATTCCTTTTTCAAATCTATTTTATTATCGACTTTTATCTTTCTTCTAATTTGAGAGAATCCTCTGGTGGTAGAAAGATGGTAGGTTGTAGACTCACCCAGCCTTGCCTTCAGACGGCCTGTTTTTCATCACCTAGCTCTGAAATCTCAGTTTCCTGACCTTTAATGTAGACACATGAACTATTTTAGTAAATATAAATGGAGATGAGATGATCTATAAGGCCGTTAGCACAGCGTTTAAATATTGTGATGTTCAGTTTACCTCTGGGGCTTTTCCCTTGTTAAGTCCCTCCCACACACTCACTGAGCGTTTGGATTGGTCAGCATAGCCACTCGTGAGCTCCAATGCTTCCGGGAAGAATGTTAATGGAAACTTCTACAAATGTTTTTAGCAGTTTGACAAAACAAGTCTTTTCCTTCTTGATTAACAAAAGACATCTCTAGCAGAGAATAAAGTGTTGTTCAAGTTTAGAACTATGGTAACAGCTCTCGATTCTGCTGTATAGGGTGCACGAGTGTAGAGTTGATTCTCTGGCTTTCTTACATCAGCAAGGAAGGTTTACAATTCACCCTTAAGAGTCTATCTTAATATAAATGCCAACTATGGCATCACTTCCTGCATTATTCCACTAGCGATAACTTGCATTCTAGAGTTCTAGTGCTTAATTTTCTCAAGAAGTTCATTTTTCTTTTATTTAAGGAAATTTATGGTGAACGTAAGTCTTTTAATAACAGAGATAGAATCGTATATTTATATAACCAGTATAAGGATATGATAGATTTCATAGACTCCACATAATCAAATTATAGTAGAAACTAGTGTTTCTATTTTATAAAATGGAAAGCTGAAACCATTCACAACTTCACCAGTGCCCCCTCCAATAGAATTCTATTACCTAAAAACTGGAAATGGACTATTGGATGTTAAAAGACTGGGTTTGTTTTGTAATTCTGAACACACACATTCATAAAATGTGCTGTAAAGACATCATCTGACCACTGATATTTTAGCACATTTCCATAATTAGATATGTATCCCTCCATAGACATCTTTTTAACAATAGGATATAAATTATTGGAAAGTATTCTAATCTGTCCCACCCTAGATCTGGCTATAAGTCAGAACACAAGATGTCCAATAGCAATATCCCTCCTCACACCTTGTTTGCTTTTTACATTTGTAATTGGGTATTAGTTAGGTGTGTAACAGAGCTACTGTAACAGATACAACCAGAATTTTAGTGTTTTTCTAAAAATATTTCTTAGCCACACAAATCCAATATGGATGTTCCTGGTTGATGGCTGCTCCCAATCGTTGGACAGACTTGGGCCCCTCCCAACCTGTGGCTCTGTCATTCTTGACAACATCTGAGCCTTGCGTTGAATCTGCTGTCTCAGGCTAACAGGTGAGGGATGGGGGAACAGAGAGCTTCACATATTGAATACTTTGTTTTTCCTGAGAGACACACAGTCAGAATTCAGCCCGTGCATAACTGCAAGGTAGTAGGTCCTCAGTACATAATTATTGAAGATGTAAATGCATAAATTGTGGTAGCACTGATGGTACCAAGGCAGGCGGTGTGATCCCTGAAGTGTCTAAAATCTTAGGACTTGCCAATGACATTCAGACAGAAGCTGCACAACTTTGCAGATGTTGGAGTCAGACCTGCCTATTCCGTTCCCAGGCAATGTGTCATTGGGCAAATTATTTAACTCCTCTGAGCCTCAGTTATTTAATCTGTGAAACAGTATGAAAAAGAAAATGAATATTTATCGGTCTCGTGCTACTTTCTAGGAACAGTGACAGATACACAATATGAACTATTTGTCATCTCATTGCATTCACACAACTACCCCAAAAACATCGTACAAGACTTAAAAATGGGGGCTATGGAGTTAGTTCATCTGAGTTCACATTCTAGTCTCACCTACATATTTGCTCAGTGATTTTCTTAGAGCCTGAGTTGTTCTTCTATGAAATGGGCATCGTGCTATTGACCTTATAAGATTGGTGCAAGGAGTAAAGAAGTTAGAAAGTTTAAAACATTTGGAAGAGCACCTTGCATATTACATGTGCTTGATGTATGTTTGTCATTGCTAATATCATTTTCAGCACCCCAGTTACCATTAGTACTGCAGGGAAACATCCTCTATTCCTCATTGATCTTTGGAATAGCTCGTTGAAAGAGGCAAACCATCTAGTCATGGAAGGTATGATCTTGAACATGAGAACTCTGCTTTCTGAACCACCTTAGACAACCATTTATGTTGATATCAGAAAAAGTTGTTGAAAATATTGGCCTTGAGAAAGATATTTCAAGAAAAATAAAATCATTAAGAAATATAGACTCTTTATTATTTCCCACTGTGGTCCAAAGTATAGCCATGAAAAATGGTAACGTTTTTCATGAGTAATGTATGAATTAGCCTACTAGAATTATCTTTTTACTGGCAGGTGTGAAGAGCCATGGGAAGAGAAGTTGCAGTGGGGAGAAGAAATGAAAGTAATAGGAGGATTTTTTTGGCCACCTCAATTTCATTTGAACCCTTCTAGTATCTACAAACTAGTACAAAACACTCATATCATCTGGCTTCCCCCATCTTTCTGACTTTCATTTTCCCTCCCACTTGTATTTTGTTTTAGAGTGGTTTATCAGTCTGATCTTGGTAAGAACAGGGGGGAAGAAAGTGTGTCCTTCTAGTTTTTATGAAAGTATGGGTTTCTGAAGTTGTGTTGGTGACTTCTTCAGACTCTTAGAAACAGCCCGGAACAGTGTATCAAAAAGGATTCCTCGAATTTTCAAAAGGAATAGGCACATCACATTTTCAAACATCTGGCAGTCTTGACTGAGAAAAACCATCTCTTGATTTAAGTCAGGAATGGAGCGGGCTGACACAGGTGGAGGCAGTTCTTATGAAGGTATTGTTGGCAGTGAGATCAGGAAAGCAAATGTGGCCATCCGGGTCCCTGTGTTTCAACACAACCTAGGCTGTATAGACACAGAATGCTCTTGACAAGGGGCACCCTTTGATGTTTCTAGGCAGGTAAATGACATGATGAAAGCTGTTCTTTGGGAAGAAAAATCTTGTGGTGGTAGTCAGGACCCCTCTTTCTGCTCTTCCGGTCACTGTTGCCAGCATCGTCCCGCTGTTGACTCTCTTTCCTCTGAAGCCCCCCACTGAAGGGCTTTGTGATGGGAAGTGGTATCATGACTTGTGAACTGGGGAAGCATAATGTGGCTGAGGCACAGAGACGATCCTGGAATAATTTCCAGCAAGGACTTTATAGCTTTAAATCTTAGCTTTGAATTCTGCTGCTGAGCATAAGTTGGTCTTATGTATGAAGGAGGTGATTCTTGGAAAGGTAGGTGCTGAGAGGAGTTGTGATGGCAGAGCCATTTTCTAGGTAATGACTTCAATCACTTCCAGGCTAAAAGACTGTATGCTTGTCATAACTACAGACGCTTTGTGAGTATTCATTTACAAAATGTATTTTTAAACTACCCACTCTCCTTCATGGTTATGACAGTAACATTGAATAGAAAATACTTTCTGGTTTTCAAACTTGAGAAAACTACAGGAAATTGCCCTCAGGAGAAGTGCGTTAAACAACAAATAGGAGCCTTGAATTCTGGGATTAGATTTCATGACTTCTGATGTGCAGCTCGAATGGTAGCCTGTGTTTGGTTTGTCTGTCGAGCTCAGAACCTCACACACAGGGCCTGTCTCTCGCAGCCAACAGTGAGATGAGCCCATGGCACCTTGTTTTCTGCTGCTCTGAGGGATGTCTTCCAGGACAGTCAGTGAACAGCCTGGGAAGCAGGAAAGAAAGTGAGACGGAAGACATAAAGGCAACAGGAAAGGGCCTATGTGTTGAATTCTTGACTTTGTAGATTGTGGCTCCAAGAAATCTGCTTCCTCTCCAGCTGATTTTCGGTTTCTCATACAAAGCGCTTATTTTTTGTTGCCTTTCCATACTGACCTCATGAAGATTTGGGTTAATTTGGCGAAAAAGAAAATGCCCAACCCCTTTTGCGGAAATCCAATTATAATAAGAGCCCAATTAATTTCTGATCAACATTACAAGGACCATTTTGATTACTTGGGGGGGGGGGGTAAGTGCTGGTTTGGAGTTAGGATGCAAGGCCACAAGCTTTAGGTCAGTGTTGCTCGACTTGGAATCACAGAATGAAAGGAAATGTATTTAGACGGTGCAGTTAGGGAGGCACAGACCCCAATGTCCGCAGCTGCCTAGGAGGCATTGGAAATGAGTCCTCTCTTACTTTGATAGAATCCACAGTACAGAACATATTTTTCTACTGTATGAAAAGTTTCATTACCAGTGAAATGAAAAATGACAACTGGCACTTTGCCGCAGCAATAAATTACAGTGGGGACCAGGATGAACTGGAATGACAAGCCTATTTAAAGAGAGGAGAGGAAACTCAGCTCCAGACAATTGCTGCCATGTTTCTCTGATTTTTCAAGAAAAGCCAAAGTCCTGGTACTCTTGCCTTCCTCCTCTTCTCACTCCCCGCCCCCGCCATTTCTCTATTTCTCTCTCTCTCTTTCTCTCCATCATTCTCTCTCTCAATGTATAATTTACTAATTTGTTTTTTTCACCTTGGCTCAAACATTTTGAATGTGTGTGTTTTATGCAAAATACAACTGTGAACCTGACACAGCTCTGCATTTCACAGTGTGTGCCTTCTGGTCCTTTGTAACCTGAGACCCAGACAAGGGACATGACTTGCTCACAGCTAGCAAACTGCAAAGCTGGCTTCAGATCGCCAGTGTGTTTCTCCTGCTATAACCCAGTTATGCTCATACTGGGCAATGCATTCTAGTGGAGGAAAAATGTATTTGATGTACTTTCCCAGCTCTATTCAAATTTATAAAAACTAAAAATGATTGTTAGCTGTTCCAGAGATTAATACGTACTCAAGTCTGTTCCTTGAGGATTAGCATATTCTACTTCCCCATAACTCCTTCTCTTTTGTGAGATAAAGCAAATGTTCACTGAGATGTGTCTCTCTCTCTCTCATTTATCTGTGGTCAAGGCCACATGCACTATGAAAAGCCAATATTTTGTAATGAAATTAAACGTGAATTCAATTAATGCTAATGTAAGCAATTAAGAAAATATACTTAGTGGAAAACATCAATACAAGTGTTGTAATTGAATTTTATCTTGTAATATTGTTTGCTCCTTCAGGGAATGTCTCTTTTAGGCATTCTCCTTATACATTTCTTGCTCATTTAAAAGCATAAATTAATTCTGAAACCTGCTCAGAGGTTTTTGTTTTGTTTTGTTTTTACAAATAATTAGCTTAATCAATTAACAGCTGAAATAGTATCTCTAGTCAGTAGGTTTAATTGCTGAGAAATATGTTATGTCTTTTTTATTGGGGAAAATGTGTTGCAATTTTTTATAGCCTTTTTACTTTCCAAGGGCAAACACTTCATAATCATAAAACAGTAAAAAGCCAAATCAAGAAATATATGCATATATGTTACATACATACATGTATACATATACATAATTTTTTAAAGATTATACATCATCATAGCTATGGACATAGACATTAATATATTTTATAATAATATTTTTTATATTTGGACATGAAGCAGCTTTCATGAAAAGCCTCATGTTGCATTTTGATGTATGAGTGTTATATATCATATTATATATTATTTATGCTTATGTTAGATGTCCTTCACCACTTTATACAAATTTTAATGCAATGGCAGTTTAAGGCAATTTCACACACTTAAGAATTATCTCACACATCAACTCTTTCTCATGCATCATTACCATTATTTCTCAGACATTGCATTTTTCTGTATCTTTACACAGAGGAACCCACTTTGTACATCAGTATGTATGCTCTAGTATACATGTATAAAGATGCAAATATCACGTCACTCATACCTGGATGGATGGTGTATTCTTGGGTAGATAGGTTTCCGTTATATGTTTGATGATAGTCTTTCACCAGAGAACATATGCTAAATGACATACAATTGCCAGTCACATTTGCTCACTAGCCATACAAACTTAACATCCTATTTTGACAACTTCCTTTGCATTTAGTTGTCATCATCTTGTAATATGCAAGTGTGTTGCATTTTAAATGTTGAAAACCTTCATTTTTCTAGACATTAAAATGTTATTCTTCCCTAAAATTCTACTACCGTCAGGAATTTGTAAAATGCTGGTTCGATGTAATTAGCATCTTCTTTGATGGTGGTACAAAAAACATCCCTGGCCTTATTCCTTAGGCAGCCTTTCTCTTGGGCTTTTCTCCTAATGCAACTCATTAAATCAGCCAACACTTTTGTGAGACCCAGTCAAGAGACACTAACCTCTCACCATGCTTGTGAATATACTTGGAGAAGCGTAAATGTATGGAGATTATTATATTGTTCACTACTGTGGAATTGAGGAAAAAAAGTGTTTGTTGAAATGAACTTCAGTTGTGGTTAATGAAATAAAAAGAAAAATATCTTCAGAAGGCATTCCGTGGTGCAGTACCCAGAGTCATGTATTCTCAGCACACAGTTATGTGGTGGTACAACCAGTGAATGAGATGAGACAGAGCTATTCTTATGTAGCAAGAAAGGAACCATTGTTCTTACAGTTATTGACATTGTTCCGCCCTTGGACGCAACGTCTATCAGGAAGCTCCATCCATTTAATGTTTTAGTAATAACTTCTTTCGGAAGAAAGTCAGGTGAGAGGGAAAGTGAAGAGCAGCGAAGAACTACCTTTGCATTTCAACCCTGGGATATAAAAGATAATCCAGCAAAAATATTGTGAGGATTTATGAGTGAATTCTTGGCGGTTAGAGGCACAAAAACCTGAACTGGAAGAGGGTCTAACCCGGGGAGGAGAAAGTCGTGTTCTGTTCTATCGGTAATTCCCTTTCATGCCCAGTACGGAATCTGTCTCCAAAGACTGCTAAGTCATCTTGAACCACTTCTCACCTGCATTGTCTCATCCAGAATATGACGACCACAGGTTATGGTGAGGCCAAAATGAAATGAGGCAGGCGGAGTGTTCACACAGTGCCTTCCCCACTCACAGGAAACACGACGGTTATTGGGCCCCTGATCTTGATAATAATGAAGATGAGAGAATGGTGGTGACGACAATAATGGTAATTATAACAAATAATAAGGTTGAAGTTTCTCCTCTCCACTAAAGTTTTGATAGTTCGTAAATCCTCTAATCTTTCGATCTTTCAGCAGCAAACTTGACCCCCTTTATTTAATCTAGCCCACTTTCCCATGCCGTTGGCACTATGAAGCAAAAGTACCAGAATAATTGTGTGTGTGCACGTGTTGGTTTTGTTTTTTCCCCAGTGTGGGCCACTTTCATTATCATTAGCTCTGAGACAATCCAGTTGAATGATAAGGGCGTGGACTTTAGCTTTTGGTACATTTAGGCTTGAATTCCAATTCCTGTTCTGCCTTGTATTAGAAATAAGATGCTGTACCTGTTTCTTAAACTCAACTTATCGTCATTTTATCATCAAAAATATAGACTGGTTAGGTGTGCCTATGTGTGAGTTCATATAGATTTATCTTTCAAGAAGGTAAAGATTACACCAGGGTAATTTGAAGAGAGGAAGCATAGTTTTGTCATTTCAACATTATGTTTCTTAAGGTAGAACTGATATGCATAATGATTGAAAGTTTCACACCAGCTTCTACCTCCTAAAATGAACATATAGTATAGAAGGACGTATAGAACTTTAAATATAACTGAACCATTATGATTGATAAATATGTGCTCGAACAATTGATTAAATATTTAAAATAAATAAAAGTAGGTTCTCACTCATGAAGAATTAAAAGGTAAAACGTGCCCTTTCATTCTTTTAACTTTGTCTCATTTTTCTAATTAAATATGTTTTCCTTTTCTAAGCAGCATACTTTTAGCAACAAGGACGTATGTAAACAAATTAAATAAATGATGAAATAAAGAGTCCAATAAAACCATAAACATTGGAAAACATAAATAATTATATTTACAGCTTATCAAAAAGGAGGGAACTTTAAAGAATACAAAATGGAGAAGTGTTGAAAATAACAATTGATTTGTTTACATAAAAATTAGAAACATTTATCTGAAGTAACATAAATGTCTATAACGTGTCAAAATTGGAAATTATTATGATGAATAAAATATAAATACTCCAAATTTATATAAACAAATTCTTAATTAATAATTAAAACTGCCGCCTCATTAGAAAAATTAATAAATAAATTAAGACCATAGATTAACTCTTCTGTTATTAAACATTTGCAAAATATTCAAACTCATTCAACTCACTGTGAATAAGAGTATACAGTGAAATTCAAGGCTTCTTTTAGACACCCACAATTTATAAACTTTGTTTTCTTGCTTGCTTGCTAGCTTGGTAACTCCACATAGAGCTAATAAAGATGTGATAGGACAGTCCCCAAATGCTTATGGGAATGGAAAATGGTTTAACTTTTCTGGAAGACAAACAGACTCTTTCTTCACTGAGAGCCTCAAAAGGTTCTGACCTTTTGACTTGGGAATTGCTGTGTGAGTGGCCTTGTCAAGGAAAAACAAACAAACATAAACTATTAAAATATTATTTACAGTATTTAAAAAATGAAAGTCAATCAAATGTCAGCAATTATAAAATGGCTAAAGAGATTCATAATGAATAACTTGTTTTTATTACGTGTTGAACAAAGTATTTAAGACTGTAATAATGAGAAAAATGCATTGATGTAAAAGTTTATGTATATCACAATCCCAAGTATTAAAAAGGTATGCATATATGTATGCATATATGCGATACGATTATGTATATATGATTTATGTGTAGGGAAATACACTATACTTTTGGTAGGGTAATATCACAGATATGTTTCTTATTATATTTCTATTATCCATATTTTGTAGAACGGGCATATATTACTGTCATAATCAGAAAAAAGTAGTGGAAAAAATCTTTCCAACTAATCACTTTGAAATTTTGTTTCACATAAGCTTTAACTATTGAAAACATTGTGGAACATCTCTGGGTGTACTAACTTGGATTCTAGACCTGTAAAAATAGTAAAAATAGGATCTCTGCTTTCGGGAAGTTAAGAATCTTGTGCAAAATTCACATTAGACACACTGATCATAGCATGGTATAAGAGGTCTGCTGTCTTCAGGAAGGAATGAATGAATGAGTAAATGCTATATATGCCTGCTATAAGCAATCATGGCTGTCAGAGTCATAGAGGGCCTCTGAATGGATTCTTGCTGCATTTAACTCAGTTTTAAAAGCATATGTAGGATTTCACATGAAAGACAAGGCTGCGGGAAGGAAGAGAGTTCCAGAAGAAGGAAACAGCTTGAGCTAAAAAATGAGAGCAAGTAATGTGCCTGTGATGTTGAGTTATCAGGAGTAGGAAGTAAATGGATGAGGTAAACTAAATTAGCCAGAAAAGACAATGTGGAAACTCATTGTGATGGACCATTTTTTTTAAGCAAAGGAAATCCATTGAGTTAATGTGATTTTATGGGGGCTTCACGGAGAGCACTTGGGCAGCAGTGTGGATGGTAGATTTGAAGTGGTCTGTGTCAGTGGGACATTGGAGGCAGTCTCAATAGTCCAGGATCTGAACCACGAAAATGACCGTGGCAATGTATAGGATGATGAGAGGTTTGAGAAGTATTTATGAAATTAATTGCTTTTTGAACCATTTGACTGCAGTTGCCTGAGATCCACCTTATCCAGAAACTAGAATGAGAATCTCTGGGGATAGTGTCCAAGAATTTGCATTTTAGCAAACCCCCAAGGGAGGCTGACTGCATAACGAGGTTTAGGGAGCATCAGTTTGTCATTTACCTTGAGCCATTGGTCCAAGGATTCTGGGAACCCAGAATTCAAAGAATTTGAATCCTTTGGACTCAACCCCAAGGACTCAAAGCCCCCAGAGTCTGAGAGCGATAAATGTTTTCAGCTGGAGAACACCCAGATTATGTCTCACATGATATTGAGGCTGCGTTTAAGGGCAGATGCCTCCTGGAGTTCAAAAATCCCAGGAAATACTACATATTTTTAACTTTGTACCCTTTAGAGTATTATTGGATTCAATTGAGCCAAAGTGGAAACTTTCATTCATTAAATGAAAATTTTCTAAAGGTCCAATCCTGAAAATACTCAGGGAGCATTTACATGTTTAGTCTTCCGTTTGTTTATTCATTCATTCATTTCATGAAAATTTATTACGTACTGTCACTGTGTTAAAGGCGAAGTGAGGATTGACAGCCGAGCCCCTCTCTTCAAATAACTCACAATATATTTGGGGTAGAGGAGTTATATTTTCTGTGTCCACTTTGTGGTCAATGCTAAATTATTGCCTGCAATCCTCCCAACAAAATTGAGGTCTTATTATTTTCATTTTACAGATAAAGAAACAAGGTCTCAGGAAGGTTAAGTGATTTGTCTCAAATCCCACAACTGATAAGTGGCAAAACCAGGTCATGTTATCCATTTTATCCACCTCTACTGTCTCCTAAGAAAGAAGGAAATCAAACATGCACACAAAAATAGAATGGCTGTCATTAAAGAGGAATGAACTGTATGTTGGAGTAGCTTCGAATCAACTCTAATTGTCACTGTTTAGTACGGAAGTTAAAACCAACCTCTGTCCTCAAAAGTAACTTATAACCTAGGGCTTCATTAGAGGATATCACTATAAAACTGAAGTGTTAGGTATTTTCCTCATTTTGCAGGCAGAGAAAATGAGCCATCTCTGTGAACTTGAAAGTCTGTTTTGTCTTTATAGACATACAGTTGTAAGATTTACTAACTTGTGATTTTTAAATCTTTTATTTTATTAAAGTGTATTGGAGTGACAGTGGTTAGTAAAGTTAAATAGGTTTCAGGTGTACAATTCTGTAATACATCATCTATATATAACATTGTGTGTTCACCACCCAGAATCAAAAAAATTTGATTTTTAAATCTTTTTGATGGGTGTTACATATTGATCATGTACACGAGCACAGATATGTGAAAATAAATAGCATCTTTGCCCTAAAATACAAAAATGGGATGCTTTTCATTACATGTCTAGCAATAGATCAGAGGTTATATACACTGAGAGGGATCTAAACATCTAAAAACAAGGGGGAGGGGGCGGGAGTTAATGTATACCTGTGATGTTGCATTCAGAAGCAACTCTGAAACCAAGAGTGGTTCCCATTTTATCAATTTATTTATATCTCAAAGCTAAATTCACACACATGAAATAAATACTTCAATTCCAGTATATGCCTCAAGTGTAACCTTGTTGAATAATTCTTTCATAAAACAGGTCTGAGTCAACTTTGCTGATAAATGAGTGAGGATTACAAGAGGATAACTTTTAAAATGCCCAATCAATAGATCAGACTTAAAGATGAGAAAATGTGCAAAAATCTGCTAAAAGCTAAAGCTATACCAAAGGTGTTATTTCCAACAATATCATCAAAGTCTCAAAGCTCGGGACATTTTATTTCTTTAATTCTCATAGCATTTTCCTGGCCTTGAATTTATACTTTTCAGTGTGCAATAAGTGGAGCTTATAATAATCATACAGTCACATAGATTATTTAACTATACCTTTTAAACATTTACCATAGAAAATATTAGGTCACCTCTATATGCTTTTAAAATATAAACTATTTTATAACAGCTACACGGAGCAAACCTTAATCAAAGAAAAAGACTTTTTTCCCTGTGTAATGGTCAAGTAACGTGGATGTGATCACTTGTTATTTGACAACTACGTAATAAAGTGATTTTATTTGTGAATTTGCTTACAAATTCAGAAAATTATAATACTTTCATCTCTATGTAATATCAGTATCAAAATATTTTTTGAGGCCCTATACTATGTAAAGCTGACCCCTTCTTTCCAAAATATTGTTGGAAAAGAACAATAATTCACTAAAATTATTCTTTAAAATTTTTTTTAAACAACTTTGACCTCGGGTTGAATCACTACAGTCATACACCACAGACAAGTGAATAACCTCAATAGGGTTATTAAACGAAGGGGTTGACCTTATATTAAATCTCTTCTCTAGAGAATTTAAACCAGGTTCTTCACTTTATTTCTTCAATTCCAACATCCCTCTTTTTTCTTATAATGATGAAATTGTAAAATGTATAGTCGACATGCCCAATAATTTCTCTAATTGTCAGAGCTGATATCAAATCTAGTCTCATCCTTTATGATTTATCTAATGGATCAAAGAGGACATGAAAAATATTGTAAGTGTGTATCAATCAATGTGCTTGATTTTGTTTTATAGCCTTTTTATAGTGCCAATATTGACATGATCTTTTTTGGTCTTCGGTCAGGCAGTTCTAATAGATAGATATTTTAAGGGTCAATTGGTTATTTACTTAGTAGGTTAGCAAACTTTTTCAGTGAAGGGCCAGGCAGTAAATATTTTAGGCTATGTGGCCAATATGGTCTCCATCCCAACTACTCAATTCTATTTTATATCATGAAAGCAGACATAAACAATATATCAACAAATGGGCATATCTGTATGCTGGTTAAAACTTTATCCAAAATAGCTACGAAAAGTCATGGGGATATAAAGTACAGCATAGGGAATATACTCAATAATATTATAATAACTATGGATGGTGTCAGATGGGTACTAGCGCAGTCAGGTATCACTTCATAAATTATATAAATGTCTAACCACTATGCTGTATACCTGAAACTAATATAAAATAATATTGAATGTGAACGGTAATTGAAAAATAAAATTTAAAAAACTTCATATGATACACCGACATTTGAATTTCATAGAATTTTCATGTGTCATGAAATATGATTTTTTTGCTCTCAACTATTTAACGACAACATAAATTCTTGCTCATGGACTGTGCGAAAACATGCAGTGGGCTGTGTTTGCAAACTGGGTTATAGTTTGCCAACATCTGTCCATTACCTTGGAGATACATGGGAAAAAGCCATGTCACTTGGGTGTTTATTCTCTGTGTACATTTTGTTAATAAAGAATCAGTCTTCCCACACAGTGGGAGAGGGAGAAGGTTTTCCTGAGAGCACGGACACCTCTGGCTGACCTCAGGACTCCTCAGGACAGGGCCAGCACACACACGTCACCGGCTGTGTCCCTTAATTCCTGAATCACACCAGGAATCAGGCCTTCGTGCCCGCTTTCTCCTGTTGTCCCACTGACACTATCCATGCTCTCTTGAGGAATTTTCTGCGGGGTAAGGGGAAAATTCAGAGAAACGCTAGCTTCCTTTTCAGCTAGATTAAAGCTTCTCCTTGCTGGGAATGTTGATCTCTCCTAAAATGGGCTATCTGGGTGAAAGAAGTTGACACAGAGAAAGCAACATGGAACTGATAGAATGCCCCCTGTCACCCCCTACCCCAGAGTATCTGAAAATTAGTGTTAGTGTTGTGACTGTTGTTTAGGGAATTAAATTTTCATCACAAATCTCAAGGCTCACAGCTGAACTTATTTCCAAGGCCAACAGGGCACCACTTGACAATGCTTCCTGTCTACTAAAATCTCTGATGAATGATTACTATTTACACGAGGCACAAAAATCAAGAGCAGTAGAGATACACATGCTTCTATCAGTTTTATTATGGTATCATTTTGAATACTGAAAAACTCCAAGTGTTCATTTCAGAATATTTTCTTTTCTTTATGGTTGACACACTTTGGAAAATTCAATATTCTAAATAAATATTATAGAGATTTATTTTTGGACAGTATCACTATTCCTTTGTTCTTTGGATAAAGTATACTCAATATCAGAAGGTATCTAGTTGATTTTCTAGAGAAGGTGATTACTGAAGTGATTTAAATACTCCATTTCTGTTATTCCTGACACATTAAATGATCAGTAGATAAGATCATTAACAATGTGGGACTTTATAGCTTCCCCATTCCTGTACACTCTTTACTTCACTGACTCCTCCAACCATGTGAAATACGACATACCAACCAATATACATAATGTATATATAAAGTATGTACAATATACAGAAAATGTATATATATGAACTATATACAAGGATACACACTATGTATATCTAACACACACACACACAGACACACACACACATACAATGTATACAGAAAGTACAGTTAAGTTCCGAGAGATACATGGCTTTTCAATGTCACATGATAGTCAGGATCCTAATCAAGTCACTTAACTCTTTCCATTATGTCATATTGCTTCCATATAAAAAAATGAAAGATACAGTTACCTATTCTTTGAAAAGAATAGGGTCCCATGATTTGATTCTTGAAAATACATTTTTAAAAAAATTTTGGAATAGTTTTAAATTTACAAAAATTCTGCAAATATGCACTGAGGGTTCCAGTATACCCCACACCTAGTTTCCCCTATTGACAAACCATGATGCGTTTGTCACAACCAATGGATCAATATTGATACATTATTATTAAAGTCCATAGTACTTTATTTGGATTTGTTTAGTGTTTATCTATCTTTTCAGGCTCAATTCTTGATACCACTTTAATTAATGTTAGTCATCATGTCTCCTTCACCTTCTCTAGACTATGACAGCTCCTCAGACTTTCCATATTTTTGTGACCTTGACAGTTTTGAGGGCTACTGGACTGATAATTGATAGAATATCCTTCCATTTGGGTTTGTCTGGTATTTTTCTCAAAGTTAGTTTGGAGTGAAGGTTTGGGGAAGGAAGCCCACAGAGGTATCGCGCCTTTCTCACCACATCATAATAAGAGTACATTCTCTCAACATCACTTATCACTGTTGATCACCTGGTGTGGTGTAGGCGGTGTTCGGCAGGTTTCTCCACTGTAGTATTTCTCTCCTTCCCCTTCACTTTCTGTACTCTTTGGAAAGAAGTCACTGTGTGTAGCCTACATATAAGTGGTGGAGATTTTTGTTTCACCTTCCTGAGGGGGAGCGCCACTTGATTTTCTGTCTATGGACATACTAGTCAAGAATATTGCCTCTGCTGAATCATGTTAAACCTTGTCCAAGAGATGTAAGTGTATTCATATCAATTGATCAATCGTTTACAATTGTCTCTCAATGTATACTTACTTGCCTGTGTATGCTTTTTTGTTTGTTTTTTCTCCTTCCTGGATTAAAGACAAGAAATGAGGACACTTGATTAAATAGCTAAACTAGAAGAGTTTATTTACTGGGCTTAGTTTCAAATTAGTTGTACATCGGCTCTCAGAGTTCTTTCAACTCCAGGGTGAAGTGCAATGGTATTTTACAGCTAATTTTAAATTGGATATGAAGAATTTGATGATGAAACAAAACAAAACAAAAAATAGGAAATTATGAAATCTTTTCTAGGTAACATTCTTAACGCACTTCCTATAATTGCTAAACTTGCTACTTGTTTTGTCTAAATTAATGAATTGAAGTACAACATCTTCCTATCAGAATGAAATATAATGTTTAGACACATTTTAGAGGAAGGGGATTTGGCTATGTAAATGGCCGTAGTAATAGTAACATTAGGGAATTAAAAAGAATGTGCACCCTCCAGAGAGAAATACAAACACACATGCTATTTAAAAGTAAATATGGGAAGCAGATTTGTTTTCCCAACAATCACGCTCCTCATTCATTCATCTTATTGTAAGACAATGATAATTTTCTTGGGAATTTTAAATGAGAAAAAAAAATGTTTGATAGCAGATTTAATCTGAGAAGATTCTATACCACACTTGACAGATTTGTACAAATATTTAAAATTTTGGGAAACAAATTAATTGGCTGTTTTCTAACAGCCTGTCTTTAAATTCTCTTAGCATGTCTAGCCCTCTTTCATGTACTAGGCAATGCTTTCTCATGGAATTTTTATTGACATCTGGTCACCAAAAGAAGATGGTTAGGTTAATATTGCAGGGTCAGTGTGAAAAAAACAGAGTTGACTTTCTTCTATTAATATTTTAAACCATTATATCAATCAAGTGGGCATATAATTATTCTAAAATAAAAATGTAAAGAATACGAAAAACCATACTTTATAACTTTATTCTTAAACTTCTTCGGGTTTTTAAAGAATGGATTGTTCTTAACAAACTATTTAGCTTCTAATTGACAGAGAACACATGTTATAGATAATTTAATGTAGTTACTGATATATGCGATGTAATGACAATTATGAAATATATTGGTGACACTGTTGTCAGAGTTAATCCAGGAGCATTCATGTTTTGCAGTCACATATACTGATTCACAAACTGAAATATTTTCAAAAATAAATAATAAATGATTTAATGTTTGTGTAGACCAGTGAATACAACACAAATGAAGTAATGCTGTAAATATCTTTCTTATCTGGAGAGTTTTCTGAGAGCCAACAAAAACTGTTCAATGATGGTAGCTTCTATTCATTCATAAAACTTTTATCTAGAGCTTGATGACTGTTCTGTGTGTTGGGGCTACTGAAATGGATGAGATTTGGGGCCTGTCCTTTGGGAAGTCTGTGTTACAAATTCCATTTATAACACTATATAGTCATTCAATAAATTCTGCTTGTATTTCCACCAAATTAGAGTTACTGTATTTTTTATTGTATAAATTATTAATTTACAAAATATTATAAATCGTTTGAAAAATTTCTGAGCCACTTTGTCAGTTTCCTATTGAGACAAAAACCTGTCGGGTAAATCAACCCAACAAACTTTAACTCTTTCACTGTGTTAGTTGATTTCAAGATTTTTGATTTTTTTTTTCAAAATAAGTCAAAAATCCACAAAAAATAATGTTCCCCAATAGAAAAAAAAACTTTTTTTTTTCTATTGGGGAACAGTGTGTTTCTCCAGGGCCCATCAGCTCCAAGTCGTTGTCCTTCCATCTAGTCGTGGAGGGCACAGCTCAGCTCCAAGTCCAGTCGCCGGCAGGCAACCGGCAACCCTCCTGTTCAGAGTTCGCGCTCTCACCAACTGAGCCATCCGGCTGCCCCCCCGACCCCAAAAGTTGATATTTTGACTATTTTACACATTTAATAACATTTTGAGTTGCTTTGTACATAAGTTACATGATTTTTATTTTAAACCTTTGTTATATGGTAATAGATTTACCATTATATTAAATTTTACAAGAAATAGAATATACTAAGTGGCATCAATTAGATTTATGTATAGATAAATTAGAATCTAATGGCATTGATGACATAAAAAAATTTACTACAAAATATTACCTAATATGACATTTACAAAAGATCTTTGTTGTTGATAGTGCGAGCCACAGTTAAACATATCCGAATGTGGCAGCAAAAGAGTTAAATTTCATTTAAAAAGCGAACACTGTTGGTGAAGGCCACGAGTTAGAGGATGCAGGACACCAAAGGCCATAACACACAGCCCATCCTTTCAAGGAATTTTATGTCATCAGGCACATTCAAGAAATATATCTAAGAGTGCCGTCTCCAGGACTCCAAGTGCCTTTATTTTGTTTTATTTGATAATCACTTTTATTGACTCATCAAAAACATAAATATATTCACATTTTTGAGTAGCACCTGGAAACAGTAGTACATACAACAATAACTAGTATTATAATATCTAAATCATATTCAGGAAATTGAACATGCTCTAGTAGTAAGAATAGTCACTCTGTAGTCAAACATATCTGAGTTTGATACAGGTCTCCATCACAGCTAATAAGCTGTGACCTCGATCGAGTGTCTTAAACTTTCCAAGAGTCCGTTTTCTCACTTGTACTGTGTAGATAAATTCTAACTTTCAGTGCATCTGAGAGGATTTAATGCACACGCTTGTCAGAAAGCAGGTGTTTTGGAAAATTGCTAGGTCTTTAGTATTGGATTAGATTAATCATTTTTATTAGTATTAGATTAATAATTATGGGGTAATGCCTGTTTTTAAAAACGACTTCACTTTCATTATCCATTTAATCCTTACAGCCACTTCTGAAATTGAGATATTATCAATTCAGTTATTCAGATAAAGAAGCCAAGAAGCGGGTGACGAGGAGAAATTTGACACTTCCAGGTTCTGGACGCTTGTTTTCTAGCTCTAGTCCTGTCCTCGCCTGAAGGATTAGGAATCATGAGAATTTGAAATTGCCTTGTTCACACCAATACCTACGTGCCTGGCTTTGGAAAAGATATAACTTCCTAAAGTCTTAGTGTCCTCATCTGTACACTTCAGGACTTTGCACTAATTTATCTCCCCAATCCTTTCCAGCTGTGCAAACATTGAGAGTATAGTGTCGTTGTTACGTGGGTGTTGGAGACGAACTCGGGGGCTCAAATCCTGACTGCCATTTATTGGCTCTGTAACCTTAGGCAAGTTACCAAATCTCTCTAAGTCTCATTTTACTTATCACTTCGGGTTAATAAATACTTCAGAGCATCATCGTTGTGAGAATAAATGGATTAAATTATGCAAAGTACTTAGAATGGGATCTGGTGTAGAGTAAGTGTTAAGTACTTGCTCTGATTATTATCATAAAATTGTAACATCAAACCCAAGGACTCAAAGTGAGCTATTTTAACCTTTCAAGTCACTGAGTAGATTTGCTTAAACCATTAGGTGGAAGCCTCCTCATCCTTGGTTTATGGCCCAGTAATTGCTGTCCCTGTGTCACAGGCTCAACCTGCTAGCACTGTTGTAAAGAATAGTTATTGGTGGGTGTGGCCACATATACCTGGGAGCAGCGTCTATCTGCCCAAAAATATATGTATCTGTATCAATATACAGTCAGCACTGAATCTTCTCCTGGTACCCAGTTGACCTGATGAATTTGTTTCTCTAAAGTTCTAGAACTAATCAGGATCTGTGCCAGTACGATTGCAGAGGCCGGTGATTCTAAGTTAGACATTTGCTGAAGCATAAAAAATATAGCAAAAGCTTCTTTGCAGAAGAATTTCTTAAGCATTTAAATTCTAAGCATTAGATGCATGGTGACAGTCATTTTGGTAGAAAAATTATTAAAAGTCTTACTTCTATATGCTAAATATAAATAAACCCAAGTTTTATTTCAAGAATAAAAATGTTCCTTAAAATCTTTAAAACAGATCACATTCATATTAGATGTCTCTGAAAAGGAATTCTAATAAATGAACTTAGATGTATTGGCACCTGTAAGACAATGGAGTCAACATACAAGTGATAGGTAAATATTTGGCAAATTGCTTAAAAAGATTTTTTAAAAAAGGTTTTGTTTCCATAATGTGAACTTCTACAACATATTAAGAAACTATTCAGGCCTAAATTATTGTCTAATACTATCACAATGTGTCCTAATTTAAGTGGAAATTTTATTTATAGTTTATTTCATTTCGCTTGGTAAGAATTTCAAAGATACAGAAACAGCTGACATTTCTTGAAACTGCTAGCACAGGGCGAAAAACAACAAAAACAAAAAAACCCTGCTTTCATTCCATTTTTTTCCTTCTGTATTCACTCTTTCTTTTTTGCCAGGTGGCATGCATGCCGTGGTTTCATGGAGACCATACAATGCTTGAGATGATTGAGAAAAAGCGTTGCTTGTGCAAGGAAATAAAGGCTCGACAGAAAACGGAAAAGGGCCTTTGCAAACAGGATAGCATGCCTGTCCTGCCCAGCTGGAAGAAGAACGCAGGTGCAAAGAAGTACAGCCCTCCGCCCTATTCTAAACAGCAAACGGTATTCTGGGATACTGCCATATGACGGTGTGCAGGAAGGCACAAGCTTCACATTACTGAGCACGAAGAGGGAGGTCGATTCGGTCACGTGAAAGATAACTGTTACATATCTTCTCTGTTGGAATGGAGTAATGCCTGCGCTTCCTTGGAAACCCCATGGGAAGCTGTGCCTACTCATGGCAAGTTCAAGATAAAATGTATGTTTCTTTGCAATTAAGGCACACTTATTTATCACGGATTATTTTGAATCCAGAAGAGATTAAGATGTAAATATTTTACTAGTTTATGGGTGACACCTGAAATAATACATTATACGTATATAAATGACAGAAATATCAAGAATTTTACTAGATGACATAATTTCGGTATTGACTGGTTTGTTATCTCTTTTATATGTAACCCCTTGATGCCTTTTATTATTAATTTTTACAGTTGATATTGTTTTTCTGCCCACATTTTGCTTCTGTACAGAGCTCCTAGCTATAAATCACGTTCAATCACATAATATACGATCTGGTGCTAGTAATGTAGAAGTTGAACATCATATTCATTAAGAGCATATGTTGCTTTATAAGTTTTTAAGGGTTTGACAGGATATGAATGCAAGTGTGTTGCTTAATTTGGACATCCACGTTACATCAACACAAAAATTTTTGCTATATTGGCTTCGAAAGAATGTCTCTTTAATATTGTCTTGATACCAAGCAATGGTTAGTCACACTCCAGAGAAAAGTGAATAGGATATATTTGGACATCCTAGCAGAAAACATTTCCTTCAGAAATGACTTTAGGGACATGTGTCCATGCATCATTGATCTGATTGGAGGAGACCAGGGTTCACTGTGACAATGGAAGGAACAAGGAATCAAAAGCTCAACAGCACGACTACTTTCCAGAAGGTGGGACCAGCGGCATCAAAGCCACTGTAATCACGATTTAAGTAACTTTTCGTATGTATGTTTCCCCTAGAAAATGAGAAATAAACATTTAACCAGATGAGTTTACATATTTTAGTACACTAAATGCCAATCTTTCTCGAAATTTATGTCCATTAATGGAATAGTATTTCTTGTTAACTTTTTCAAACTAGTTATGGCCACATTTTGGAGTCATAATCTGTGTATGATCATCACACCCATTCTTACTGATTATGACACCATGACCAAAGAATTATGACCCCTAATTTATTTAATTTTGTTTCAAGGAAGAAACAGGAAATGCAGGGGCTCGGGGATGGGGTAGATTCAATTTTATGTGGTGGTGAAATTTAAGTTAAACAAATCATATATATCTTCTAAGAGTAACTTGTAGTTGAATATAAATATTGCCACTGATGAATAAAAAAGGAGACTATCACATATATTTTGTATATTTAAATTACTATTTATGCTTCCTAAAATTGACAGTATGTGGTTCTTCTTTATCAATTTAGTATTATATTTCTGAGAGAAAAGGTATGTGTTTGAAGTTATCGTCAGTGGTTTTCTTTGTAAGGGTTTTGACAGCAATAGTACAGTGTTGCTCAATAAGACCAAATATAACAGGAGTTAGGGAAGTTTTGTAATCTATATTGCTAAAAACCTAGTGATGCTTTATCAGTAATAGTTCTTTTCAAGCTTTTGAAATCTTATAAGATAATTTTTAATATTTTATAATTAATGTATATTTTGACGTCCAATTAGAATTCTGAAAGATAAGAAAGAAAAGGTAAGTGGGAGCATGTGTATGTGTTGTGTGTGCAAGTGTATGCGTGAATGAGGACTCGGTGAGAGAACTGTATACAGAAATGCTTTCTACAGATTTAGGATTTTCTTGTATAACCGAGGTGGTGAAAAAATGCAGAATCACAAGTACAGGAAATCATGGAGAGATCTTAAGTAGCTTAAAGAAATCCTGTTGCCATGTTTCACCAGTTACGTTTCAAACCCAAGAATCCATGGAGCACAAATCTAAGAGTGAAGAAAATGTGAAGAGAAAACAAATTACAACTAAAATAAAATGTGTTTATGACCCAAGTTGTTATACTGCTGTTAGTTATTATGACCACATATACTCACGCCAATCAATCAGATGTAAGACACGAATTTTCAGAATCTTTATGATGACATTGACATTGCTATATTTCTGGCTCAGTAGGGGGATGATTGGATAGTTCCCTTGAATTTTATATTTAGGTAACGTGTTTTTCAGATGCCGATCTTTTCCATATCTCTTTGAATTAGCCAGATTATGTTTTTTAATGCTGACCACTTGTCAAGAAGGAAATAGAGATACTAAAATGATTTGTGTTGGATTCAGCCATTCCCATGGTTTCATGCACTCCTTTTTCAAGCAAGTTATTTTCTAGTAAGGCAACTTGTTTGAAAATCTGACCTCAGGCAACCATTTTTATTTAATTTCTCCAAATCTTGCTTTCGATGGAAAATAATTGAAAGATCTGGAAAAGTAGCTTCACCAATATGTGATTCAAGAATGTATTATGTGCCTATACAACTGTCCATTGCAGCTTAGCCTATGTGGCATTCTATTATATTCTTAGCCATTCTATAATTAATTTCCTCCTTGTATGGTGTTCTTTATGTGGAGGAAAAGAGGTGGTTAGGATAAAGAGAAAGAAAAAAGGTTACTCTCTGGTGGCAGTCAATCAGGACACTTCAATCTATGAATTTGGTCAGATGACAAAAAAAATTCCACCTACAGCCAGAACCCTATGGAATGACAATGCTCATATTTTTTAACAGTGCCAAAGAACAAATCTTACATGGCATGATTATGAAGTTGAAAGAGCTCATGCCTATGAAAAATGTTTTTTTCACAGCACATTTTATAGAAACAGAATTTTCTTGGCTGTCAGCAAGATGCTTTTGTATGCGAAAACTTCTTAGCAGAGAAGAGACAAATTTCTTTAGAATTGATGGAAAGGAAAAATCAAGTCCTGCATTTCTGCCCAATCCCAGTAGCCAGCATATTCTGAGATATTACAGTTCTTTACGTAAACACTGCCACTTGTTCCCCCATGTTTATGCCATTGAAGCAAGTTTGGAGTGAAAAGTGATTGATTTGTGTCAATGAAGGACACTGTCCACCCCTATAAAATTGTTGGGAAAGTGAAACAAGACAAAACATTAAGAGGTTAAAATTTGCAGTGTTAAAGAATACACATCTTCAAATATACAGCAATTGTCTGGATACAACTAGGTACGACTTCCTTCTCAACATAATGGCACTGGGACTTCAGAGATACTGAGGTTCCAAATAGTTTTTGGTTTTAAATGCTTCTGGAGAGCAGAGAAACATTTTTCTTACTACACTTGGCTTATGCCTCATCCTCACACGTATGTTGGTTTGACTCTTTTGAGGGAGTTTTGTGGTCAAGTCAAAAAACTAAACAATCCTATTAGGAAATGGTGTCAACTAATTAAATAAGATATCAAAGCAATGCACATACAATGCAGTTTTCACATCACTTATAGGTTAAGGTGAGTCACTTGCCTAAAAAAGCAAAGAGCCTACAAGCTAATTTTGGCTATCTATGAAACTAAGACGCCTATGATTTAAGCAGTAAGTAATCTGAGATGAGAGTTAATTCACACTTGCAAAGGAATGGAAGTAAAATAGAAGAGCAATTCATAATTTACTGTGTCCCAAACTTAAATGGAAGCAAAAGAAAATGGTATGTATAGTATTTAAGATAACTCATGACATCTTCCCTAAATGAAAAATTCGATAGCTTACTGTGGAATGTGGACAATTTGTTATTAATCCATTATTTAACAGTTCACTATTGACAACTTATATATCAGTTATTTAAACAAAATTCTGAAGCATTTGGCATTAAACATGCAAACAGATGTGGCCCCTGCTTTAAAAAGCTTAATTATGCAATCATTAATATTTTCAAAACAAAGCCAATTATTTTTAAGAAGATATACAATATCATGTGTTTGACATCTCTTATGTCTTTGGATATGGTATTCTCTTTTTTTCAGATCAAGTGTACAGTCAAAATAAAATACTAAAACATATTAAAGTTAATGTCTAAGTATAAAAGATGTGTAAGCCTCTATATGTGCACATAGCATATGTACTGCTGTCTATGTAGATCAGTAAAAGGATAATACATTTTGCTATGTTGGACTTGAACACTCTTGCTTGGGGTTTGGATTAATTTAAAACCTTTGATATTTGGGTCAAATACGTTGTAGCAAAATGTGTGTGAGCTGAAAAAAATAATGTCTGTACATGTTTCCCTTTGAATATTATAAGGTTTCAGATTTAAGGGGAACTTCTTTACAGAAATATCGTTGGATTTATTGCAACCAAACATATATGAAAATCTTCTTGAAATATTCAATTGTTCCCAAATATGACTGGGTTTGCCCACCCTAAAAGCATCTACATTTACACATGTATACACCCACATACAGCATACATACTGTATATAATATATATGAAAATGTTTAGTATGCACTTCTTTTGTTTGGAACTCCTTACGCTAACATTCGTAGTGTAGCAATTTGTGTAAAGTGCACTGTGATTATAAAAACAAAGCACAGTGAAGTCACAGGTCTTGTTATCTTGCACTAAAAATGTGTTTACGTATTTAGCAATTGTATGTTTACTTTCTTGCTCTTTTCAAGAAGTTGAAACAAATAGCTATTGAGAAAATGCTATAAAATAATATGTTTTCTAGTGGATAATGGCACTACATTTTTGCAAGACAGGGTTTTTAAAAGAAACCATTTAACATCCATTCCAACATAACATGTTTACCGTATCTAAAAATCTGAATGTTGTATTGCATTTTTCATAACTCATTAAAAATGTCAGGTATGTGCCTGAAAAATTGTGCAAATAAGCATTAGCTAACAGATTTCTCTACTCATGTGTTGTTAGCCATTTCTATATACATAATAATATAAACACTGATGTTTTCGTTTCTCTTAATTTTTGTACTTGATTTTTTTTAGGTAACATGTAATTATAAATGTACTTTGATACTACTGAAGTAACCAGATGTTGTTTGAAAACAAATTGTTTTCTTTAGTGCATTGGCAATATTTTACAATACTTTTGTGATTATCATTTGTGCTCCCGTGTAATTATAATAAAAGCAATAGTTTAAATTAGTTGACTTTGTTGTTGCTGGTATTCCTTCATCAAGAAACAAGATCATTAACAACTCTTTCAAAGGAAAGGACACATTTTTCAACTTCCACAGTTTTCCATGAGATTGCATGAATTGGAGAAGATAAGTGTGGGTAAAGAGTGAGGAACTGGTCTTCAAATTAGTTATGTGACCCCCAGTTGTCCTCAGTCACCACTTGGCTTCTGCGTCTCATAGGTGATCCACTAAATAGAAGGAACTTTCACATTTCTTGTTCTTCTGTATGCATCTCATTCCAATTAAATGACTCAGCGTGTATCCAAAAAGTGTGCTGGAGCATTAAAGGAAAAATCCAGTAATCCTAGACTTGTGTATTCAGACAAGATGTTTATTGCCAGGGTACTTAGCACACTCATGTTTTCAGTCATACTTCTCTTCCTTAAATAGGGAGCAAGTCGGTATGTTTAATGCTACTGGGGTAGCGATAACTAAAATATTATTGAGCACCTGAAATATATCAAACAAGGTTCTGGAGTTCAGCAGGCTTACAAAAAAGTGCTTCTGTAATACATATTAAGGTTCTGTTAGATTTCTTTCCAGGTGGAATTGATAGCCCTCAAACACCCACTCCCATGCCCAACACACACACACACACACACATACACACACACACACACACACACACACACACACACACACACACACTATTATGCTTGAGTCTCCATTACAATGCCATTTGCCTTATAATAGTTATTTCTTAGGAGTTTGTCTTCTAATCCTATAGGGTATATTCCAGAAAGGAGACAGATTTGCTTGTGTAAATCTGTTATTCCCGAGAGTGACAAGCCCATTGTTCTGCTACGTGACAGTACTAAATATAGTCATTGACTTCATTTATGTACTTATTCAACAAATACTCATTGAAGTTCTATATACCAAGCACTGTTCTAGACATTAACGGGGCAGACTTAGTGCACTTAAATGGTGTAAATTTTGGTTGATTTATCCCTTCCTTTGACATTGTGTCTCCTTCCTCTCTTTGATGACATAAAACAAACATTGTATCAGGTCTTGTGACATTTTGTAATTTATCGCCCAAGATTTACTCTATATACATGTGACTACTGTTTACATAGTTATATATTTGTACCTATTTATACATTCATTGAAATTTCACTTTGCTATAAAATAAAGCAGTTTATATTAATGCCTAAAATATAGAAAGAACATATACTAGAAATGTGTGAGAACTATAAGAAGAAGAGGAAGAAAAGATTAGGGCGTGAGATAAAACCTGTGTAAATGCTTCTAGTTCGCAAAATGCATACCATGATACATTATGTAATTATTTACCAAAAGTTCGTAATTCATCATAATAGCAACGCCACCAGTAATGATAATTATGACTATGATTTATGGCTTACTCAGTGATAGATACTGCACTGTTTTTACTATATTTTACTTAATTCTTACCTGAACTTTATGATTATCTTTATTTTCTAGATGAAGTAATTGAAGTTTACAGAACTTGCCCAGACTTCTACAGATGATAGTTTTAGATCCTGGAAACTCAAGTCAGGCGGGTCTGATTCTAAAACAAAACCAATGCAACACACCCTCTTATTTAATGTCTGTTAGTTTGCTATTTATCATATGTAGAAATTCAAAGACATTTTGAATTTTATGTAAACACTATATTCATGCAACATCAATGGAATTAATGCAGCTAACTTAGATTTACTTACTTAACACCAAAAAGGCGTATCTTCCATAAAAGAGAACAAACTTCACAGTTACAGCTCAGTGTAGGAAACTATAGGTTTTCAGAAATTCTGTCATTACTGATCATTTCTTACATCAGAGTGTAAGAGTATATAGATCTACTAAAGAGGGTATCCACGACACCTCCCTAAACCAATCAGCCCACCTCTCATTAATAAATGTATACAGAAAACCAAGACTCATCGAACGATTGAAGTAAATCCAATAGAAGAGGTAAGTAAAGATCTTAATAAATTATAGATTGATCACCAGAGGTAGGTTTAATGTGAAACTAATGAAACTTAAATGTGAAAGTCACACACAGGTCAAAGCCACTCAAAGATGCCGGGAAGAGGGTCCTAGCAATGGGTTCACATGATGATGTAAAATTTGCAGAAGTATGGTATTTGACTACAACCAATTCCAAGTGATGTCTTTTTCTACATTATCTTCCATTCTACTTTCGTTTGATTTGAGGTCAAGGGAGTGGCTGTATGACTTGTGGGGATCCGGCTGAGAAGTTAGGTTGGATGTACATTTACTTTGGGCTTGGAGGGATATTTTCACATGAATTACAGAATTCATAATTTATTGAATTTTCCTTAGAGTAGCCCTCCCCGATTTGTATAAACTCCAGTCTTCACAGATTTTGGTGTTGCACTGATGGTCATAGATATTCATAGATATGGAGAGGAATATAATTTCTATAAAACTGAAACAACTGTCAAAGGGGAAAAAAGCTAGAAATCATGGGGGAAAAATCTCCATGAAGTATAAACTATTTCAGGGCTATCCCTCCTTTACCTCTTCGAACAAAAGAAAATAAACAATAAGCGATATGTAATCAAGAGCTTTGAACCACTTAACCACCATTTCAGAGAATTGTGATTTAGATTTCTGGATAACCTTTAGGTTTGTAGGCTAATTTTTGAGCATATTGTATTTATCACAAAAGTGGCTCCATATTCTAGATATGCTCATATCCTTTAGAATATGATTCTTCTAATTATTTAGGAGAATTGATAAAGTTAAATTACTTGGAAACTTAAGCACCTGTGTCCACATGGAAATGAGCAGATAGGTATCAGAAAGTTAAATATAACTATCAAAATGACCAATTTATACCCCTCAGCTCCAAATCTACCCCTCATTGCCTGCTGCATGAAAATGGATTTGGGTCCTTTATATCATTTTTCTTTGCAACTTGCATGTTAAGATTTCTCAGCAGGGGGTGATTGAGAGACAATGCAGGAAGAAGGGGACTCTCTCTTCCTCCTTTTTTCCACCTACTTCTTGCTCCTATTGTGCAGCTGCCAGCAGGATGTGTGTTGACCATCCAAGCAACTCTAACCTCCATCAAATTTCAGTGGCATCTGAGAGGGATGTTTCCAGTTTACCCAGGGCCTATGGACCAGCTCTTACCCAAGGCAACTCAGCAAGATACTCTGCCATCCAGTGGGTCCCAACCATTCCCTCTCTGAGGAGGTCTGAATCCCAGCATTCAGGAAGGGATTTCACCTTCCATGTCTGTTCCTTTCTTGTGTAATCTCCCTCAGCACCAAGGTAATTTTTAGAATTCTCTTTACTGTTGTATAGATTTTTTCCTGTTATAGTGGACTAATTCTTTACATTCAAAGGTCCCTGTTTACATTATCGTGTGATTTCTATCTCCTGATTGGACCTTGACTAATACAACAACTTTCAATTCTTCTTTACTATTACTATTATGTTTTTAATTTTCATGAACATTTTTCTGAAGTATTAGCTAGTACCCCAATAAAATACATATGTGCTTCATAAATTATAGCACCCTTTTAATATTGATGACAGCAAATCATTGAAACTGGTGATGACCTCTTTAATCCAAAATTAATATTGGTCAATTTTGGTCCCACTTACTTGTTATACATAGCTTAATTGTGTATATATTTTATTCAGGTACTCTTAATCTCTTACTGTTAAAACACTTTTTGAAATTCAGCAAGTTCTGTGATTTCATTCCTCCCACTTTTATTAATTTTTGTTAACATTAACTGAAATTAAATTGAACACTTTTGATATTTTAAAAAATTAAACATATTTGGAAGAGTTGGTCTCCAGGTGGAAGAATAGCTTTCAAATATTCAGTCTATAGCAACCATTCTAACCTGCTCTAACAAAAATAACTGGTTCACGAATTAAAGGTTTTCATAGGAGACAATGAAATTATATATTTTCTGTATCATTCTATAGGAAAATTAAGTTGGTTTCTTTCTGTATACATTATAAATTGTTATGGAAGATTAAAAAAATAGATGAAACAATTACAGTAGAGCTTGTATCCTTCTGGAGAAAACAAAGCTCAATTATGGTACCAAGAACTATGTGACTAGTGTTCTTTATTATAAAATTAATAAATATAAAAATTTTATTACTTATCATTCTTAAATAAAAAATGGGAAATTCTCTTGTTCTCATGCCTTATAGATTTTGAGGCATATCGTGGTTTTCTAAAATCTCAGATAGTGCGATTGACATTTATGTAACTCATGAAACTTATCCCCCGTTGCAATCTTTCTCTCTGTGTGAAGAATATCCAATAGCTTGTTGTCCTCTCCTCATTTGCCTCACTCACTACTTAGCTCAGAAAGGAGGGCTGCCATATAATGTTAGTTTGGAACTAAAACCTAGCTCAAATGACTTCCTGGTCAAGGCACGCGTTTTAATCTGCTGCTATTTGAAACCTGGTGAACCTAACAATAGACATTTAGCTTTAATAATATATTGTCATCTCATGTCTCATGGCTATGAAACCAAGCGAATTGCTAAAGGTAAATTAAGATTTAATACATATTCAAAACAGTAAATATTTTCTTCTCTGCTTCAGAAACTTTATTTCTTCCAGAAAACCAATTGGTTGGAAACATGCTATTCATATTGTAGATCAGGCAGCAGAAATATTTGCATGATATATGGATTTAAGGGTTCTTTTGGGAAAAAAAATAAAACTGGAAAAGGGGGCACACTGAGCCCATGTGTCCACATGACAGGGAGCTGAGTACCCTCTGTATACACAAGGCAGAACTACTCCCATTTGCTCCTCTCTTTTCCCCTCCTTAGAGTTTCCCCTGGGCCCCATTTCATTCAGTGATATTAATAGCTTGACACCAGTTTGAACTCTGACTCAGATGTTTGGTGGATTTCTTTCATGATGGTGTACATTCTTAGATTGAATAAAAACTGGGATCACGGAGTCATTTCATCGGATGTATTCTTATAGGGATAATAACTGATGGCCCTCGAGAACAATATTCACTTAATTAGCAAACTGAGTGTCAACAATGTAAATATATCGGTTCTTTCCACATTTTCACAGGTTTATCCCCTCCAGAAACAGATGCTTAGACAGAATTTGTGCAAGATGTTTGTTGGGGTTACACAAATGTGAAGGAAAGTGGGAGGAAGCAGACTTAACCAGAGAATACAAAAGAACAGTGACATAGGACAAAGACTTGGCCAACCAGACAAGAGATCTGGGGGCCCCATATTGGGCCCAAATGACCTTTACACCTCCCAGATCATTTGGCAGTAGCTGTAAAAGCAGGTCGTCACAGGGTAAATAGCTGGAGATGTCTGCAGACTGCACCCCCTTGTAGCTAGGCGGAATTCCTTCAGAAAGTGAGCCTTGGGGGGCACATGACTGACCCTATTCCACAAATTAATCAAAAATTCAATACCCAAGAAAATTACATATGAAACTTGACAAGCTGACTTTAACTTCATCTGGATTTAAAGAAAATGTGTGAGAATAGGCATTATGATTTTGCAAATGAACAATATATGAGAATTTGCTCTACCAGATTTCAAAACATACCATTAAAGTACAGTAATTAAAATAGTGTTATATTGGAAGAAAGTATATATTAGAGGAGAAAAAAATGACAGAATAGAGGCCAGAAATCAAGTGAAGAGTATATGGCGATTAAACATAGAATGAATGTGGAATGTAGGGAACAAAACAGATTATTCAACAAATCAAGTGGGCATAATTGTTCATTCATTTGAACAAAAAATAAATTTAAGTTACTACTTTACACCAGTCCTTGAAATAAATTTTAGTTGAATTTAAGAGTTAAATGTAAACCCCTAAAACTATAATGGCATTTTATAAATAATTTAAGTTATAATGAAATTTAACTTATTTTATAATGGTTTTCTGACTGGAGAACAACAAAACTTCTTAAACCCAACACACTCTAGATTCTGTACTTATTAGGAAGAAAACTGTGTCATATTGAAAACTCTGTGTAATAAAGGACACCAGAAATAAAAGTTAAAAAGCTAGGAGAAATATTTGCAACATATACACATACCCAGTATAAGAAGGATGTCTAACATATAAGAGCCCCTAAAAATCTATATGAAAATGCAAAGTAATAGACACATGGACAAGGAATGTGGATAGGCAATTCAGAGGAGATGCAAAGAGCTAATATATAAAAATATTGTTAAATCAATAATCAGAAAATGCAAATTAAGCAATAGTGGTAGATATTTCTAGTTCATCAAATCTTGCACAAATTGAATAATTGATAGATCATATCCAATATTGGCTACAGTATGAGTCAATGTGTAGTCTCATGACTATTTTTAGTAGCATAATTAGTTTACAACTTTTTTAGAGAAAACTTTTGGCAATTTCTATCAAAACTGACTATATAAATTCTGCCTTGGTCCATTCATAGGGTTGCAATATGGATGGACCTAGAAGGTGTTATGCTAATTGAAATAAATCAGACTGAGAAAAACAAATACCACATGATCTCACTTATATGTGGACTCTAAAGAACAGAATAAACAAACAAACAAACAAAACAGAAATCGATTCATGGATACAGAGAACAAACTGATAGTTGCTAGAAGGGCGGGGATAGGTGAGAAAGGTGAAGGAATTATGAAGGACAGGTTGGTAGTTACAAAATAGTCATAAGGATCTGAAATACAGTATGGGAAATATAGTCAATAATATGGTAAAAAGTATGTATAGTGTCAGATGGGCACTAGACTAACCCAGGGAGACCATCTCATAAGTTATATAAATGCCTAACCATTATGCTGTACACCTGAAACTAATATAAAATAATACTGAATGTCACCTATAAATAAAAATATATATGTAGTCACAGAATGTAAAGTACAGTATAGGGAATATAGTCAATAGTATTGTAAGAGCTATGCGTGTGTAGTAGACTTATTGGCATTATCTCTTTGTGAGGTGTGTAAATATCTAATCACTAACGTCTTTTGTACATCTGAAACTAATAATAAAAAAAAATTTGCCTTGGGTACAAAAATGTAAGAAACAAATGTAAGATCCTCTATTGTCACTATTTTATATACGTGAACAATTAGAAGTGATACCAATGCCATTATCAGGGAAATAATTGAGTTAAAAAATCGTACATAGATATTATTTATATTAATTGACAGATGCTGGAGTAAGCTGTAGTTATCCACCCCTCAAACTCTCAGTGGCTTAAAATTCAAGGTTGTTTCTTGCACACCCACAGCCTTCTCAGGTCAGCTGGGGACTCTGTCCTGTATCTCCCCACCCAAGATCCAGGCAGCTGGAGCAGTCACCAGACTGGAACGTTCACATACACTGTGACTCTCCAGCAGAGGAGAGGGTGTGGTGTCTTGCAGACAGCTCTTAAAGCTTCCACTGAAAAATGATGCATGTCTCTCCCACCCACATTTTATTCACAGAGCCACACCTGACCTGAAAGACACTTCCAATTATATTCATACCTATAATTATTATTAGAAACTAAGAAACTACTACACAATGGAATAAACAATATTGCAACTAGAAAGCATAAGGCAGGTAAGCATATTCATATTTTAACTAAAATGTATTAGCTCAACAGTATATGTAACTTCCATTACTATGTTGAAAACATATATATATATATTTGTATATGGACATATGTATTCATGTAAATGAATAGACAAAGTTTTGAAATTATAAACCGTTAACAAGAGGAAGTGGTACATCATCAGTCAAGAGCAGTGAGGAACCCACTTTTATTTTTACTTTATATACAATGTATTTTTCAAAATGTAATCGTAGGAATGCATCAATTTATGATTTGTTTGATTTAAAAACAAATTTTTAGAAGGGTAACCCAGGCTCTTGAAACTTCTCCCACTTCTCCAGATGGGGGAGAAAAAGTCAAAAGAGGTGAAGTAGAACAATAAAGGTCAAGAGGTGAAGTATATCCCAAGAAATATTTGCGTGGATTGGTGAAGATGCCAGGGTTCTAGTGTTTGTTTCCAGATAAAGGAGTCAATAATTTTAGTTTTATCAAATCAAAATGTATTTGACTAGGGAATTTTAGTCCTAAATTTCTTCCCTGTGGGCCAACATTTCTTGAAACAAATTATTTAGGGGAAAAATGCTGGCCTATTTTCCTCAATAGTCGGAGAGGGAGAGGGAGAGAGAAAAAGGGAAGGAAAAGGAGAGGGAGAGGGAGAGAGAGACAGAGAGAGAGAGTCTCACTGTCCGAAGATAATTTGTCCTTTCTCAATTAATGCATTAATAACTTCCCTCACTTAGAGGCAGGTGACAGCACCTAGCCCACACCTTGCTATGTGGTGATCTGTTAGAGTTAAAGCAAGTCTTTAGAATTTTGTCACGCTTAAACAATATTAACGAATAAAGTCAACGGGTAATGGGCATTACCTGTTTCTATATAAACCCGTATAGTTTATATAGAATTGTCCTCTAAAGATCAAAATTCAAACTGTTAATCAGATGTAAAGTCTACTGAATACATCTGATTTAGTTGTGCTTTTTTGTTTTTATACTGAAAAATTATTTTATTTTGTTTTACTTTACTTTTACTAAAATAATTATGTATGCAAAGCACAGTAAGAGAAATTTTTTACTGTCTGTACTTCTTTTCTGGCTGTTATTTTTATTTTGTCATTATTACTGAAAACATTTATTTTTCCTATAGAGGAGTGAGTATCAAAAAGTAATACACTCCAGATAAATATATATATATATATATATATATATATATATATATATATATATATATATATATGGTACTGATTATAACACACACATGCAGACACACAGGCACTCACACATAAATGAAGTCATTTGTCTATCATTCTGGGTTTTTCTCTGCCCTTCAAACTTATTCCCGATAGAAAAGTTCAACATCACACAGCTTACTCTTCCCTGGGTCTTTCCCAAGACTTTCTCCTGAATATTCTCCCATGATCTCAGGGACCAGCCAGTGGAGAAAAGGGGACAGAAGGAGAAGTAAAACAGTGGGTTCATCACTTGTTGCAGAGATGGAAAACTTCATCTTTTCTTTAGTTCAATCTTTCAAACTTTAATCAGGAAAAGAACATCCGGAACCTTATAAGGATATGCAGCCCACTGGTATTGTCGAATCTACCTACAATTCAGGTTTGCTTAGCATCTCAACAGAGTAACAACTGTAGATAGGGCCAAATTAATTTCCATAAATCTTTGCCCTCTATTCTCTTTAGTGGTTAAAGCTGGACTGTTAGATCAGGTGTCCTGCTGGTAGGCATCAGGGAGCTATCTTACCTTTTGCTGTCATCTATGAAGTTCTACCACGTATACATACATCATCCATTTAAGTCACACAGCCCTGGCGTTTTTTTCTTTTTTTTTAATTTTAATTTTGTATGTCTAGTTCGTAAATAAGAAAACACGTTTTTCAGAGTGCTAGAATAATCTGCTCAGGACCACACACGTAGTTAGTGGCAGAGCAAGGATTGGAATTTAAATCTGGCTTTAAAATAAACTCTCTTTCAACCACCTTGCTTTGTCCATAATGAATATTAATCTCAGTAAATGCTCAATGGCCCTGAACATTACTTTCAAATCATGAGAACGTAAATTTTCACAGGGAAAACAGGCAGTGGGAACTGTATTAGTCAGGTTCTCCAGAGAAAGACAAGCAAAAAGGTTTATATATACATTTATGTGTGTAAGGAGATTTATTATAAGGAATTAGTTCATGTAATTATGGAGGCCGACAAGTGCCAAGATCTGCAGGGTGATTTGTCCAGCTGGAGACCCAGGAGAGCTAATGGTGTCCTTTTAGTTCAAGTCCAAAGACCTGAGCACCTGGAGAGCTGATGGAGTTGTTCCAAACAGAAGGCTCGTAGGCTTGAGATTCAGGGAAAGCTGATGCCTTAAGTTGAGTCTGAAGGTAAAAGCTGATGCCCCAGTGCTAAGGCAGTCAGGCAAAAGAAATTCTCTCTTACTTGGGGTGGAGGGGGTTGGCCTTTTCTTTATTCAGGTCTTCAACTGATTGAATGAGACCCATCCACATTAGGGAGAGCAATCTGTTTATCTACTGATTAAAATGCTGCTTTCATCCCAAAACACCCTCACAGAAATACCTGGAACAATATTTGATCAAATATCTGGGTACCCCATGGCCCAGTCAATTTGACACATTAAATTAACCATCATAGAAACCTCACAGTACAACACACTTGCTTCTGGAACTGCCTGTTTTTCTGGATGTTAACTTTCTGAATATTAGATTGTGTAACTGTTTAAGAAGCCATCATTCTTATCTTCTCAAAAATGTATTATATGTGTGTTTTTCAGGAACTATATTCTTATGTTATGACAAAACTCTTTGCGCTGGTTTCATTTGTCTTGCAGTGATTAACCTGATTCTTAAATAAATTGTGGAAAGCTTCAAGAACCTTTCTTTGAAATTCTTCTGGGTGGCATTAAGCACTAAGGATGTTAACTAATTCCTTAAATTTTCATTTAAGTCAGGTTATTTTTACTTATAGGCTGTCTAGTTATCAAATGTATATTTATCAAAATAGATTTATCCTCTTAGTTTTTAAACTTTTATTTTCATTTTTAGAAAATCAATGGTCTTTATTGCTTTTTCTTTGTTAGCTTCTATTTTATGAGGCATACTAAGAAACTTTGCTCATTGCCCGGTTAACTTTTCATCTTGTATTACATATGAACTGGGAAAACTTCTCAAAACATAATTTTAAGTAAATTGGATGTTTTATATTACATCCAGAAAATACTTTTGTTCAATGATCACTGCTCATGAAAACTGTCAGAAATTTTTATGGATGCACTTAGTTAAAAATCATCAAGGTAATAATTTATGGTACTTAATATTTTCAGGTGGAATTACATTTATTAAACTTGATTAGTAACCAATGGACCTATGAAGCATGAAGCAAAGTCCTATCAGACTCATCAATCAAAGTATTAAAGGATCAGAGGGTTTTGCAAGATTACATAGCCAGCATTCTTCCTGTATTTTGATCTCAATGATTCCAGGTTGTAAGAATCTATTCTGTTTTAAAATCCCTCAGGATTCCCTGAGGATGTGTTACAAAAGGGCTATTGTACAGCAATCCGTAGCAGCAATAAAATATATTCTTGATATTTTTAAGCACAAAACTGAGGCGCTTCAAAGATTCACCTTTCTCTTCAGTTCAAAAATTTATGAAATACCTGCTAATAAGTACTTTCTGCTTTCCAGAAGATTCTTTAAACTTTAATGAGAACCGTTAGAACATTAATTTATATGTAACCACAGCTTCTACATAACCCATTTAAATGCTCTTCCAATGAAAGGAGAGAGCAAACGAGAGAAAACAAAAAAATGTCTGATATTTGCAGGCCCCCAAGGGTTGAACACTAATCTGAAGGGCCTTTGAGAGCCACCAGAGTACAGGAGTCAGGCGCTCAAGGGAACCCAGCCTCCCAGGTGGCAGAAATGCTGCCTCCTCAGTCACCCTCCAAAAGCCCTTTTTCTTTAGCAGATCCCTGGGGGGCTGAGATGAAAGTCAGGGCAGAAACACAACAGGGGTTCCGGTGCCCAGAATATGCAGGCGAGCTGAAGTTAGAATTATTAGATACGGGTGTCTTTAACTGGTTTCGTCTCTAAACATCTTGAGATGGGGTTAAAATTCAAAACAATTTTATTTTAGGGACTGAATCAGGAAGATTTATGAGTTTGGGTCAGGTCCAATTTTGAAAAAATTTTGATTGGCCAGTTTTGCTTTAGGAAATGTGTAGGTTTAGAAAGTCTCTTAGCAGTAAAGGCTAGCCCGTATAATTATTTTCCAGCTTGAGTTTGAAATGATATTCCGAAGTTCCTGCAATGTGGCATGTAGAGCACCAGGAATTCATTTGATGAATGGGTCCAAAGGATATTCTACACACAGAGCAGGGTTAAAAGAAAAAAGCAAAGGGGAAAAAAAGAAGCTAATTATTGAAGTACTGACCCAAATGAAAGATTGGGAAAAATAGGTGAGGATGGGTCTTTCTAGCTGCAGAGGAGATAATAATACTCTGGGTTGGGGACAGGGTGACCATTCAGAAATCAGTGGCATTCAGTAAATCACTGATATTGGTTTCTGATAAAGGACTCATGCCCTCCACTCTCCCCTAAAGCCAAATTCCTGAGTATAGCTGGGGTAGGATGAGGGAGAGTGGGGTTAGGACAGATTTCCCATAGAGTTTGGAGAACTTAAAAATAGAAGAAACTTTTCTAGCATCTCTGTCTAAAACCCTCACAGAGCCCCTCGTTCATGACCCAAGAATAGAAGAGTACGATGGGGGTGTAAAGATATTTTAAGACAGACTTTGATAGCACTGCCAAGTTTTCCTGCCCACAGAATGCAGAAGAAGAAGGGCTGAACATTGACAAAACCCATGATGGAAGACTGGCCTATGAGACGCTGTGGCAAAGACCACATAGGGCTGTCATCTCAGGTGAGGTCCAGGTGGGCAGATGTGGACAAAGGGTCAGCGTACCTCCTCCCTTCCATGCTTTGACCATCCTGCAACCCCAAGAACGTAAGTGCTCCATTGGAAAAGAAGTAAGAGGGGAAACCCAAATTACCCTAGAAAGTCATTCCATTTCTCTGAATGAAAATGTTTGGAAAATCATGGGATAGTATCAAGATATATAGTTTGAAGAGCGAGGGCAGGGGTAGAGGGAGGAAGGGAGAAAGAGAGAGAGGGGAAAAAAAGAAGAAAGGAAGAGAAAAGAAAGGGGGGAAAAAGAAAGGAAAAATAATAGAGTGTTGGAAACAATCAAAGTAAAAAGTACAAAAAGGTCACAGTCTACATAGAAGCAAATTAAAAGGCGGTGTGAGGTTGAGCATTTCTTCATATGTCTGTTTGCCATCTGTATGTCCTTTTCAGAAAAATGTCTCTTCAAGTCCTCTGCACATTTTTTAATTGGATCGTTTGTTTTTTTGGAGTTGGGTTGAGTAAGTTTTCCATAGATTTGTGATATTAATCCCTTATCAGATATATCATTGGCAAATATCTTTTCCCATTCAGTAGGATCCCTTCTTGTTTTATTGATGGTTTCCTTTGCTGTGAAAAAACTTTTTAGTTTGATATAATCCCACATGTTTATTTTTTCTCTTAGTTCCCTCGCGCGAGGGTGTATATCAGTAAAAATCTTACTCCGGGTAATGTCTGAGAAGTTTCTTCCTATATTTTCTTCTAGGTATTTTATGGTTTCAGACCTTACATTTAAGTCTTTAAGCCATTTTGAATTTATTTTTGTATATGGTGTAAGGAGGTGGTCCAACTTCATTTTTTTGCATGTGTCTGTCCAGGTTTCCCAGCACCATTTATTGAATAGACTGTCATTACTCCATCGTACATTCTTGCTTCCATTGTCGTAGATTAAATGGCCATATAGGCGTGGATTTATTTCTGGACTCTCTATTCTGTTCCATTGATCTATGTGTCTGTTTTTATGCCAGTACCATGCTGTTTTGATTACTGTAGCCTTGTAGGATAATTTGAAGTCAGGTATTGTTATACCTCCCACTTTGTTCTTATTTCCATCAGAGAAATGCAAATAAAAACCACAATGAGATACCACCTCACCCCAGTCAGAATGGCTATCATCAATAAATCAACAAACAACAAGTGCTGGCGCGGATGTGGAGAAAAGGGAACGCTTGTGCACTGTTGGTGGGATTGCAGACTGGTGCAGCCGCTATGGAAAACAGTATGGAGGTATCTCAAAATTCTGAAAATGGAACTACCTTATGATCCAGTAATTCCACTCCTAGGTATCTATCCGGAGAAATCCAGAACTTCAATTCAAAAATCTCTATGCACTCCTATGTTTATTGCAGCACTATACACAATAGCTAAGACATGGAAACAACCAAAATGCCCATCGGTAGATGACTGGATTAAGAAACTGTGGTACATTTATACAATGGAGTATTATGCAGCCATAAAGAAGAAAGAAATCTTACCATTTGCAACAACATGGATGGATCTAGAGAACATTATGTTAAGTGAAATAAGTCAGACAGAGAAAGATAAGTACCATATGATCTCACTTATTTGCGGATTCTAAAGAAAAGAATAAGTGAATGAACTAATCAGAAACAGTTTGGGAGACAATGAGGAAAAACTGAGGGTTGCTAGATGGGCGGGGGGGGTGGGGGGTGGGGGGGGAGGGTGAGGGGATTGGAGGGCAGTCGGTGACCACAGGATGGCCACGGGGTTTGAAAATTAATCTGGGGAACGTAATTTGGTGGTTACCAGAGCGTAAGGGGGTTGGGGGGTGGGGGATGAGGGTGAGGGGGATCAAATGTATGGTGATGGAAGGGGAGCTGACTCTGGGTGGTGAACACACAGTGTGATTTATGGATGATGTGATACAGAATTGCACAACTGAAATCTATGTAATTCTACTAACAATTGTCACCCCAATAAATTAAAAAAAAATTAAAAAAAAATACTGCAGGCAATAAAATGTTCAGAATCTGTCTCTTTCCAGACTGTCCTGCTGGGTGCTGGGAGGGGAGAACACCACTCTGGCGGAATAATTCTAAAACAGCACCAAGTTTATTGTATCCTGGTTCCATTTAAAATTACTATAGAAGATTTATAATAAAATCCTGATTCAGCAAACTTGTTGAAAGAAATATTTTTACTCCTAACTTTATGGGGTTTTGTTTTTTCATGTTTTATGCCATAGTTTCCACAAAATATTTGGGTGTCCTACCAAACTGCCATCTGTAGAAACCAATAAAGATTCTTTACATGAAAAAAAACAAAAAAAAAAAAAAAAGGCGGTGTGATTTAGTATCATAAAATAAAATCAACTTGACCTTGATACTAGAAACATCTCTTTCAGCTTTCACAGAGGTCCCAATGTTAAATTTCTGAGATGAAAATGTAATTCTAATGCAGTGTTTGAGGCAGCAATAATATTACCAGCTTCATCGTAATAATGTAGCTGTCTATATGCTGTAACCTCTAGAGTCAGTCCAACGACAAAGATGGCCAGCTTGGTTGTGGGTGCAGAACAAAGGGTAAAAGTTAATAAAATTACCTATGTGAAAAGGAAAAATTTTAGTGGCAAAAAAAATTTTAGTGGGAGATGAAAGAGGGAGGGAACTGTGAAGAATATGCGTAAGGGAGGGTAAGGATAACGACGACTTCATCTTAAGAAGTGGAGAAGAGCCAACTAATACCATAACAATCCTGTGGAATGTGAAACAGGGATTTATGTGTATTACCAACGTCATAAAGGAGAGATACAAAAGCTAAACACACAGCTATCAAACATTGGGGATAAGGATGGAGAATGTGGGTCAAAGTTCATTTAAGCTACACCATGTCATAGTGACAAGAAAATATGTATTGTTTTTATTAAAAAGTAGCAAAGAGCATGTTATCTAAAATTATGAAGGGGGCCACTGTAAGATCTGAAAACAATAAAACCGTCGCTTCCCTCCTATAGTCATTGCAAGCATTTAGTCTGTGAGTGTAATCTCTAAAAACTAATCTGTGTACAACATTGAGACGTGTAGTAACTACTGCATGAATAAGGGGCTTTTCTGTCCCTTTATGTTTGCCTATAAAACAGTGACTCTTAAATCTACATAACTGGATTATATTTAGGCTTTCAATCTACATTTTGATGGAGATGGAAAATTTCTTTTGAAAGGATTACTTCCTCCTCATCCATAAAAATCTGCAGTGCTTCCCAGTTGCCTAAGGAGAAAGTTTCCACTTCTTAACACCAAAGTGACAAATCTATTCTGTCCCCCTATTAACATTTTGTGAGCAAGCCATGCTAAACTTTTGTTCTTACCGAAATAATCTATTGAGGTAATTATTCCTCTCTGTAGGAATTTAGCTTCATCCAATACAGACAGTAGAATTGCAACACATATTTATTGAATGAACAAATGAATAAATGAATGAATAAATGAGATTATAAAACCATAATAACCCTGTGGGGACAGAGTCCCAGAGAGCAGTTTCCAGGCTCTCAGCCTCATGTGGAAAGGTGCTGGCTCGGTTATTAGATGGCCATCAGCTGTAATCAGATGGCCATCTGTTGTGGCTGGTTGGCCATCAGCTGTTACCGGTTAGCCATTAGCCACTGATATAACTGTCGTGGCTATGTTAGAGAGTTGCTCGGTTGGCAGAGAAGCGGATGGCAGGTTGCAGATTGTGACTCTTGCTTCCTGTGTCTCCAACCCAGCCGCCAGCGAGACTATAGTGGTAGGAACCCCCCATCCAAGGCTCCATGGGTGTTTCTTTTTGGCCTCACCATGACCTGCGTTCTTCTGCGGGGAGCAGAAGCTGAGACCCTGCATGACACATGGTGCAACGAGCAGGGTGTGGTGCCAGCCAGGGTTTTCAAAGGGGTAATGGAGCAGTTTATACGTATGAAGGCTCAGTTTCGTGAGCAGGGTATGGTGCCAGCCAAAGCTCTCCAAAGGGCAGTGGAGCAGTTTGTGCGTATGAACACTCAGTCTCAGGAAGCCCATGAGGAGCGGTGCCGGGAGCAGGAAACGCGGTCTGCCTGGGAGAAACGTGACCCCTCGGTGAATTGGTGGTCCTCTTGAGCCTCCGCATGGCACGCCACCCTGTTGGCCATAGCAAGCGTCACCTGCTTTTTGGTGGTCCACTGCTGCCGTGGGCTCCTAGAGTTGTGGACATCTTCCGCCGAGGCCACCAGCCACTCGGACACCTAGCGCTGCGAGCAGGATTCCGGCCAGGTAAGAATGATGTCTGACTCTGGGCAGGAGGACATGTGGCCCCCACACAGCACTTGGTGCCCATTGGCTGCTGTTCTCATGAGCTGGACCCCCGTGGAGGGGTGGGGGGACATGAATGGCTCTCTGGCCAGCATGGAGAGGGCCCTGCAAGTACTAGCTGAAAGGTTGCCGGAGGACACAAAGGGTACAGCCGGCCGTATGGTCTGGATGTTCCTCGCCACCTTGCGTCGTGGCACAGAAAACGCGCTTAATGAAATAGCCCTGATACAGGATCAGCAGCCCCGGTGGGAGGCACTGGAAGCTTGGATCCACCTGTTAGACAAGGGGGAGCCCCACAGAAGAGACTCTGAGGCAGAGAAGCGGACGGTGGATTGGGGCTAGCAAGTGGGGTTGGTGGGTTGGTTGGCCAAGAAGCGGATGGCAGATTGCGACTCCTGCTTCCTGTGTCTCCAACCAAGCTGCAAGCAAGAATGTAGTGGTATGACTTCCCTATCTGTGGCTCCGTGCGTGTTCCTTTTTGGCCTCACCATATCCTGTGTTGTTGTGCGGGGAGCAGGAGCTGAGACCCTGCATGACAAACCCTATGGTTTGTTTGATTCCAGAAATAGATAATATTTATTCCACTCCTAAAGATCTCAAAAAGCACTACATTATACAATCTCTGCTCACATGTGTTTGAGGCTCTGATTAGAATAGTCTCACTGACAGTTGATTCTAAATGTGTGTTTGGTGAGTGAGTTAATACATGAATAGCTAAATGGATGAATGAATTAATGTATTCATTCTCAGCCCAACAATTCCCATCAAACAAAGTTAATTGAATTTAACTGCTGGATGTATTTGAGTTTTCTCATTTTAGAATTAAAAACTTGAATCTGTAGGATAGTTAAATGTCTAGGTGTTCTTAAAATAGGTGATGTGTGAATGAAAAATTAGAGCCCAAACTCGGCTATTCAATGTTTTATCTATGATAATTCACTGCGTAAAAGCTTTTTCTCTGTTTAAAGCTTTCACCACCAAACATTAGTCTCCTTTGCCGCCTTTATTTGTTCTTGCTATGGTAATGATAGACAGGATCCCAGCTAGCCGGGAGCTGTAAAGGGCCGTAGCCACATCACCTGTGAGCACGGATGCTGTGAAACAGCATCTTCCTAAAGCAGAGTGGTCTGTGGCCCAGGCAGTTTGAAGCAGGTGTGTGATTAATGTGGGGTGGTGAATGGTGGTGGCTGGGATCCAACAGCAGCAGGAGGACTGGGAGAGAAACTCAGTGGGAAGACCTGACTGTGTACAAGGCAGATAAGGAAAAGCCTCAGTGAATTGTTTGGGCTGTAATTACTGCAGCTTGCAACTGTTTTTAATACAAAGGCCAACCAGGAGAATTGGGCCAGAGCTTGGTGGATGCGGACCAGCTTTCAGCTTCTGCGTTTTTTTTATTTCCTCTCACCCTTTCAATATTATCACCATTTTGGTGATCTTCACCAAAGATTGAAGGCAAACATCTGTTGCTTTGAGGTAGGGAGTGTTGGGAGCCTCTGAGTGGAATTGGCGTGATGAAAAACAGCTTGGTCTTCAGGTAAGCAAATGAGTTCATTGCATTTCAATTATAGAATTTATGTTTCCCATTTATTTATAAGAAGATGCCATAAAAGTCTAATTGCCTAGAGACAGAAAACTGATGAACTGAATTCTTATCCTCATGTCACTTAGGTTTTGGCAGTAGAGGCTCAAGGTATAATTCTACATCAAACAAACAACAGTGCTGAAATGGAGTGGTTAAGGTGGCCGGTGATAGAAGCAACATATGACTGAATCAGATCATGAAGTCAAGAAAGAACTTAAAATGTATTTCTTGTTTCCAGGTAGATATGACAGTTAAAATAATATGTCTGTGCCTGGGCGAGACCGTGGGTTTAAGTGTTCCTTGCTTTAAGGCAGGCCTGTGAGTTGGTTTGCACCTTAGAGATTGTGTCACTGGTTCTCCAAAATAAAACAGCCTAATATTTCCATAGATATCTCTGGGATTCCTTAGCCTGGAAATGATTTTGACTTTAGCCTTGACAACCAGGTAGTCTATACATTCATTGTAGTAATCCTGTTTAGAAATCATATATTTTTGTTTGTGATTCTCTACCTAGGAGACTTTTAGCTTCTTGTGGTAAGGGCCACATCTGTTCTGTCCACCGTAATCCACCAATTCATTGCCCTATGCCTGATATGATAGGTGTTTAACTAATGGACGTTGAATAAATGAATCATGATAAGAATTTGAATATTAAATGTTTCACAGCATAAGTCTTAGAGGAACGAACAAGTGTTTCAAGTTGGTGATTGCAAAAAAAGATTTTGGCTAAACTCAAGCAAAAACTGCTAAAGTTTTCCAAAACTGGAATAAGGTGCTTTGTGAATTGTTGAGTTCTATTGCATCCAGTGGAAAACTGTACTTGGCTTGTGGTAAAGAGGAACAATGCTCAGTGCTTGCAGTCCTTTACGAAGTAACTTCCCACTGTTACTCGGACTTCTCCCAACCACTCAGGCTTCTCTTGGTTCCTCCACTGGCATTTCCCACTGTGGCCTTTTTGACACTATACATTTCTTTTGACAGGATGCTCCCTCCCTCTTGAAGGCATAGCTCCTCTTTGCAGGTAATCTCATTGGCATTCTATGAATATTAGAGTTCAAATTCTTGAGTACCTCCTCCATGCTTGCGACCCATTCTCTTTGGTAACTCTCACTCATTTAGTTTATGCATTCATTTTCCTCCTTCCCTAGGACCATGAATCCACTGAAGTCAGAGATTGTTTTTCACAGCTCATTGGGTCCCTGAAAAGTAGACTTGATGCTTCTCAGGGGATCAGTAAACACTGGTAGGATGAATGGGTAAATAAATCCTGGCCTGAGCTTTAAAAAGTACATTGCTACCTGTGATGGTTAATTTTTTATGTCAACTTAACTAGATCATAATATTGGCTTAAACATTTCTCTTGGTGTTTCTGTACAAATGTTTTGGGATGAACTTAACGTTTAAATTGGTAGACTGAGAAAAGCAGATTGTCCTCCCTAGTGGGTGGGCCTTGTCGAAACAGTTGAAAGCCTGAATAGAACAAAAAGGTGGACTCTCCCTCAAGTAAGAGAAATTCCTTTTGTCTGACTGCCTTTGAGTAGGGACATCAGTTTCTTCCTGTCTTCAGATTTGGCTCACTCGGTCTCCAGCTTACCTACTGCAGATCTTGGGACTTGTCAGGCTCCACAATCACATGAGCCAATTTCTCATAATACCTCTCTCTCTCTCTCTCTCTCTATATATATATATATATATATATATATATATATATAGAGAGAGAGAGAGAGGTAGATAGATAGAGAGAGAGAGAGAGAGAGAGAGAGAGAGAGAGAGAGAGAGAGGTAAAACATATATAGAAAAACTCTACATTCTCCAAGGAAACAGAACTGATAGCATATATATATATATATATGCTATCAGTTCTGTTTCTTTGGAAAATGTTGATTAATATATAACCTGGTAGTCAAAACAAAATAACGTGGGATCTTTCTCCTTGACTTTCTAAGTTTTATGATATTTTCTTTTCTGTTATAGGATATAGTGATTTAGGTGACTGAGTTTTTAAGATAAACATCTTTGATTTACTAGTATTATTTTCTTTTCCTTTCCATACCTGTGTCATTTTCTAGCTCTCTCATACTTCTAATAAGTTTGAAGTTTAAAAATTAAATTTATTAGGGTATCATTGGTTAACAACGTTATATAATTTTCAGGTGTAAAAGTTTATAATTAGACATCTGTATATTCTATTGTGTGCTTACCACCTGAAGTCTAGTTTTCTTCTGTTACCATGTATTTGACTCCTTTTACCCTCTTTGCCTCCCCCCCACCATCATCCTTTCCTTCTGGTAACCGCCATTCTGTTGCCTGTATGTATGAGTTTTTTGTTTGTAGTTCATTTGTTACATTTTGTTTTATATTCCACATGTGAGTGAAATCATATGGTTTTTGTTCTTTTCCAGCTGTCTTATTTCACTTATCCTAATACTCTCAAGATCCATCCATGTTGTCGCAAAAGAACTACCATATGATACAGCAATTCCTCTTCCGAGTGTTTATCCCCAACATTTGAAAACACTTATTCATAATGATATATGTTCCCCTATGATTCTTGCAGCATCATTTACAATAACCAAGACATGGAAAACAACCCAAGTGTCCACTGATGGATGGATGGATAAGATGTGATATATATATATATATATATATATATATATATATATATATATATACACATACATATATATACATATATATATACATATATATATACATATATATATAATTAATCATAGGATTGGATTGGTATATGTGTGTGTGTGTGTGTGTGTGTGTGTGTATATATCACTCAGCCATAAAAAAGACGAAGTAATTTTTTTAATTAAAAACAGACATACAAAAGGACAGCATCTTTTACTTCTGAACTTTAGATATTTTGCAACAAAAAACACAATGTTTAATAATATTGTTATTATTAAATAACAGTACATAATCTATTGCCCTGCCAATTATTTTTTGTTGATTCACATTAATTGCTTTGTATGAGCTTTGGAGATTCGTGAGGTTAGCCCTGTGTTTTCAGTGGTCGATCATTATTAAAGGATTTCATAAAACTTTAAATGTTTTATATTAGCTTAAATACAGCTTTGGATTTGTATAAGATATTAATGCCCATTGAGAGGCAAAAAAAGAGAAAGAATAATATATGGAATGAAACTATTAAGGATATAAAAGCCTATATTCTGGGACAGAAAACCACAGTAAAGCTCCAGTTATTTAGAATCCACTTTTTGGCAACATAGAAGGAATACCTTAATAATGATAGATGGCATTAATGATTATGATGATGACTGAAAATAAAAATAAAATACAAAGAAAGCCTTTAAAAACTAAGCCACATTTAAAGCTGCTAATTACTCTTAATGTGCTATGGGTTAGAAAATTAGCCAGCCATAGTAAAGAATATTATTGCTATGGAATGTCTGTTTGGACCTTAACATTGGCATGAAAAGAGACATTTCAAAAATATTAGTAAGATCGTGTCATTCTAACAGCTTAAAATGTACCAACGACTTCTTGCCTTTGGCATAATATCTAATTTCCTTTTTTAAATCCATAAATCCCTTTGTGCCCTGGCCATTACCCATCTGTTCATGGTCACTAAGATTCAGTCTTAGTGATGCTATTTCTGCCAAGTTTATTTCTTCTTCAGTGTATTTGTACTTGATATTTCCTCTTCTTCAACTGCTTTTTAATAAATATCCTCTGTTCTCATCTTTCAGATCTGAGCCCAGAAGTCACTTTCATGGCTTCTCTGAGAATCTCATCTGATATGTGGTCCTGCCTTTCTGCTCCAAGTCACACTCTACGTATCACTGTGTTTATTTTCTTGAATGCACTTGTCACAAATATTCATTTATTTTTCTGGCTCTCTCTATTAGATTTCAAACCCCATGGGAGCAGGGACCCTGTCTATCTTGTTTGAGGCTGCATTCTCAGTTCTGGAAAACTACCTGATATGTAGTAAGAGGAAGGCTCACATGAACAAATGAATCATATGTGAATCATAATGTTGTCAAGTCTTTCCATAAATATCCTCAAAGCTGCATTTGAGAATCAATGCAGAGTGGGTGATCCACTTTGTTTTACCTTTTATCCTGATACGACCGCTGACTTTTACTTAGATAATTCTTCCTTTGATCTCTCTTCCAATGTTTTTAATGGGTATGTCTTGATTTATAAAGATGCAAGTTAAGTGAGGATGGATTATATAGATATTTTGCTCTGATCACGGATTCACGATCTCATCCAGAAAAACCTTAATCTCACAATAAGGCGGTGGATGACTTATCATAGGATTGGATTAAGTCCATCTTTAATATCATACATGATACTCACCAAAGATGTGCAATAAACATAATTCAATATATTTGGTGTTTACACATTTGAGGGAGCATTTGATAATTGCACATGGGCTCATGATACAAATTATGAAAAACAATATTTAGTGTCAGATGTAAGTTTTAAGAAAGTTCAAAGATACATTTCTTCTACAAAGAGATGGAGATAAAAATCATTCTAGAGATTAGTGGTTTAATTTTTTTCACATAAATATTTGGGTTGTGCACAGATTTGTACATTGTCACAACAAAGATGTTGCCTGTAGATAATTGGGAACAAATGTTTCCTTAAAGTCACCCAGATACACATTTCATAATGTCATTTACACTTGACTCTTAATACATCAAAAGATTTAAATCGTATCCCTGAAACCATATGAAGTAGATGGGTCAAAAATCCAGTTTCAGGTGTGCTTTTGGAGGATTTCCAATGGGAGCATGAGCACCTTAGGGTGCTCTGGCCTCAGGTAGGGAATCAAGATCACTGGAAGAGCACTCGAAGTTACTAGAACTCTCCTTATCATCAACGGATCTGCATCATGGTGGGATTTTTGACGTGCTAGAGAACTTTCCCTGTCACGGCACCATAAATATCAAATTTAATTTATTAAAAAAAAACACTTTCATCAATTTGTGCTAAGGAAAAATGCAATATCTAGTATTTTATTTCTTCAATAAATATTTATTGAATATCCACTAGGTGCTGGAGGAGATACCTGGAAGATTAATAGGGTACAGTTATTTGAACAATTCACAACTTAGTGGATGGGATAAATATATCTACTTGCAATTGTAACACATTACAATATGTTTATTTATTGAGGCATGAAATAGTGTAGAACAAGGGCCGGTGAATTAGACTGAAATAAAGCTTACTTGTGATAGTCTTCCCAATGTACAATATGCGCTCCTCTCCAACCAGTAAGAGAACATTTGGGACTTCAGTTCTAAAGTGTAGAATCTGAGTTTAATAATCTTAGTCTGCTAAACAGGGAGATTAGATACAAGCATAATTCAAAGAATAACCTGCAAAGCTGCACTCATTCATATCCTTGAAGATAATTCTCTCTCCTTTGCTTAAAACACATCCCTTTGGAAATACTTTCTATTATTTTGAATAAAGAAAGCTCTTGCAGCATTTGAAATGAAAAATTACTGAACATAAAATAAAACTCAAATCAGTGCCATTAGACATAGCTTAAAAAGGTGGCACATTCTGGATTTATCACAGGAATAGCCAGTGATCAAAATCCCTTAACTTGTAGCTTAATTAATCATCTGTGGTGTGGGGATTGCCATTAATGTCCCAGTTCTTGGACAGTCTAGTATGACCTACCAGCCTAGGATATTCTAGGTATAATATAAAGTTATTTATAGTACAAAATTTATTCTGGAAATAACTCCCTAGTTATGGAAGGGAGGGGTTTCACATTGCTAAAAAAAAATTTTTTTAAATAGCATTGAAGGTAAAATTTGGAGAGTGATTAATGAGTGCTATGTTTTAAGTTTAGGTAATATATCCAACCCATATGAAGTCTACTTACTTTTCTATTTTTATATTGTATTTTGTCTCAGTTCTGTCTCCAGGCCTGTGGTCCCAGCATTTGTATGGAATTTGATTGTAGGGAAACCACTTGCAGTGACCCATTGGCAAGCAGGGAGCATCTCTTCTTCATGGCTCCATCTTTCTTTCTCCTCTGTGAGTTCCTGCTCCTTTTTTTCCCCCAACACCTAGTGTGATTGTCAGGCATGTTCCTAGTCTCCTCCAGAGCTGCTTTTCTATGGAGGAAGTGATGCTTTGGGACTTGATATGAGGAAGAAAAAATGGGGAGGACCTTACTGAGATCTTATAGCCTGACCTGGATGCAAGGAATCAAGGTGGCAATCAGACTTGTACAGAGTGAGGAAGGACTAGCCTGTTTGTCTAGCACCCTTCCTTTATTAGGCTACAAGAGTGTGTCTCATTCCCTTGTTTTTCACTGCATCGTAGAAAAATGCTTTCTCTTGCCTTAGCCTGGGTAGGGTGAGGGTTAAACGTAGTAGGGGATAAAAACCCACCCAGCACACTTGTGTAACCAGGACAATTACTTCTTTTCCTTGACTCCTACCGTTTCCACTGCTTGGTGGGAGAAGGGGGACTGCAACAGTATTTGCCTGAAATAAACAGTCCCCAACTTTATGGTGATTCGACTTACAATGTTTTGAATTGATAATGGCTCTAAAGTGATATGCATTCAGTAGAAACCATACTTCAAATCTTGAATTTTGATCTTTTCCCAGGCAAGTGATATGCAGCGCCATACTGTCTTGTAATTCTGGGCAGCAGCGATAAGATTTTGCCCAACGGTGGCTGATACAAGTGTCTGAGCACATTTAAGGGAGGCGAGGCTAAGCTATGATGTTTGGTAGGTTAAGTGTATGAAATGCATTTTCCTTTTACATTATTTTTAACTTCACAATGGGTTTATCAGGACATAACCCCATCGTATGTTGAGGAGCATCTGTATTGCCTAAAGAGGGTGATTATTTTACTAGGGGTGAAGAGCAGGGATATATTCACTTTCAGTTTAGCAAAAATGCTTTTGTTCTGTATGAGGGCATGTATACACATATTCGTATATGCAAATGCATGCATGCTAACATATATGCACGCATGTGTGTGTATTCATGTGTGTGTATATATTATATACATGTATATATACACTTTTGATGGATAGATATGTATATATACGCAGAGGTAGGTCCAGATGGCTGAGGCTCAGAGCTAACTTGGTCTGTATAGTTATCTAATGGTAGCAAGGAAAGTTGGGGGCAAATCGTCAACTGATTCAGAAGATAAGCGTGAGATGGAGAAGGACTCTCAGGCGAGCCCACACCACAGCAGAAGAGAGATAGCTCATGGGCCTTTCTCTGTGATGGAGCTGGCCGGCATATGCAGTTAATTTTGATAGCAAGTATTCAATATTAATCTGCTTCCTATTTTGTGCTGTGTTTCGCAACAACTTCCCTCTCCTCAATGTTTCAGTAAGAAGTGCTCACCTCTACTGGAATTTGCAGTGGGTACCAGCTGGAGCCCAACAGCAGTGAAGACTGAACTGACAGTGACAAATCAAATCACAGCAGTTGCCCCTTGTGGGCGAGAACGTATCCTGGGTGGAGGCGGGGTCCAAGGGAGGGTGACACATGTGGCAGCCCCAGTCCCGTTAGCCCAGTGGTTCTCAACAGGGCTTAATTTCCCTCCCAGGGGACATTTGGCAATGTCTGGAGAGAGATATTTGGTTGTCACAATGAGGGAGAGGTGCACTGGCATCTAATGGGTGGAGACTACAGATGCTGCTAAACATCCTACAATGCACAGGACAGCTCCTACAACAAATAGTTACCTGGCTCCAATGTCAAATAGTGCTAAGCTTAAGAAGCCCCAGGTTAGACATACTCATTTTCAATTACAGCAGAATACAATGTAAATTTCTGGCATTTAATGTAGAACTTTAGAAAGTTTTCTTTCTGTATGCCCTAAAAGGTTCTGCATCCAGAGGCTTGGGAAACTCCTCTTGTATTTTTGTCACCCAGTCCTGCTTTTCTACTTTGCCTCTCACCTCCCACGGTGGTGAGGCTGGTTGGTGTATAGCGAGGACTCTGATGTGAGAAAGAGGCTGTATTTCAGATTGTAATAAAGGACCAGAGGGTTATTAATAAGCAATTGTTGATTAGTCTAGTACTTCTGTCTCAGATTGATTGTAAAAAATTTGCCATTTTACATACCGAATGACTTCTTGACCCAAGTTTTTCTTGCCTTTTTTTTCCTATGTGGACTTAAAAGAAGGACTCATACTGCAGGGCGATAGATTTTGGAAGGCAGGATTCCCAGGTCAGATGGTAACCATGGTCACAAGCTAAACTATAAAAGTGTTGGTAAGCATTGTCTTTCCTTGATGTACACGGAATTTTGTCACTCTGGTTCTTTGACAATAATTGTTACTAGGTCATTTAATTCTTTAGAAGATTTAAAGGTTAAAGTTGATATTAAAGAATATGAAGTTTGAATTATGATTTTAAATTTAAGATGGTGGGAGAATTAGATTAATCTGGAAAGTTCATAAAAGAGCAAATAGTTCAGATGTTTACATCTGTTCATCTTCACACACACACACACACACACACACACACACACACACACAAAATCTGATACCTGCCCCTTGGCATGTGATGTTCTAAGTTGGGAGAAATTCTGCCAAGCAACCCATAGGACAGAGCAGGGGAGGACGGGTTCACATATAGGCACAAACCAGTCAGACAAAAGGGACTGCTGCCAAAGAGAAAATCTCACAGTTGGGCCACCCTTGTAGATTTCTCCAACAAACACAGCCGACTATTCCTGTACTTTCTGTGACTTGATTCTGTGGTCCTGAATTATTAGCACCTATCATTTCATTGCTTCAGAGAAAAATGACATCAGGGAAAATATTTCAAAGCTAATGATAGAAAGAGAAAGAAAGCGGCACTCACGTCTCTGGCAGTGTTTACCTTGTGTACTGGAAATAAGAAAATGCTAAATTCAAACTATTTGGGAATCTGAATCAAGATCTGTAAACCGAGATTTTCAAGCTTTGCCATCCATAGGAATTGCCCAGAGTATATGTTAAAAGTGCACATTTCCCCACCCACCCCCATGGAATCTGACGTTACAGGCATTTTTCATAGACTCTCTAAATGGTCAGTGAACTTGACTTTACCAAAAGCTGTCAAAGTTGCCAGCTCAAGGTTTTTGAGCAATGGGAAAATAACTGGGCACAGGATAAGGGCTCAATAAATATTTGCTGAATGCATTATCCCCAGCTCTTTTCCTAGAAACAGAAAGACATTTGTTCTAGTTTTTAGTATGAGTGAATTGTTGATGAGCTTATTTAGATATATATTATTTTATAGAAACTCAACTCTTCCCCATTTATTCTCCACTTTGTGCGAGATGAATCTTAGTCTCTGGTGTCAGAAAACTCAAGTTATGTTAACCCTTTCCTTTCCTAGTCATGTGACCTTGAGCACTTATTTTGACATTCCTTGACCTCAAATGTATAACTTGAGAAACTGAATGATTACTTCTTATGATATCATATAGCATTGAAGAAAGGAGTAATATGTGTGGAAAATGCAGTATAAAATGTTCTACTAGTGTTATTTATTTTATAATTCCTGGTAAACAATTGTAAACTGGGATTCAGAATTGAATAACAGAGGCAGTGGCAGTGAGGTACTTCTCACCACTTCCCTGCTCTAGGAAAACATGTTTTCCTCAGTGTCTGGGAGAAAGCCAGGTTTACAGTGACTGCAAGTGAAATATCAGTAGGTGAGTTAACATTGTACCTTCCCTACAACTTTTTGCTTTGTCGTTTCAAGTATCAATATTATTGAGGCATTGGCTACTTTCATGTTAGATTGATTCTAAAGGCAATGGTTGCCCGGGTCCCACAGGGGTCATTTCATCTCTAATAAGAGAGCAGATGATCTCTTGGATGGAGAGGCTCAGCAAGAAAACCAGCTCACTTCTGAGCCTCCCCACCCTGAAAAGCCCCTACTATGACACATGCATCGAAACCCACACACACAGGTAGACACATGCACCATTCCTTTTAATTCTCACTCTGTGAAGGATGAGTCAGATGTGTTCTTCTTACCTCTCCTCCGGCTGTGCTATATGCACGATATGTGCTGGTGAAGGATAATTCTTTAAGGGTGTTGGTGGGCAATTAAATGTTGGGAGTGGAGAGAAGGTGAGTATCTAAAAGTAATCCCAAAGGTTTTATTTTCTTTCTGATAAAAGAGTTATAAACATCTCTGGGGAATGAATCATCCTGCCACCTGCATGAGGAATGAAGACACCTCCCTAGTATGTTAAAAATAAAATAAAAGGAAAAAGAAAAAAGTGTGGGAGCAGATAAAATATAGTAGGGATTAATCATATTGGTGCAAGTCAGCCAGACATAACAAAAACCAAGATCAATGTCAGGGCAGGTGCTGCATAACCTGAAGGACACAATGACCCACCAGGGTCTGGCTCAGTTCAGTCATTGGTCATCATCTGTATTAGTCAGAGCTCATTGCACTTCAAGCATCAGAAACACAACTTGAATTAGCTAAAGAAAAGAAAGGAGCCCCCTGGCCGTTTCCTGTCACTGTGGGAAGGGAGCTGGATTTGAGGGACACCTGGAACATGAGAACTCAAATCCTATGAGATCACTCCTTCAGACTCCACTCTCTGTTTCTCCTTGGGCAGAGGCTTCATTCTCATGGATGAGCTATCCCTACGATGATGGGAACAGGAAATCAGCTCCTAAGTCTTCTTTTTTCCATCTTCAGGGTCCTACAGGATAAAGGCATAGTAGAGTAGGTCAGACGTAAGATCCAGACAGGAGGTGAAGTCACAAGGATGGGTGTGTGTGTGTTGGGGACCACACATGTATGTGTGTCCAGGGGACAATCTGTTGTGACATGATGATGTGACACACGGCCCAGATACTTCTTCATGGATAGAATACTCATGATCCCATGTCAAAGAGAGCTGCTGGCACTTTCTACTGCAGCCTTTGTTAGAGATTACCTTTATCACAGAGACCCACGTCTCTGGAGATCAAATTTCCTTCCATGGTAGCCAGCGTTAGGATCTGATGACAGATTGACCAGAAGACATAAAGCCTGACTCTCCCACTCCAATTTAGGGAAGTTTTGAAACATCCGTTTGCCCCCTCTTGTTTGCTTCTCGTGCACAAATATCGAGTCCAAGATCACATCCTACAGAAGCCCCTGCAAACTCATCTCCATTTCACAATTAGCTTTCCAGAGAAGCCACCTAGTGACAGGTGAGAAGAAGGAACAGAGAGGAGAACAGAGCTCTGTGTATCACTAACTTTTCAGATGAAACAAAGAGGAAGAGAATCTGCTTAAGAAACTAATAAAAAGTTGAGAAGGAGGAGACTGGTTCAGAGTGTACAGTATTGTAAGACGAGAATGCTTTCACCTGAAATGTCTCATTTATTTACCTAGGTAAGTATATTGGCTTAGAGTGAGATGAGAGGATTTGGCAGGGTATTTGAGACTCATGAAATTTTAATAGCAGTAAGAGAGACTAATCATTGCAATGAGACAAAAGACTAACAAATGGTGTTGAGGATTCAGATGAAACTGCAAACCAGGACACATCAGCACCAAACTGTACAGCAATGCCATTACCCTTACATTACTGTTTTCAAGATGTAGAAGTAAAGACGATGACTGAAGGATGGATATATATTTGAGGACAGTGAAGGGGTAGAGTAATTGCATAAAAACCAGAGAGTCAAAGCAGTAATTAAAAATAGATCATAAAACACACACATACATGTATATAATTGTTGAGTTTTTTACATCAGTGATATTTATATTTTCATATTTTATTTCCAAGGAATGCTTACATGGTATCATTCCACTTTTTCTTGATGATTTTAAGTATCCATTTGCAATAATGTTTTATATTAATGTAGTTATGTATTAATGAGATTATCATTCCATTTGTCTTTTCTAGGTCCTGTGTATGCAATGATAAATTAAAAAAAAAAAAAACAGACAAAATTTGGGTATGCAATTATATAAGCAATTAAAATAGAAAGTTGGGATTAAGTTTTTTCAGATTTTGGCCAGCCAGAAATTTTACAGCCCTTAAAATATGAGAAAGATGCTTTAACTTTACTTGCTGTTGGCATGATTTCACTTCTTTTTCTAATAGTGCATGCCATCCTTGGGGTTGGGGAAATAGAGGATGAGAAGGGTTGGAGAATAACTAGAATCATGTCTTGGGCTTTCTTATAAGATTGGTGGAAAGGGGTCTTCTTACCTTAAGCTGCTGTATGTTGATCTGCCTAGCAAGCCGAGCTGTGATGAAATGAAAGAGTAGCCATCTGAAATAGGGCCACTGATCCAAAAGGGACAAGTAGTTAAATAGAACAAAAGACAATGGAAACTCAGAAGGTTCAGATAGAGGGTACTGTTCCCTGGTTTGTGCCTCATTCTACTCAATACCAACTGCAGTTTTCTATCAAAGGTCTTACTTGTTTCCTAGCCTGTCTCAACCATTAGTTTAGAAGCTCCATAAGAACAAAGTTGGTGTATCATTTGTCTTTTTGTCTCTGGAACCTAGCACAGAATTTGATTTCAAAGTGGTATACAAGAAATGTTGGCTGAATGAAGGAACTCAATAGATAAATCTGGCAATAATTTGTTTAGGTATTAAACTAAAATTTTCCAATGCTCAATTATACTATAGTAGTGTGTGTATATATATATATATATATATATATTTATGTTGACATTATCAGCATTTTCAGTAATTCATTCCAGAAACAAGACTTCATATTTTTGCAATCCAGTGTAAGGAATGAGGTGTATCCTTCCTACCCAGTATGACGTTTGACATTTCACCCAGCATAAGGTTATCATAAAACTATTCTTTATTCTGTATGCTGGCAAAGCTCCAAGTAGTTCATTAGGGAGGGTGGGGTGGATCAACTCCAGTGTTTAGATTCTCAAACTGCTTTCAATTAGGAAATGACTTCTGTGTTTCTCCCACTCAAGTGCCTTTGATTAGCTCAAAGCAAAAATATGCAGTCACATGGAAATGTGTTCTCTCAGTCAGAACCTACAAAAGCTAATCAAGTGCTCAGCTGGCTTATGTCGCTATACATTCCTTGACACACACACAGATGCGCCTTGAACCTGGCTGGCCTATCCTTGTGCGCTGCTGCCAGACTCCACAAGCCTGACTAAGGAACACCCAAAGTTGTTTTTGTTTCTTACCCTGGGACCATGGCCTATAGGCTAGAGCTGTTCCATGGAGTAGCTGTGTGACCTTACTGGGCCCTGCTGTCGCTGGAGTGATTTTAAGGTTGTAGGTGGGGATATTTCTCACCACTGACAAATGATTGTAGATATTTAGAAAAAAAAGGTGAATAATAAATAATAATAACATCTGTCTATCTATCTATCACCATCTTCTGTCTATCTAATCTTATATGTGTTATAGTATCCAACATTGACCCTTTCACTACTCGTTATATTTGGATTCTGGGTTCAGATGACAGCATTGAGAAGAACAAGAATTAGTGGAGATGCTTCTTTTGCCCCTTGTTCTCCAATCTCCCAGTGATCTACAGACAGATGGACTTCACCAGGTCAGATGAGCTTACTGTGCTGCTAAAATACAAGGGCTTCCATGACATTTCACCCGAAGACCCAAATTCTGTTTTCTACAGGCCTCTGCTTCCCTCCTCCCCTTAGTCTAACCCTAATACTTAAACGTGTTCTATTTTGTATATGCTATTCACTTTATCTGGTTCCCTCAGCCAGATTTCCTGATTATATCCACTCCTCCCAGCTCCACCTTTCATCTCATTTTCCCTAGGTGCAGTTTTACAAAGAACTATATGACTGATTAATACCCTTCTAGACACTCACAGACAAGAACCGTGTCTGTTTCTTTCTGCACTGTATTCCAGGGTCCAGTGCTATGCCTGGTACATAGTTAAGTGAATAGTTATGTTGAGTTCAGATAATGTCCAAGAAGTCTCACTCTTGCCCACCTCCTATCTACACAAATTCTTTTCCTGTGTCTTTGCTGCCTATCCTTTCCCCTAAGCCAACATTTCTCTCTTAGAAGAGGATCTGATCATTATATTTTAAGAAAATCAAGATAAGGTAAGAAGATATTACTTAAGATCAATTTGTTCGAAAAAATACTAGATGCTTTAAATAATTTACAAATTTATAATCTGGCCCCCACATGTGAGTCTGCTTTCGTAAAACCAACAAACACATAATATATTCTCTTGGTTTGAATTTAGTATTTAATGCATAAAAGGTACTCAATAAAATGTACCTATATCAATATCCATGTATGTATTTTTATGGCTTTATTTAATCACTATACCAATAAATATTCTTTGTTTTATCCCAATACAACCTAATAGTTAATGTGCTTTTATAAATCACATTTCAATTGTTTTATATTTCTCAGGCAATATAATCTCAGTTACATCACTCACAATCAACTGTAAAATAAACATCTTCTGCCATTAGGTCCAGTAGATGCAAAACCCTAGGAAAATTTAAACAAATATTTTGATTTTGTTTACATATGTGCCACCAGCTGCTTCATAAAAATCTACTTGGAAAAAACAAATGTTACAGAAGAACCCCATATTGTAAACACCTGGATTGAAATACTCAACACAAAGCCAGAAAGTAAACACAGCAATATTAAACTCAATCATGTGGGAAAAACCTACTCCCAAGTGTATTTGAGATATTGTTTAATTTTACACAAAAGAGACTGAGAATAAGTGGCAAGCCAAGAGAATAGAGCAGATGAAAAGGAGAGGCTCATTGTTGAGGAACCGGCCATGTCTCCTCAGTGTAGTTGTTGGTGGATTGTTGGAAGGTTTAGAGCAGCCGCATTACATAGAGTTTCTCTTCTTCTTACACGCTTCCCAGCTTATAAAGAGGATTGGGTTTGACTATACTCACTTTCCATCAGCAGGAAGCTCGTTTGCTAAGTAAGTGTCAGGAGCTTAATTCAGTGAAACATTTACCGGGAGCCAATGACGTCCTGAGTGCTGTGCTGAGTAAGCATCAGGAATACGGAGATTAATAAAAGGGTTCTTTCCTTTGAAGATCTACAGTTTAGTGATGGCTGAATTACCTGTGAACCACTGTGTGTGTTGTTGGAGATATGTGCTAGAATGAAGATTAGTGCAAGACTAGTGATGGCTCAAAAGAGGAAATACTGAGCTTTTGCAGGGCTTGGAGAAGCCTTCATATATGAAATAATTATTCAGTCGAGTCTTGGAGTATACATAGGACTTTGTCCAATATTTAGATAATGGAAGGTGAGTTGGTGGGCCTGAAGGGAGTTACAAATGTGCATCCCAGACAGAAAAGAAACATCACTGCAAAAACAGAGGGGTTCCCAGAACTGCCCCAGGGTCTACACAAGCACACAGGATTGAATGCTACTTGCACTTGCACTTGTGCCCCAGCTGTTGGACCACAACTACTGCGTGTGCACAGTGCCACCTGGGCTATCGCCTGTACTCACACACATTCTTCATTGTCCTGTGGGACATCAAGTCCAAACCACAAGGTCCAAAATAAAATTATTAAGACTTTCAAAATGGCAACAAGAGAGCCTTAAACCAAGCATGGGATCATTCTCAGAGCAGGACCCTGTGCTACTGCTGCATACGTTTCTCACCCACAGAATCAGCTCTGCATCAACACAATTCTCACTGCAGAGCAATGCCATATGCTGTCAGCAAACATTCAGTTTTCCCTCTATTCTCTCCCAGTTTGGTATTAATTGGACTTGGAACACACATTCATTGGGTAAGGGGAAAACTAATTGGGAAAAGAGAGAGGGGAAAGTGGGCAACAGCGGGGAGAAGCTGAGGCCAGAGGCAGGTCTCAGATCCTGCAAACCTTTGTATGACATGTTGGAATTCGTTATTTATCCTATGCATGAAGCACTTTTGAATGATTGCAAGCAGATGTCATATGACCAGATTTGTCCATTAGGAAATTCAATGTGGTGTCAATATGATGGGTGGATCTGAAGCAAGAGAAATAGGAAATAGAGAAACTAGGTCTGAGCATTACAGGTGAAGAATCTTTCACCTCCCTCCCCAACTGTAGAAATGATGGTACTAGTTCATACTTGCCCTGTGTTCTAGTTCTGAATGTATGTGACCTCTTTCTCATACTGGAGTGACAGGTCCTTGGACAGCAAAACTTCTTTCTTTTGGCAACCAAAGGAAAATGAAGCATTGATTTCCCAGGAGATTTTTTTCATTCTTTTCTATCATCATACGTGCACATACAGAGATAATACTGAAGGAATCCCTCCTTTCTGATGATGTGCCGAATGTTGCAAAGATAGCAATGAGGTGATTCTAAAATCAATGATACTTGTGTTTGAAAAGGTCCTTTTGAATAGTAGATGCTCAATACATATTTCCTGTTAAACTGGGTTTGCCTTAGCTATTTGATAAGTAATCACATCAACATTTGGACTCACATAAAAGTCTTAGTCTGAATTAAATGAAATCATGTGTTACTGTAAGGTAAATAGGTTTAGTAAAGTGATATAGGCTACCTATGTGCAGCAATGCTCTTGAAGGAACTTAAATGCCTGAATGGGATCTTCACAGAGAAAAAAACAAAGGAACCACTGTATTCAGTCAGATCTGCATACAAATCAATAGATGTTCATTGATGAGGGAAATTGCATTATAGATCCATTTGCAGAAAAGACAGGATGTGTGTAGCACTAATATGGTGCAATCCTTTTATTGCATAGGATTGTGACGTCAAAGTCAAGGGGGATTGAGGCTTCTGGGATGAACATGATGGAGCGGTAGTTTTCAAGCCATGTTAGACCTACCTGGGGGAGTTTAAAAATTGTCCTTGCCTGAGTTCCATCACAACTGATTCAGAATTTCTGGGGGTGAGTCTTGGTTATCTGAAGTTTCCCCAAGCTTTGCCGAGTTACAATTGACATACAATGAACTTCATCCATTTTAAAGTGATTTCTGTCCCTGTGGTTGTGACTTTTACAGAATGTTATATAAATGTAATCAAAGAATATTTAGTCTTTCGTGCCCGGTCTTTTTCACATACCATAACACATTTGAGATTCGTCATATTGTTGAACGTTATAGTAGGTTATTCCTGTATGCTGTATAAAGAATACTGGGCAGTATTGTGTGGTATTGTCATACCACAATTATTTTCTCCATTCATTAGTTGATGGGGCCAGCTGAACTTTATAAAAAGCTTCCCAGTTAATTGTAAAGCACAACAAGCTTTGAAAATGATTACTACAGAGAACCTTAAATATAAGTATTATTTCATATCATACCAAATGTTTTCACATGCCTCAGAGATCATACTTTTACTCTATTTAACGTGATATATGTGGAAGAAGTTAGAATGACCTGCAACTGGACTATATACCACACTAGCGGGCATCCGTGGAAACTTCGGGTCATGTCTGCTTAACAGATAATTTCTATTTGATATTACCTAAAAATGTGTGCACTTTTCAAAAACGTAATGAATTAGTACCACTCACACCCCACTATCCCTTTTATCAATAAGTCCTGGAATTGTTGTTGGGAGATACGTGGAAAAGAAATTATTCACATTCCAGATCATCTTCTCTTACCCATTAATGGAAAATTCTTGTCTATAAATAGAGAACAATTTTAGGACCCATGATTATTCAACTATCTAACATGTACATATTTCTGACCACTTGGAAGACATTATGAGAGCATTTCAGTATCCAAGTCTATAAATTATGATTAAGAACAATTTATAAGGGCACAGTCATTTCCTTCATAAATGCTTGTGACAATTTGGGCCTCTCTAGTCCTTGAAAAACATCACTTAGAAGCAGTAGAATCAGAAATATTGAGGAAACTTCAACTTCACAAAGAAAGAGTGTGTTTGTTAGTGCTTTTCTTTTTTTTAAAGAATAAATAGATGCCTAAGATTTATTGAATTCATTAGTGAGGAATCCAAACAGGATAAAGCTGTTTCACTAAGCATAATTTCTGTAGTACTTTTTAAATTAAATTTATTGAGGCAATATTAGTTAATAACATATAATTTTCAGGAATAGAAGATTATAATGTGTCATCTGCGTATTCTATTGTGCGCTCACAAGTCTAGTTTCCTTCTGTTACCATATATTTGACCCCTTTTGCCCTCCCCCGAACCTCTTTTCCCTCTGGTAACCACCATGCTGTTGTATCTGATGAGTTTGTGTGTTTTGTTCGTTCCTTTTTGTTTTCTGTTCCACATAGGAGTGAAATCATGGTTCTTGTCATCTATCTATCTATCTATCTATCTATCTATCTATCTATCTATCTATCTATCTATCTATCTATCTATCTTAGTTCCAGGTGTACAAAACAGTGTAATAGTTAGATATTTATACCCCTCACAAAGTGGTAATTCTCCTCCCCCAATGTACTACCCCTCTGACATTGTGTGTATGTAGCTGTTACAGTTTCTATGACTCTATTCCTTATGCTGCACTTGGTGCTTGTCCTTTTCCATCTGACTTATTTCACTTAGCATAATTCTCTCAAGATCTATCCATGTTGTCACAAATGGCAATCTTTCATCTTTTTATGGCTAAGTAGTAGTCCTCTGTGTGTGTGTGTGTGTGTGTGTGTGTGAATGCATTTTTTTAATGAGCTTCTGGACGTGTTTTTAAATTGATTTAATTGATTACTTGTATAATGATGTGTGATACATAATGCAACTGAGTACTCACAAGATGGCTGGGGGGCTCTCAAGATTTGGAGACTTTTGCAAGAGATGTGCTTGCATGAGAACAGAGGATGGAATTTGGCTTACAGAAATTAAAACACCATGTGAGGGAGTTTCTCTGAGTTAAGTCAAACTTGAACTTCATTTTTTAAAAAAGAATAAGTTTATGTGATGATGAGGTAAGATCGAGGATACCCTGAAATATGAGTAATTTTTACTGGTGTTCTTAAGCATCACATCCTCTCTTCACTGTGAAAATGCTACTGCTGAGAACAGAGATCTTTGGGTCTGACATTGCCCACGACTATTGTCATCTCTTGAACTCAGGACGTAGAAGTGTTACCTAGAATTTCTAGAGTCTCTCTTGTGTGCCCCTTCAAATAATAATAAAAAAAAATCCTTTTTAGAATTGTTATAAATCAACTTTGTTTTTTACTCTTTGAAAATTAATGGATGATATGCATCAGATTTGAATGGTTAAAAACAAATGTTAAAGAGACTTATTCCTCATCTCTGCAGGTCATTTCATTCAACTCATTGCAAAAGTTCTTTCTTTTGGCAACCAAAGGAAAATGGAGTATTGATTTCCCAGGAGATTTTTTCATTCTGTTCTCTCGTCATACGTGCACACACAGAGATATTACTGAAGGAATTCCTCCTTTCTGATGATGTGCCAAATGTCGCAAAGATAGCAATGAGGTGATTCTAAAATCAATGATACTTGTGTTTTCTGACAAACAGGAAACACTTAAAAAAGAATTATCACAGAAATTAAAGAAAATCTTAATGAAGTGAAATAAAATTCAGGGAAAAAGGTAATTTCTCATTTGCTTATGAAAAACTTAACATTATTGCAAGGTATTCTAATTAAATAGTTTAAGGCTTGTGAATTTGATGCCTTCCCAAAATTCATGTTCTTCCCGGAACCTCAGAATATGACCTTATTTGGAAATAGGGTCATTGTAGCCATAATTACTTAAAATAAGATCATAAAATAAGGAGTAATGTGAGTTCTGAATCTAATGATTACTGTCATATGAGGAAGAGAAGGGACACAGGGACACAGATTTACTTAAGGCCATCACACATTTGTCTCCAATAAGCACTCCTTAAGTGTGTCTCACAAGTTTTAGTATGATAATTGCATTTTCATTTGTTTCTAAATATTTTAAAAATATGTACCTTGTAATCATATCTTATAGTCTTTTTTCTCTATTGATCCCACAACTGATGAGATAATTAATTGCTATGATAAATTTGATATTTGTCAGTGTCTTGTGAATATATATACATATTTATGTGCATATATGTGTGTGTGTATATATCTATCTATCTATCTATCTATCTATCTATCTATCTATATATATATTGTAATTACAAGAGGTGCTCAAAGTGGTTCCCATCAGCATCCAGACACTTCTGATTATGACGAACTACTGCATGACCAACATTGACCAAAGTGTTCACTTGTGTATATTTTTTTGGCACCTCTGATACATATATATATATATATATATATATATATACACACACACACACATATAATGCAACACAATAATGTGTAACTATAGGTTTAGGGAATATATATATATATATATATATATATATATATATATATATCCCCTGAAATATATATATATTCCCTAAACCTGTAGTTATACACTATTCCGTTGCATTAATATCACCCTATTTATCTTTATTTTTTTTTAAGGAACCCTTAAGTTGTTTGCAAACTATTTCTATTATAAGTACTACCTCTGCAATCATTTGTTTTTAACTTTTTTTTATTAGTTTCAGATGCACAAAACAATGTAATAGTTAGACATTTATCATTTATATCCCTCACACAGTGACAATCCCCCTACCCCCATCCACTACCCCTCTGACATCGCACACAGCCATTACATTTCCACTGTCTCTATTCCTAATGCTGTAGTCCGCTTCTTGTATGGATGGACCTAGAGAACATTATGTTAAGTGAAATAAGTCTATAATCATTTTCGTACCTTTCCTCTTATATATGTTTTGAGAGATTTTCTAGAAGGTATAAGAGCTAAATTTCTAAATCACGGGACAGGCATCTTCAACACAACTACATATTTCCAAAATTTTCTCAGACCAGCATTTCAGGCCAAAGGAAGAGTGTACAATAGCATAGAGAGTTGGAAGCTTTGTGATTCCTTGTCTGAAATCAAACCATGTGACCACCACTAGCACAAAGTCAGCTGCAAAATGTGTCTCTAACTGGAAACCACGTGCATAACCAAAACTTAGAGGGATGCAAACTCGATTGCCAAAAATATGTGGAGGAGAAAAAGTATATTCTAGGAGATAGTGACAGCCCTTGCCAAATTACGTGCCTCTGTACACCCAAAAATCTGTGCCTCTTCTTCCCACACGAGCACTCTTTCCTCCGAGGAAGATGACCCAAAGTGCCTCCCTGCCCAAGGGTCAAAACCTACTGGATCTGTCCTTTCCCATACCCAGAATATAATGGGAGTAGCAATAGGAACACTCATGTTTAAGGAAAGCAGACTGTCTATAAAGTGTTTTGACATGTCCCATTTTCTAGTCCTTATTCTTCTGAGAGAGAAATCTTCATAACGTCTAGGTATCTGGGTACCTCTATGCAAAGATGTATGGCTCATACTCACCTTTCTCCATGAGACTTGAAACCCAATTCCAACCTACTGAAATCTACCTGGCATCTGGATTCTCCCACAACTCCTCAACTCTAGCTCACACATGCACCACTGACTTTGAGTCCTGGGTTTGCATCAGGCATGTGGAGATTTTTCTCTCCTTTTTGAAGTTCGAAATATATTAATTTTTTTTGTCACAGTTATATTTATTTTCCATTTCAGTGTGTTCAAGCGAAATGGGGATTTCCTACTCTAGTTCATTCTGCTACACTTCTGGAAGTTTGTTATATCTTTTTTGTATATTCTACATAAGTAGATCACCAAATTTTTAAAAATCTAGTCTGTTCCAATTCTTTATAGTTTTAGCCTATTAATGACATTTAGAGGATATTGAACATCCCTAATAAAAGGAATTGGAGGTGGTAATTTTGAACAAAGATAAGTCACAGCATTTTTTATTCTAATTCCTTTATAACTTTTAAATTCTATATAGCTTGATTATTAATTTAATTAAGTCCATAGAATTTAGAATTTAAAATTTACTTTTACTGTCTTTTTAATATTTTTTGCTGTTTGGTCATTATGAATTGATACTAGAAAATGAACTGCATCTTTACTTTTTGAGATTTACATACGGTATTATGGTATTATTTTTATGTAAAAGGAATAATGCTTCTCAAAGTTTGCCCTGTCTGTTAAAAGGATACTATGAACATTAGGACCCACTGAAATCTGAAATTGTTTATTTTACTTGATTGTCTACTCAGAGTATACTGACGAATATTTTAAAGGGAATTTTGGTGGAATCCATGTATATTCCATGGCAATATTTCAGAAAAATATATGTCCTTCTTATAAGAGAGGGGAGATATAATTATATATGTGATGTGTGTATACACATATACACGTGTGCATATATATAATATTTTTAATTACCATCTTCTCTTCTATATGTTTATAATTATTTTCTGACTTCAGTCCTTTGAAGTTGCACTAAACTTCTGCTAGATTTCAGAGGAAGAAATACTCTAAAATAAGTAATAAATTGTACACACTGGTCTATCACATCAAATGTTATCTTGACAGTCATGATTCTTGCCATCTTAATGATTCTGGGCATTTATCCAAAACTCTTTTGCCCTCTCTTGCTCTGGAAGGTTAAAAGACGAGTTCATTGAAAATATATTGGGTTTTTGGTCCATGAAATTGTGGTCTTGAGTTATATGTTTCAGTACTGTTTGACATTTCTACCTACAGAATTGTAGGAGATGGCGATGATTTAGTAAAACAATATGACTCTTTCTTTGAAGCCACTGTAGTTCAACAGACCAGGTAGATTTAGCTAGATCTTATAAGAACAAAACAGTTATATGAATCAAGGCATTGTGCTAAGTTTTAGAGCTTTCAATTAGGTGTAACCATTGCCTTAGGCAGATAATATGGAAAATAAGTTTATTGGTGTATTGTGTGTTAGATAATTAGCCATCTAATTTTCTTTAAAAAATGCATTAAAATATTAGTATTGTAAAAAGGAGTAAAATGCTTTATTACTATTTTGAAAAACAGTAAAAATAAATAGCAATAAAATACAATTGAGCAGAATGGAACTTCCATACGTTGCTAAAGAAAACGTAAAATGATATACTTTTGGTACAGAAGTATATTGGCAATATCAACGAAAATATTAACGAGCATATATTTAATACAGAATGTTACTATTAACGAGTAACCCTACAAATATATTTATATCTATGTACAAAGAGACATGTATAATCCATCTATGAATAGTAAAATTTGAAAATTCTATGTAATATATACATAGAAGGCAATGCTATGTCGTAAGAAAATAAATATGGTAGAACTTTGTACTAGTCTTCTATGTTGTGTACCAAATTACCACAAACATAGTAGCTTAAAACAATACACATTTATTATCTCTCAGTTTCTGTGTTGGGAGTCCAGCCATTGCTTAAGTTAGGGCTTTTATTCAGAGTCTCATAAGGCTACAATAAAGTTTGGCTGGGCTATGTTCCCATGTAGAAGCTCATTTGGGGAAGAATTTGTACTTATGGTTACTGAGATTGTTGACAGAATTCATTTCCTCGTGGTTGTAGGATTTAGGGCCCTGGTTTGTGGGGGCTATTGGGTGAAGGTCACCCTCAGCTCCCGGACGCCATCATTCCTAGAGGCTCCCAACGGTTCTTTTCGACATGGTTGCTTACTCCATTAAGCCAGTAAACAGATTATACTTTCATTGCCAATTATCACTCATCTTAGAGTTAATTCTAATATGTAGAGACACTACTCCTTACTGATAATTTTTTTTCCAAAAATGCTATTGATTTTTGAGACTTTTCAAATCAAAATCACATATTTACATGGTTTATTTCCCTGAAGATTTCAAAGAGTTAATGTTTGGGTTTTCAGCTAATTTTGCCAAAAAGTTCCTTCCATTCTTTGTAGAGTAAGAAACCAAGGACTCCAAATCACCCTTGGAGGAAATATAATTTGAAAGTCTAGAATTTTGATTTAAGAGGCCTTTTTGGGTGGAGACTTCATGGTGGTTGTATGCTTTAATCTTGACCTAAACTTCCTCTTCCTTTTAAAAATAAACTCTAAGCATTGTTTCTTGGATATAATTGTAAGTGATCTTTCCAGAAAAAGAACGACTCTGTTTTGAAAGAATCTAGTAAATACTACTGAAACCTGTGTGATGGCAGGTTGGTCAGAGTCTGAGTGGCTAAAACTGGAAATTCCACAAGACCATAACATTCTTTAATTGTAGCCAAGTAGCACATACTGAGGGAAGATTCCTTTCTACTTCTAAACCATTTGGACTAAGATATTTCATAGAATTTAGGTTTTCTTTGAAATGACTAGTAAAAGTCTTATTTTAAGAACTGGCATGCAAGTTAGTGCCATTGTAAATATAGGACTTGTTTTGTTTTTCTCCAAAAATAATGCATTCATCTGAGTACAACTGGAAAATTCAGAATGAGCCAAAATTAATTTTATGACATTCAGATCATCCAAATAGACAAATGCTGGCATACCCTCTTCAAATGCAATGCCTGGTCCATCATCTCTAACATACAGCACAGTATGAGAATTTACAGAACCTTTGTTTACAAGAGGAAAATAATGGTCTCTGTGCCCTGTAATTGATTTCCAGGGCCCAATACCGAAACAAGTAGTAAGTATTCCATTACAGTAACCAGTTTCACAAATCAATCTAAATAAATGTGTTTTCTTTGCAGACTTTAATCGATACAAACACATTTGCAGAGTTCTTACATGATAGGGAGAAAAGTGCCAACAATTGTATGAGTTTCAGAAGACTTAAAAAATGTTCTCTGATCTTATATTTTTAAAGTCAAACTCTGAAACTATAGTTCTTTATCAAATAAACGCTCGATGCTTTGGATATATATTTTTTTATGCAAGGTGCCCTTCATTATTATAATTCAGTGTCATCTTTTATAATATATAACATTTCTAATTAAAGCATGCAAAAGACATGCAAATATGTAGTTTTATCAAAATAGAAAGTTCTTGATGACTGTATTAAGAAGAATCTCCCTTCTAGTTATCCTTGCCTATGTCTGCTGACCAAAAAATATGGGCAGAGATTTCTTAACCTCAGTACCAAAGCATTTATGTGTTCCTGCCTGCCTGTTTTCCTTTCTTCCGCAAATATTTATTGAGAGCCTATTATAGGCCAGGCAACTTGCTTAAAGCTGACGATATTAAAGATGAGTCAGACAAGCCTTCTGTGAGAGCTTGTGAGGAAGTGTGCAGATACCTTAGTTAAGGCTGCTATGACACAATCCTATAGACTGGGGGACTTATAAACAACAGAATGTGTTTCTCACAATTCTCGAGGCTAGCAAGGCCAAGATCAAGGTGCTGGCAGATTCGGTGTCTGGTGACAACCTGCTTCCTGGTTCATATACAGCACCATACAGCTGTGTCCTCAAAAGGAGGAAGGGTGAGGGAGCTCTCTGGGGTCTCTTTCATACCCTCATGACCCTCAGACCTAATCACCCGCAGAGCCCTAAGGACCAAATCACCTCCCAAAGGCACCACCTCCCAATACCATCACATCAGGGATTAGGTTTTAACATATCAATTTTGGGGGGGACACACACATTCAGTCTATAGCTACATGTAAACATAAAATTCCGGTATAGGTCATGTGATACAGAGTTTTAACCAAAGTTCTATGGAGCATACGTGAAGAGAACAATTTCAGAGATGAGAATCAGAAATGACTTCACAGAGGAGGCATCATTGAAGCAGGGCGTTGAAGAGAGGTTAGAAAAACTTAAAAAGAGGAGAAGGACTGTCAATATTAGCATGTTAGCATGTTCTAACTCTTAGTTCAGAGTGATAATCCACATAAAATTTTAAGGAGCATTAGAATCAACTGTGACTTTCTTTCAAATGGTGTCTAAGCCTCTTCCTAATCACCCAAGATGCTCCCTGGCCTGACAGTCCCTGTTCAGGATTTACTGCAAGAAAGGGTCACTACAAGTCATTTGAGACTATTATATCCTGTGTGTGCACGGGAGACAGAAAAGTGTTTAGAACCACTGGTTAGTACCAAACTGCTATTGATACCTGAATAAAGTCAGTAAGAGTGTTCATATGCAGTGACTAATGGCGCAAAAGTGCACCTGTGCTAAGAATGCAGATAGCCACCCAAGGGTGTCTCTAATAGTGTGTGAGTGAAACTTTACCTGACACTTTCAATAAAAAACTGATCCCTGGGCTACTTACAAGAGTCACTAAATGCGGACCTCTGGGCATAAAATATTGAATCTGAACTTTAAGCATCTTGCCAGGTGATTCTTTTGTCTGCTGAAGTTTGAGATGGAATAAACTAAGTTCTAGACATGATGAATTCAGTGCTGCTTTACCATTAAAATCTCCACCTTTCATTTGGAACAGACTAGGGTGAAAATAATTCTGAAACAGCCATCTCAGTTCCATCACCCATTTTGTTAAACCTGTTTTTTCATCTGTAAATCTATTTCAAGAACCATTGAACTAGATGATTTTTAATTCATTCAATTATTCATGCTTTCATCCAGGCAATAAGTATATTTCAAGTGCCTACTGTGTGTTAAGCACTGCTGAATAGGAATCGTAAACGACACATTTTCGGGAAGAATCTTGGTGTCAAAGATTGTGCTCAGTTGTTCAGTGAAGTGGGCTGTAATGTAGGTGTTCCACAGTGGGCTGGCATTCTCAGAAAGGCTATTTTTCTGAGGGAGGCTATTTTTTTGTCTCTGAGTAGGCTTTGAGAATTAAATTTTCTCTGTGCTGGAAGCTCTATCTAGGCATATTTACAATAACTGCCCTTTGATGCTTTGGGAGAACTCTCCCTCTCAAAGAGCCTTAATGGATACAAGAGGGTTTATTACTCAGTTCTTGAGGGCACAGTGGTCAATTCTCTGAATTCATTTTTAGCAGAGTACAGACAGTTAAAGAGCAAAATTCCCTTTTGGGACTTAGAATAAGGAATTTGGGACAGACTGTGAATGTTTAGGGGACCAAGGAGAATGCATTATCCTAGAAACCCGTGGAATTCAGAAGGAAAGTAGGAGATTGTATGTTAGGATTTGGGACAGTGTAGGCATTTTATCGATTTTATCCAAATATCATCACCTTGCAAATTAGGTTTTAACGTGAATTTGGGGGGCACACAAGCATTCAGTGTATAGCACCCATCTACTCTGTATCCATTGGAAATAAAATGTGATTCTCACCTCACACCAACACAGAAATTCAAGATGGTTTAATGGCCTAAGTATGCAAAGCAGAGATTTAAATTATAGAAGAAAATGCAGAGAATATTTTTAAGATAATGATTGTTAAATTCATTAAACAAGGAGGCCATTTGACTGAGGTGGTGCTAAATACTTTGATAGGCTACACAGGGAAACCAAAACCTACGCCAGAGTCAATGCCCTCAAATGTGAGAAAATAAAACTTAAGAACAACAGTTCACGTGCAGCCAACTAGGCTTTCCAAATAAGACAACTGCTTAAGCTACTGCCAATAAATCATTTTCTTGCTTTGCTTCTGAGTTTTCTCTATAAAAACGTCTCCCCTACTTCCTATTGGTGGAATACTCCTAACCACCTTTGGTTTGGCCCTGCCCTATTCTAATCGATGTATACTCCAATAAACTCTTGGGGGGGGGAAAATAATGTGACTCAGTTTACCTTTTAGCACAGTGTAGAGACAGAAAAAATACCCACATTATTTACACATGTTCTTTCTGACAGTACTTAGGAAGTACTTTAAAATTCTGGGGGTAGTATTGAGGACTAACTGGAGAAGGGAATGCTTAAAATTTTGGGCAAGTGTCAACTGCTATTGATCATGGGCCCCAGGGTTGCTCTTCCTGACAAAATTTCCAAAATATCACCACCCTCAAGGTGCTAAGGATTCGAACTATGATCGATCTGTGTTTCCTTAACGTGGGGTGGAGGTTACACCATGCTCTGTAGACATTTGAGGATGAGAAGGGTAGGGATTTTCAGTTGTTCCCAGACTTAGGGGTGGGTGGAGCTCCTGGCATTTAGTAAACAGGGACCAGGGGTGCTAACCCAGGGTACAGGGCAGTGCACAAAAAAAGAACTGTCTTGCACAACTAAGTGACAAATATGGCTCTACTACAAATTCCTTCTTTGAATGAGGTTGTCATCCATGAGAATCTTCTGGTACCGACACATGGGATCATGGCCCATAAGAGCAGGATCTGGGTGCTCAACCTGAAATCAGAGGCTGGGAGAAAGCACAGCAGGGTTGGGCGTCAGGAGTTTTGGTAGAACCGCAGGAGAGGAAAGCTCTGTAACTATGGGGATTGAGAAAATGTCATGCGGATTGCGGGATGTTCAGCATCTAAGCCTGATCATGCTGGATTTCAACAAGAATATCCTTTCATGTGGCCTGTGAACATTGATTTGGTGCTAGAAATATCAAGGCAGCAGCAACAGATCAGAGTGGAGGTGAGAGTTGGTTCTCCATGTACCAAACCATGTGCGAGAGGCCGTAGGATTATCTGGTCACCACCCTAAGAAGTAGTGGAGAGAATGAGGCTCAGGGAGGCAAGCACCAGGGTTCGACAGAGCCTCGCTTACCACAAAGCTTGTGTTCTTTATTTTCCAGCATCATTTGGAAGTAGATGTAATTATCCTCATTTATCAGTTGAGGAAGTTAACGGTCAGGGGACTTTAGGTAACATTAGTGAGTGGCTGAATTTTAACCTAGGGCTTTCATTTATATTCCAAATAATCCAAAACCTGTGTTCTTTACTTTATATTCATTATTACCTCAATCTGCAGTGTGTGTGTGTGTGGGGGGGGGGTGTATATGAGAGAGAGAGAGAGAGAGAGAGAAGAGAGAGAGAAGAGAGAAGAAAAGAGAATATGTGCATCTTTTTAATTTGGATTTTTGAATAACATTTCGTATAATAACGTTTCTGTTTAGTTGGAAGAGTTACTAGAACATTATTCTGCATTCTCTACCCATTAAGTTTTCACTGACGTTAAAAGGACTAAAAGCTGCCCATGGAGAACAATGTTAGAAAAATAAATCACCTTTCCTTTAGCTGATCACTGTGTGAACCAAGCTAGGGGGCTGAAGACTCACCGCCAACCGCTCTTTGCAATTAAATTGCAAAAACACCTCAAGGAATCAGGGAAACTATACTTCATTTAATTCTTTGAGCCTCTTAACCCAAAGTTCAGATGCTCAGTTACATGTTTTCATTTTACCATGGAGTCAAGGCCTACAGTTCAACAGAAAATCAAATGCTCATATTTGCTTTTCCCAATTTTTCCTTTTTTAATTTGAGAAAGTCTGCAACTGTAGTTCAGGGTGATTTCTTTGCTCAAAGTGTTTTCTTTGGATTCCAGTGGAGTGAAGCATAACACATGTGGATACTACGCTGACTATGTAGTGTATAAACAACATCCCTGTCAATAATGGAGCCTCTTCCACAACAGACCACATCATCTGCCTGGTCCTCTTAGGTAATCCTTGGCCTTTACGACACAATACATTTAGAATCACATTTATTTCTCCAGGTTTGTGGTGTAGCTGAAAATCACGTTCCCATATTTTTATATTTTGACTGGCAGGCTTCATGGGTGAAGTCAGGTTAAAAAAACTACGGAAAACTGTGGGCGGTTTCTAACACATTCTTCGAATGGGAGAAAGCATTTAATTCCTTTCATTACAGTGACATGTTCCTTTTCATGTGGTCATTTCTTCCTTATTAGAAGCCTAGAGTTTGATTTGAATGCCTTCGCCCATTGTTTTTCTATTGGTTAAAATCTCTGGGCTTTGAAATATTATGTGTATGTAGGGGAGAGAGAGAGTAAATTGAGTAAGTAGAGCAGGGATTTTTTTTCATTGTAAATTTCCTAAATGATTTCAAGGTTATTATTTTTTATTCATTTTCACAATGAGAATGTTGCTGGCAATCACTCATCCTTTCATCTCTTAATAATGGACGCCATAAGGGCTAGTCCCGAATATTCAAATGTCCTATTTATCTATTGTCCATATAATCAGTTCCCAGTGGACTCTATGACAACTTATTTATATAACAAATATGAACATCTAAAGTTTTGGATTTCTTTAATCGATATTTTTTCCCCTTAACTTACTTCATGTTTTATTTATGAGACACCTGTAAGAATTGGCATGGGTTACTGCTTTCTACTTTATGGTTTTATAAAATAGCTCTTGCAACAAGATTTGTTGTACAAATGTAGCATTGTCGGCACCAAAGCACTTACCAAAATAAGTCAAAAAGTGTAGCTTTATAATAAAAACTCTCAGTCTTTAAATTAGCTGACATTGGATATTTGCAATACGTAAAACACCAATTTGCCTTTTTTGATAAATGCAATCAGAAGAACATTACATAGTATGATTAAATGGATTTCTGAAGGGCTCATCCCTGTGTTAGAAACTGTTCAATGCTTTCTAGCTTCTAGGCCTGTTTATTTTTTCCTCTGTAATAGAATCCTGATTTTAGCTGACACATCACTGCCTGAAACAAAAAGCGACATCTCAGCTTCCCATATATGTTAGATATGGCCTGTAGCCAGTTTATGGCCATAAGATATAAAGATAATATTTTTGGTGGGACACTTCCCAAAGGGAGGAACGATCCCTTTCTTTGCTCCTCCCTCCATCCTGTGGCTTGGAATGCAAATGTGACCGTTGGAGCTCTAACAGCCATCTTGGACCATGAGGCAAGCTGGTCATCCACCCTGTTAGAAGCTACACAGGCTATGCCAGCACTGGATTACCCACCTTTCTTTTATAAGAAAGTGAAATGAAGTTCATCTTATTTGACATAGTCATTTTATTGTTTTATGTTGTATGAATACAAACTTAATCTTAAGCAAGAAAAAGTCATATGACTATACTAATAAGTAGTGATAGTATAATAACTAACACATTTCATTTTTACTCAGTCAACATGCTAAATAGTTTACATTAATTAATGTTATCCTCATAGCAACCTTATAGACTAGATAACATTATTATTTATTTTTTAATAGACGAGAACACTGAGACTCAGAAGAGTGAAGAAGTAGGCAGAGGACCCAGGCTCCCAATATAAGCAACCTGACTCTAGAACATTAGTTTCTATCGCTAGGCCTATGTGTCATCCTGGGAAAATCAGTGCCAATCACTTAGTAGTTGAAGATCAGACCTTCCTATGCACGTCATATCATCTGTCACAGTTTCCTGCCAGCCTTATGACCCCCATGACACTTAGATGTATATGCGGATTGAAGAAAATAAACATTTATTGATGAATTACTATGTCCCAGTGTGAGAGACCTATGATCTATGTTTTCATTTAAATTTAACCATTGCTCTGCGGGGTAACATAATAAAACATAAGATTTAAGAGTACAGATCTTGGAGACATAATGACTGATACCAGGACCCCCACTTACTAGGTTTGTGGCCTTCTCCAAATTAGATGATTTCTGTGTTTCGGTTTCCTCATCTGTATAAATTGGGAAAGAATAATATGTGCGTCATAAGGTTGTTAGGAATTAAAATAGCTAATCCTTGAAAAGTGCTTAGAAAAGCAATTGTTCAATGCAACCGAGCTATTAATATCCTTCTTACATTAGAGATGAGGGATCTGAACCCTGGATAAATTAGTGACCCAATGTTGTGGACCAGGTCTCTTGGAAACAGACTCTGAGACAGAAATTCAGGTGTAGAAAGTATATTGGTATATTGGTAACAATAGCTGTGGAAGAGTAAGGAGTGAGGAGGGCAGTTATAAGCAGAGGGGAAGTTAATCTGTGAGGCTAAGCAGTTCTACCACAACTCTCAGCTGGTGTCACAGGGAGCTCTGATCTGGGAGGGCCCTTCTGAGTAGTCTCCAATTGCGACAGGGGCCTAGGCCCTTGTACTTGTGCTTCAACCAGTCATTGAATGTCAAAGGCTGCGGTAACAGGGCATAACACAGGGAAAGGCAGCTCTCGCTGGTGAAGGGTGGTTTCCCGGGAGCCCTCATCTGAGAGTTTTCAGGGGTCCACATTTTCAGCCACTGGGAGAATTAGTGCATCAGTAATGGAGGTTGCATCTGGGCAGCACAAAACTGTGCCCAGTACATCCGCCTAAGGTCTCAAAGTCATAAGCGATAGAGCTGGGTACAAAGTCAAATTTGAACAGCTTGTCTACTGCCTCTTTGTGCTGTGGTACAAAGCTTCTCATGCCACTTAGGGAAGAATGTGGTTGAGAATTAACCCCAGAATGACATTGGAGGGAGTCCAATGTCTCCCCCAATGTCCCCCCTGCCCCGCAGAATGGAACTAAATAGCAGGAGGAACTGGTAGAACTTACACATCATCATTTGGCATTATTTACCTTTTATCTCCTCTTTTCTGGATGGAGCTTCAATGTTAGACCGTGTTCCTTAGACATGTAAAGATATAAAGATATGAAGGAAGAACTACAAGAAAAGTGAATACGAAAATTGATTAATTGTATAATTCCCGACAGATGTTTTCATATTTTGTTCTTTTTTAAGCCAACTCTGAATTGTCGGTACCATAAGTTGAGTCCAGCAGTGTTTATGTACGCGTATGTCTTGCCAAGATTTCACCAGAAAAGTTGTGGAGACAGTGCACTGCGATGGACAGCACTGACCCAGGGGACCAGGAGCCTGGTGTGTGTGTGCCATTGCTCCATCTTCTCTCATTTCATAACTCCATTATGCCTGAGAACGTACCTCTACATAGGCTCCAGGGGGAAAAAGATTTGAGTATCTCATTGCATAAGAGAGTCATGTCTGAAGATAGACAACGCACATGCTAGTATGTGGTAAAGAATCTTGCTAACTTTGTGTGACCCAGCTTCTCTGGAACTTACAATATCATTTCACGCTTTTTCATATCAACATCCTGAAGAATGTATGTAGAAACCGGCTACTCTCTGCTCATCGTCTTCCTGTGGCCTTCTCCATTCCTGTTTCATGTTGTCTCTTAGTGAATCTTAGCTAGTGGATATTGACAGGCTCCCTATCTGTGTCCAGGCCATCCCGGCCCCTACCCTACATCAATTATCATAGTTTCAGAAGAGCCCCAGTGACTCCAGCTGCTTAACAGCCTGGACTCATATAACACTGTAAATTCTGCTCACTATCTAATATACGATGAATGAATCTGTTCCTTGATGTTAATAGAGTCTTTGCTTACTCTCTTCCCTCTCCCACAATGTTGTCTCAGAGGTCTGGGATTCTGCCTTGATCCGTGGTTCTTTTCCTGCCCAGAACATCTCCTCCACTGCTCACCCTGAAACCTTGCTTTGCTTTATTGCTTCCCTGACCACCAGCCTAGCTCCTCCCTGTCTCCTTCCTGGGAAACCAGAACCAGCAACTTGCATGAAGTATCTTGTCTCATAGAATTCAGTCCATGCATTTGCCCTCCTCCTAGTCCCTCAGGGAGTCTCAACTTGATCACCATCTAGGATCACCTTGGACTGCACTTGTCTGAGCCATGATCGAGCTTGCTCTGGACCACCTCGATCCCCTCTTCAGGATCAGACCAGACAATTGTATGGATTTCCCTTATGTGTTGAAGTAAGATCCGAAGGTAAAAGGGAAGAACTGTCCTAGCCAGAACTACTTCTAGCTTCCTCTTGTCCGGTTCTGCCCTATTGATGCTTATCCCAGCATGCCTCAGTCCAGAGCTTCTCCCCCTTACTGCAGGAGCCTAATGTAGACCCAAGACGTGGTACCTGGGCCATTTATACTTCATCTGACTTTGCTAGGTACTGGTGCACTATGACCTGTATGGAGCTGGAGAGTGGTAAGGTACTATGATGCTGGTGGGGGTTCAATACTAGATGTTTCACTAGCAGTTCTAGATGTCAGTACAATGCTGGACACTGGCGATGTGGAGGGCAGTCAGATGCTGCCTACCCTCAATAGCCTTGTGATCTAGCTGGAAAGCTAGCATATGACATAGAGTGATCTGTGTTGGTAAAATGAAGCATTGAGGCTGAGCCTTGTAGTCCGTAACACCCACAGTCAATCAGAAGAGGGGTGCTCACTCTCTCTGCTTTGATTCGGGAAGACCTCGTGGTAAAAGGAAGACCCAACCCTGGCTTCAAATTATAGGCAACAAGCAGAGAATTCCATGTTACAGGGCTATTTTTTGAGTAACTGTTCCAGGGGACTCTTTCGGGCTTTGGGGGGGAGATTTAAAAAGTAGAGCAAGGCCCTTGGTTTCAGGAATTTAGAATGTAATTATAGAAATAGAATGAACACACGAGAAATATCAGTGAGTGATGAATGTCATATGGGACACCAATTACAAGGGCTGCAGAAATTAGGAATAGAGAAATCAAAGAGGACTAAAGAGGTCATGAAAGTATTATCGAGATAGAGGGAATGAAGTGATGTCTTAAAATATGGGTGGTCTTTGGATAATGGAGGAGTGACTAATGGGAGACTTATACTAGGGCAGCCATTTATATCCTGGTTGGTCCAGGAATATGACTTAATTATTAATAGCACCAACTTTCACTCTACAATGTGTCTCAGTTTGGATGATAAATTAGGTGGCCATTGACTTTTGAGGGACCTTTCTATAATCCCCTTCAAGGTACATTTCATGAATGCATTTACTAGAGAGTTCTATCTTTGAAGATACCTACTTTCTCTTGATTACTGTTTTTGGCATTTGAAATGTTTGCTCATTTTGTGATGTTTTTAATATAACTTGCTGAGTGAAAATGGAATAAACAGCACACACTATCTGTCTCTGGCCCCCAAGACTCCATTGCATGCATTATCTATAACCTGTTTCTTTTGGACGGTATGGAGTGGAAGTATGGAAACTGGTTCCTGCAGTGTGATTTACTCTAGTCTCCCCTATGGATTTGTTGCATTACATGATTGCAGACAGCTTCCATTTCCATTACTTGGAGTTCCAAACACCAAAAATAAGCTTGAAGAAAAATGCGTTGATTAGAAAAAGGTGAAAGTATCTTCAAAAGATGTTTCTTTCTTGCAAAATATGTTTCTTTGTTACGTTACAAACCTGCTAAGCAGAGTTCACAGCTGTGTACATGCTAAAATTTGACAGAGATTAATAAGTGCAAATGGTCCAAAGCACTATGTATTTGGTACACCTTAGGTGAATTGAACCTTTTTAGGCATATACAGTTATGGGAAATTCACAAATTTAATTTCTGTTTCTGTTTCAGGGGTACAATAAATGGGCAATGATACTAAAGCAAATAAGCAATCTGAGATTCATGTAGCTCAATTTGGAATATAATGTGCTATATTTCAAGCTTTATGACTTATAGGAAACAAAAATAACAGTTATGTCTGCCGGAAAGAAAAATAACCTTTTTTCCAGATCTCTGAAAATTGTTGAATTTCCCATTTTATCTTTCCTGCATATAAATTCCCAACTCCCAGACTCCAAAAATATCTGTTCACTACACAGTGAGATTACTACCCAATTTAAACCTCAGATCAATCTTTTTTTTCAGAGCTGGCTAACCAAAATTTTTATTAGTATTATTCTGTCTTTTATCTGCTTTTTCATCTGGTAAATGCGGCCGTGGCTCTCAGGAGTGCTGGCTACTTCATGAGCTGTCACTCACATCATCATTTCCACTCTCAGCTGGGAATCCTGAGAAATTAACCTTACTTTGAGCCTTTGGGTTTTAAACTCAGCCAAAATTTCAGAGTGAAAAACAAAGGAGAAAGAAAAGCCTGGGCAATCTTAGGTGGGAAACATTATTTGGTTTGTACCTTAGAGGTAGATCATTCAGTCTTTATATGAGGGGAACTCCAGAAATACTGAAAACTGCCGCTGTATTTGGCCCCTTTCAAACATACCCTTATGTGGATTTGGGAAAGAAAAACAGGGAAAATATTTCAAATGCATAATCTATATCTGTGTTGTCCAATATAGTAGCTCTACCTGTGTGTGTCTATTTAAATTTAAATTAACAAAATTTAATAAAATGAAAATTTTTCTTAGTTGCACTAGCTAGCTACATTTCAAATGTTCAATAGCCACATGTGGCTATTTGCTATCATAATGGGCAAAGAAGAATTTTAAAAAATCATATTTCATTTCTTCACATAGCACTGATCTTTATGATCTCCAATTAATATGTGTAATAAAATTTACATTATATTCAGTGTGAGTATGGAATGTTTACTGGGAAAAGAAAATAGTATGACGGGGTGTGGCTAATAGGGTAGTAATTTGGGAAAAGTAAGCTTTTTTGTGGGAGAAAAAAGTAGAATTACATGGTAAGAAGAGACAGTTTTGTTAACGTCACAACCATGGTTTATACTAAGACTTAACTCGCTTCTTGCTATAAATTCTGTAAAACATCTCGTCCCAAAATTTGTGAAATCATACATTTGCAATTCAGTTTAAGAGAAATTTAAAATTGCAAAATATTAAAACTTGGTGAGTTAGGGAAGTCATCTTTTCATTTATGTAATCATTACATTTAAATTAAAAAAAAAAAACAACGTATTATATATGGCTAATAGTCTATTTCGATACACCAAAATGCCTCAAACCTCCAAGAAGCCAAAAGTTCAAAGATGTGATTCCCGTCTCCCTTCTGATTTTATGTGTAACTAACTTCTGGCAATTTATCTCTTCTCAGTTCATTTTCACCATACCAACACTTTTAATAACACCTACTTAGAAGAATTTTGTGAGAATAATATTAAAGTAAATGTGATAGATAGTCTATCCCTGATAATTCTATTGTAATGCAAATTCCCATGGTACTAAACTAGCTGACAGTGTGAATATAATGCATGGAACACAGAGAAATCTTATTAATTAAAACACACCTAAATTCAAAATCAAATACATCAGTTGAGATGAAATCACAACGTTTCTTTCATGATCTGCAGTAATCTATATAACTTAAATGTCATGATCGATGTCCTGTGGATATAACTAAAAACTCTTTTCAAAAACTTGTCCTAAAATTAAAAAATGATGGGCCAGTGATCTGGGCCCTCCACAACTAGATTGAAAACAATGACTTGACATGGAGGTGATGGATCCTGGAAAAACACACTGTTCCCCAATATTACCCAATTAAAAAAAAAAAAAAAGAACTCTAAATTATATGAAGTTTAATCCTGCATTTTTTTTTAATTTAGTAATTCATTTAAAAATATTTAGTAAGCTCCTATGTGGGCTTGGCAATATGCTAGGTGTTGGGAGTAGAGCTGTGGAAAAGGGTGGCCAGACCTCTGCCACCCAGACTTTGTGACTTGCTTTCTAAAGGTGGAAACAGACAGTAAACACGTAAATTCAATAGTAATAAATGCAATGAAGACAAGAAAATAATACAGTAGAGAATAAGTGGCGTGGTTATGGACGGCAGTGCATATAGAGTAGTCAGAGAAATCTTGTTGGTTGACAAGACTTCAAGATGGAGGAAGTGCGTGTAATCACCCTCAGAAAGAATTGTACATGTGCTGCTTTTAAAGTCTATCTATTCACAGCTTTATCCAATGGTCATTATATCTAACAGATGGAAAAGAAACAAACAAGCAAAATAGGTCACACTTGAAGATAAAAGCTTAATGGCTTTTATTTCATGTATTTCACAACTATTTATTGAGTGCTTACAATGTTTCATGCTGTGGGCCAGAGGCTAGAAACACAATTCTGAGCAAAACAGCCTTCTCAGTTGCCTCTGAGAGCAGACTCTCAGGATTATTAACCCTCAGGAATGGAGAGTGTGGTTCAGTGAGGAGTGCCATCTTTGAAAAAAACGCTGTCAGAGTTAAAAACAAACAAACACAAAAATAACAAAAGTGAGAGAGGAGATGCCTTAAAATTATATGACACTCAAAGGTCTTTCTCTTTGGTTAGAAATTTCAGTTTCATCACCTGCCCCAATGACCTCTGGGATTGATAGTGTCATATTTATAGCTCCAGGATAAAAAATAAAAAGTCTTCTCTTTAATTAGATGTTTGCAAAAGTTATGAATGGTCAGTGAAAAAGGAGATCGGTCCAGAGACAGATTTTGTTTTTGTTCATCATTCCTTCACCTGCCTTTTAAGGCTGTAGTTTGTTTCCCACTAATTGTCTCGGGCATAGAGTTGGCAAGCTTATCTGCAAGACTTTCTCTATTGTGGTCTAGGTCAGCTTCACCCCATGGGAAAAAAGCAGGATCTGGTTCATTGAATCAAAGACCTAAAAAATTCACTGAGGAACTTTTCCTATAATCTTGAAGTTTATTTTGTAAACAAGTCTTCTTTAATCATAGCTTCCAAGCTATTCTGTCTCACTTCAAAGTACTTCCACACTAGCCCCAAGTCACATTTTTGGAGCACAGGCAAGAAATGGGCCTGCAAAAAGCAGCCATTATTACCATTCACCATTCTGGTTAGTCTTTTTAAAAAGGCCAGGAAGTTACAGAAAGCACTTTAAACAATTACTAGAAATATCTTTCAAGAAGGATTAATCTAATAAACCCATTCATTTAAAAATCTATCTTTAAAAAGCAATTGAGGTCAGGATCCTATAGTTGAAAGAGGAATGTAAAATTCATCTTTTTTTCTCAAATAATCTCCGACTTCTCAAATAACATGAGTACCAAGGAGATCACAGACTGACTGATAACTCTTAGGATTGATGGCAAAATGAAGTGTGTCCATTCTTGGAGAAGGTGACACCCTATGATTCTATGTTAACTGTACTGAGCCATAGAGGTAATCTTTTAAAATCACAGATTGTGTGAAATAAAAATGTCCATAATGATAGTAGCAACTGATTCTGACATACAATATTCTGTATGCCAGGTACTTTTCTGTCTTTACATTTAATCCTCACAGTGCTGCTAGCTTTGTTATAGCTATTCTTCTTATGACCCTTATTTTCTTGAAGGGGAAACCGAGGCAAGAGGAGTTGAAGACACATGTCAGATTACACAACAGGTGGGTATAGAGCAGAGATTTAATCCTGCAACTTGGGTGTCAGAGACCACTCTCAGCATCTCAGCAAAGTTGCCTTTCATAGAAAAGTGTTGGAAAAATCTTCTCTCCATGGAGGAGACACTACTTGTATAAATATTCATTCCTGTATTATATCGTGTCATTCATTTTGTCAATAATGGACTGAATGTGGCTGTAGAGTCTTCTGCAATATATCCCCCTTTGACTAAAAGAAACAAACAAAAACTATACCAAAGATCTAGTCAAGAGAAAGTGTACAATGATTGCTCACAATTGCAGGCATGGATGTGGGAGCCAACTAGGAATTATTAGAGTAGCCTCCAAATCAACAGAAAAACAAGGGCTTTGTTTCCCAGGGTGTTTATCGGCTGAGTATTTTGCAAGGTTCTTGTAAGCTAAATACACATTTCCCAAAGATAGAAACAATGCCAGCTTGGAAAACTTTGGGACTAAAAGGTCTTGGTGATCATATTTCACATGTATGTGATTGGAAATATGAAACCTGTTATGGGCTAAATGTTTGTACCTTTCTTCCCCTCACCCCCAATTTTGAAGCCCTAATCCCCAATTTGTTAGTATTAGGGAGGGGGCCCTTTGAGCGGTGATTAGGCTTAGATGATGTCACGAGGGAGAAGCCTCCATGATGGGATTAGCATCTTTGTAAGCAGAGGAAGAGACCCAGGAATATTTCCTCTCTGCTATGTGAGGACACAGTGAGAAGGTAGCTGTGTCCAAGCCAGGAAGAGGCTCCTCACTGGTAGCCTACTTGGCCAGCACCTTGAATTGTAAGAAGTGTCTGTTGTTTAAGCCACTCAATCTATGGTATTTAGTTATGGCTGCCGGAGCTAAGAAAGAAGAACCCGTGGTCTTTCAGACATCATTGCTCTGTAAGGACATGACTGCACTAGCATCATCATGAAGGGAAACCAGAGAACAAAGCCAAGTGCATTAGCTTCTTGTGATTGTTCTAACAAGTCACCACAAATTGGGTGGCCTAAAACAAGGGACATGTATTCTCACAGTTCTGGAGGACAGACGTCTGAATTCGTAGTGTCGGCAGGGTTGCACTCCCTCCAGAGTCTCTAGGGGAGAATCCATTCTTTGCCTCTTCCAGTGTCTGGTGGTTGTTGGCATTTCTCGACTTGTGGCCACATCACTCTAATCTCTAACTCTGTGGTCACACTGTCTCCTCCCCTCTGTCTGTGTCTTCTCCCTTTCTGTCTGACTCAAATCTCCCTCTGCCTTTCTCTTTTAAGGTCACATGTAATTTGATATTGGACCACCCAAATAATCCAGAATGATATCTCTTCTCTCAAAATCCTTAACTTGATTACACCTGCAAAGACCTTTTGTCTAAATAAAATTACATTCACAGGTTCCAGATTAGGATGGGAACATATATTATGGGGAGGCCGCCATTCAACGCACTCCACAAAGTAATGGCAAGGTCAGCCAGAGAGGACCTTCTCTGGGGAAGTTCTCCTTGGTATTACAAACCTCTCCTTCACCTTAACCACAGCTCGGGAAAAGTGTTAAAACTGTGAAGGAGGGTTTGTTGTATCTGAACCTGTGCATGTAACATTGGAGTGAAAATAAGACCTAGCCGGACAATCAGCTCTAATGTGTGTTTTGGAGCAAAAAATTAAGACCCAGTCTTATATTAATTTTTGCTCCAAAAGACGCATTAGAGCTGATTGTCCGGCTAGGTCTTATTTTCAGGGAAACACAGTAGCTGGTTTCCCAGAGCCAATAAATCCTTAAATTGCAATAATATGTGAGTTACAGTTACATCAATTTTTCCTGTTTGGTCTTACAGTAATTCTATGCTAGGTTTGGGAAATGAAGATGAAGAAAATATGGCGGCTGCCCTTGACTGATTAGCACGTTAAATGGGCATGTGGTATTAGATTAAAGCAGGGTGAATGCACTGGAGGTTTGGCATTTGATATTCCTGTCTCGGCAAGTATTCCTTGTCCTATCAGACTGTGAGTTCCAGTCTTTGTCAATTCTCTAGCATCAGTATCTGTCACCTGGAAGTATTTGGTATTGTGAGTTGTAAAGGCAAGTTTGTTGTGTGAAGGAATGAATGTCTGCCATAGTGATGGCTTCTATCTGGAAATCAGTAAGTGGCTAATCCATCTATTCAGAGCACAAAGTAAGAATAAGGGATTTAATTGAAAAACAGTCTCCAAGAATCTAAATCAGCCGCTCTATCTGAGTGTTCTTATTTACCTAATTCCCTACAAGTAGGCAAGCTCCCTAACTTCCATTAATTTATAGTTATTAACTTTTCTTCTTTTCAGGTTAAACTGAAAATTCTATTTTTTCAGCTTATTGGGGTATAACTAACAAATAAAATCGTAAGATATTTAAAGTGTCTACCATGATAAGTTGATTTATGTATACATTGTCAAAGGATTCCTCTCATCTAGTTAATTAACACATCTATCACCTCACATATATTTTTGGTGAGAAAATTTAAGTTCTATTCTCTTAGCGAATTTCAATTATACAATGCAGTGTTTTCGACTAGAGTCACCATGTTTACATTAAACCTCAGACTTTATTCATCTTATAGCTGAAAGTTTACACCATTTCACCAACCTCTCCCTATTTTCCCCAACCCCAAGTACCTGGCAACACTTTTCTACTCTCTGTTTCTATGAGTTTGACTTTTTTTTTTTTTTTTTAAGATTCTACATGTAAGTAATACCATGCAGTATTTGTCTATCTCTATCTGGCTCATTTCATCTAGCATAATTACCTCAAAGTCTATCTGTTTTGTTGCAAATGGCAGATTTCCTTCTTTCTCATAGTTGAATAATATTCCATTATATAATATTCCATTATATAATTATATTATAATATTCATATTATATATGACATGTATATATCACATCTTCATTCATTGACAGAAGCTTAGGTTGTTCAAAGAACATAGAATTTGAATATCTTGGTTATTGTGAATAATGCTACAATGTGTAGGGAAATTCAGATATCTCTAATATTCTCTAATATTCTCTTTTCACTTCCTTTGGATATATACCCAGAAGTGGAATTGATGGATCATACGATAATGGAATTTTTAATTTTTTGAGGCATCACTATATTGTTTTCCATAGTGGCTGTACCAATTTACATTTCCATCGACTGTGCACAACAGTTTCCTTTTCTCCACATCCTCGCCAACACTTGCTATCTCTGGTCATTTTGATGATGACCATTCTAACAGATACGAGGCAATATCTCATTGTGGTTTTGGTTTACATTTCCCTGATGATTAGTGATGAGAGCACTTATTTCATGTACCTGTTGGGCATCGGTTTGTCTGCCAGTGATTCTTGTTAGCATGTGCATTGCTATTTTTGTTTGCAATTGAATAATTTCGATTTAATAGTTTTCTGAGTAAATTACAAAGTAAATTACAAGGGGACACATGGAAAACAATACAAAATTACAAATAAAGCTTGACAGAAAATGATTAAAATGAGGATTTATGCTTTGCATAATGTTCACTGAGAATTGGGTTGTTTCATGAGTACCATATTTTTTCAAGTTTTATTTACTTATCTATTGCCTAATTATTTAATAAACTGCCAAAGTTTGGCAGATGGACCCTGAAAAGTACATTCTGGCTGACCATTGAAAACACAAATGTATTTCTTTCATCTAAAATAGTGTGAGGTAACTAATATCATATATATCCATAATAGCAACTCACGTTTATTGAACATAAAGTGCTTTATGAAAATAATTTAGTATTTGATTCTCACAGGAGTCTTATGTTTCAAGTGAATCAGATGCTGTTATTTACTCTCATATACACATGTAGAAAGTGAAGCTCAGGGAAGTAAGTGATTTGACCAGGGTCACACAGCTGGGGTATGGTTGAGATGGGATTCTAACTCAAGGGGTGTGATGCAAGACCTGTCCTTCCTGTTATTCACTTCTTCGTATTCTCACAGCATCTGAACCCTCCATATCACCTGCAGTGTGGACTGCGGGGTCTTTTCCCCACAATTGCAGGTACTGAGCTGTCTTTGCTCCCCACCTCAACCCTAATACCTAAGGATGCTTATCCTCTGATCATCTAGTGCCACATCAGCCTTTTCTGCATTTCTCTCTCTTTTACCTCTTCTTCATGCTTTTTTCACTTTAGACAATTTATGTTCACTCTTCTCAGGAACATATTTGTTTCTTTCAGATCAAGGAAGCTGCTGTGTTTAGACAGCAACATGTGTATTATTGTGTATTGTGGAGCAAAGTTCCTGTGTATTGTGGAGCAAAGCCATTGAAGTGATAAAACAATATAAGGACAGGGCATCGGAGTCCCTGGAAGACCGTGATATCATCTCAGTTTTTGGACAGACATATTTAGGGAGTTCAAAAAAACATAGAATTTGAAGTCGGAAAGCCTAAACTCCAGATCTGACGCCCTCGCCTGCTGGCTCTATTGTCGTGGAGGAGACTCCTTAGGTCTCTGAGCCTCAGACCCTCATTTGTAGGATGACAATCATATGGACGCATGCAGCTTTCAAGAGAGTGTAAGGGAAATATATTTAAAACATTGTAAGTTTACAAAGGAGCGTCAGCCTTTTCTCTCTATATCCCAAGCATCACTGTGCTAATAAATCCTGTCTGTGATCATAGTTGAGTCTTGTAGCAGAGCCTGTTCATGACGGGATGATGAGTCATTGGGGAAGGCGCATCCTGGCATCAAAGTGATGTGTACATCTCCAGGTAATGCAGACTTCCATCAGCCAGGGTACAGGACTAAAACCAGATTAATGCACCGGTGCTGGCCTCTGTATCTCACTGTGCCTGTGATACCTACCTTTAATTGCTTAGTTTCCACATACCCACAAATGCTCTTGAAGGAAAGATGTCACTAAGGCTCCGACGTGGTATAATTCTTGGATTCCCGAAGAGACGTTCATTCTCTTTGCTCTTTCAAGACAGTTGATTGACCTGTATCCCTAAAAAAAAAAATCAATCCCTAATCTCTGCTCTTTATGCTGTTTGTTCTGTTTATTGGTTCACATCAATTCTACCTACTTTTTGAAATAGATTTGAGGCAGCCTATGTATATTTTTGGGGGAACAGAAGCAAAACAATGTCTAATGTGAACCACCTCTTGAGTATTACACTGCTATAGCCCCAGCTCATTCATCTTCAGGTCATAAAACAAACCTGCCTTGTCAATCGCCGTGCCAGGATGAAGAGGCAGTATGAAATATGCTATATTATGTTGCTTTCAGTTCAACTAAATATTTTAATGAATGATTTTATCATGTTTATACTCTGAAGCTCTTTAAAGTTAAGGGTATATTAAAAAAAAAAATAAGAAGGAAACCTAATCTTGTCAATGTGAATACCTGCCCATGGGTAGTGGAAATGGCTATCACAAAGGTCACTCTTGCTGAGAGAGGTGGGATCAGCCCTGGTTTGAGCACAGACAACGCAGGTTCTGGGGCTAAGCAATCTTAGGACCATCCCACTGCTTATTCTCCCAGAGAAATTAGTTATATACAGTCACATCAAAGGGCCTCTTGTTTCTGATTATCTCTGCTTTCAGAATATTAACATTCTCTCTGTCTTGGTGACCCTTCTTCCTTCTCTCCTCTCCTATGTTAAACTGCATATGCTTAAAGTGTGCAGTTTGCTAAGTTGTAAGCTGATAAGGTTTAATTTGATAATATGGTCAAGACAATCAGGATGACACAGTAAGAGAGAACTCATCAGCTGAGAGCATGTATGTTATTATAATATTCATCAGCCAAGAAAGTATAATACAAATATTAAAATATATTAGGTTGGTAAAAGTCATTGTGGTTTTTGCAATTATTTTTAACTTTTGAAATCGCAATTACTTTTGCACCAACCTAGTAATAAGGAGATGAATAGGAATGTATAATATATGTATGGCCCTGAGAGGTGTCGATAACTTAAGATAGTACACACATAAATGCACACACACACACACACACACACACACAAACACAAATGCATACAGAACACACACATATACACAAATATATATGTATGTATAAAAGTATAGTATGATGGGATACACACATTTTTAAGAAGAAAAAATTTTTTTAAAGATATAACAAAGTAATGTTGCCAGGGACCATTAAAAGGGTATACTTATATTGATTATGATACACAGGTAATATACTCAGATAAGTTTCAGCAGGAAATGCATCGTCCTATTCAAAGATCAAAACGTACCTTCCTAACTCTCCCACTACAGACGTATTATGTCTCCTCAAAAACATGAGGAACTATAATTACTCTGCTTAGATGGAACTTGAAAGTACACAGATAATGAACAAGGAGATATGTCTAATGTAAAAGGCAGGAAAGATGCTAGTGACTTCTTGGGTTCAGAGGAGGAAAAAGATACCAACTAAAATGGAAAAGAAAGCCACCCGGGAAAGAAAAGAAAAAGCAGTAGAGGACCCAGTTTGATTTTTCAAATTAATGTTAAAATTCATCCATATCATTATCTAAAAAGAGCACTTCCAATTTCTAGATCCTATTTTGCTCAATTCTTACAATAGAAACTGAACTGTCTCATAGTGGAGCCAAATCTCAGAACTTACTTAAGTAAGATCGGCAGTTGCTTTAACCATTTCTAAAGTACAACCATCAAAATTATTGGAATATCTCTTCCCATTATTAATGACCCCCCAGAAAAGATTTTATTTTTATTAAAAAATAATAAGGAAAGTATTATTTGAATTTTACACAATTGTCATAGCAGCTAGTACTTCCTTATGTGTTTGCCAAAAATATAAAATGATTTTTTTTGTTTTGTTTTCACTGGAAGTTGAAAAAAGTACTTTCAATGCCCCCAGTGTGAACAGTTTACAATGATTTATTTTAAGTAGCTATTCTGAGCCACATACTGTCTTATTAGCATATAACAGGCTAGCACTTTAAGAAAAAAGACACTGTATATATTCTACAATATGCAAATCTTTAGCTTTGTGTATGATTCTGTCTCTTTCTCTCTCTCTTTTTTTTTTGAAAAGGAATGATGAAGCCAAACTAGAAAAACGCACTTGTGTATGGTCTGAAACTTTGGGCTTGGCCATAAAACAATATGGCCCATAATAAAACATATGAAAGTTCAGTAGAAGTACATTTTTTTAGGATACAGAGTCTCATATTACTATCTTGTTAGTAATTAAGGTGTGTGTTTCTCTCTCTCTCTTTTAGCAATTGGGTGTGTGTCAGAAAATATGATTACATTTTTAAAATCAAAATGCTTTTCATATGTATCTAAGGTCCATTAATTAATAGAACCCTGTTGCATTTATAAAACAAAGAACTATACCTAACTGTGTTGCTTTATAAATCAATTTATAATTTTTTTCTTTAGAATCTCTAAGCTTTAAATAAAGGAAGTTTTAAATGAAATAGGCAGAGGCTTTATATGAATTATAGACATGCAATGGACTTGTGAGCATAACATTTTATTGTTTGAATATTGAATTTTTTATTTAGACAGACTATTAGGAGTTTGATTGCCCCTCTCTTCATCAAAGTACCTCCAAAACCACTTCCCCTTCTACTATTTTCCTTGGCCTTGGTTCTTTTCCTAAAATAGAGGTTAGTAGATGTTAAAATATCTAGTTAAAGTCAAATAATATTTATTTATGTCTTTCTCATGAAGGATTCATAAAAAAAGAGTTGTGAAGAGAAGTATTAACACTCATCAACATCAGTTTGAACAGAAACACACTCTCCCAAGATTTGTCTGCTAAAGCAGCAGATTGTGAGAGTTTTGTCCTTGCAAGGGGACTATTTTAAAACCTAGTAAAGTAAATGCAATCATTTCCTTTAAAGTTCTGTTTTTTTTATTTAAAACAAATAACTTTTAATTTTATAATAGTTTTAGATTCACAGGGAAGTAGTAAAGATAGTATAGCGAGTTCCCACGTACTGAACATCAAGTTCCCTATCATTAACATTACACATGATTATCATGCATTCATCATAACAATGAACCAATATTGATACATTATTGTTAACGAAAGTCCATAGTTTATTTAAATTTCCTTAGTTTTCATTTAATGTATTTTTCTGTTCCAGGATTTCACCCAAAATACCACATTACATATGGTTGCCATGTTTTCTTAAATCCCTCTTGGCTGTGACCATTTCTAAGATTTTTCTTATTTTGATGACCAAAATCAAAGTCACATACATTTTCTCATATGTATTCTTCTTGAAGTTTTATTGTTTAGATCTATGATCCATTTTGAATTATTTTTTATGTAAGAGCTAAGTCTAGGTTCTCCTCCTCCTCCTCCTCCTTCTTTTTCTTCTTCTTCTTCTTTTATTTTCTTGTCTTATTGCACTATCTAGGCCTTCCAATACAGTGATAGATAGGTGTGGTGAAAGAGAACATCCTTAACTGTGTTTTACCATCTTAGGGAGAAAGGGGTCAGTTTCTAACCATTAAGTATTGTGTTCGCTGTAGGCTTTTTGTAGATATTCTTTATCACTTGAGGAAGTTCTCCTCTGTTCCTAAGTTCCCTGAGAAGTTTTTGGTTGGTTTCTTTTGTGTGTGTGTGTATGTGTGATAAATAGGTATTACTTTTTGTCAAATCCTTTTTCTTCACCTATTAATATGATCATACGATTTTTATTTTTTAGCATGCTGATGTGGTGGATTATGTTGGTAGATGTTTGAATGTTGAACCCAACTTGCATACCTAGAGTAAATTCCATTTGTTCATGAGATATAATTACTTTTGCTATCTTTACTAATATTTTATTGAAGATTTTGCATCTACATTCATGAGAGATATTGGTCTGTAGTTTTTATTTCTTATAATGTCTTTGGTTTTGATATAGATTCTGCCAATTTTTACCTCATGTATTTTGATTATCTTTTGTTAGGTACATACACATTTAGGATATATGTCTTATCGGAAAATTGAAGTTTTTATCATTCTGTAATATCTCTCTTTATCCCTGGTAATCTTTGCTCAGAAGTTTTTGTTTTTTTCTGTCTAAAATTAACATCGCTATTCCAGCTTTTTTTGTTGGTGTTGGTTTTATCATGATATGTCTTTATTCTCTTACTTTTAACCTATCTGAATCTTTATAATTAGAGTGAATTTCTTATAGATATCATAAATGTATCTTGTTAATTTTTAGAGCAATTTTTATATTTTAAAACAATTTAGCAATATTTAAACTAGTAGCATTTTTAACCTAAAATAATACATAAGTAAAAAGTAGTGGTAGTCAAAAATCAGGTAAAAAACTTCTTTGGTTATTAGAATACATTTAAAAGTGATGAAAGACAACTTTGATCTTTTAAAATTCAAATTTACTCTGTTCGATATTCATTTTAATTTCTCTCATGGTATTTTTTTATAATTAGTTTTTAATGTGCTTCCAAGGATATTTGGGGTAAAATCAGAATTATAATTGCTTCTGGCTGACATAAAATTAGAAGAATTTATTGAAATAATTTCCGTTGAGGTTATATTAGGAATGTAGCTAGCACCATAATGCATAACTTTATTAATTGTCTTCTATTGTGGATAAATGATCAGATGTCTTTATAGCTCATCAGATGTTAATAAAATTTAATGGATACTAGCAGCAGATTTTTAATCAAGTAGGCAAAGTTTCAAATTCTTACTATGCCAAGTACCAGATATATGACTATAGGCACATTACCTAAACTGTCTGAATTGCAAATATCAACTAATATAGGATTCAAAAACATTTACTAGAGACTCAAAGGAATGTAACTTCTTGACCATGCTCTACCATTTATTAGCTATATCAATAAGATCAAGTTACTTAATTTCCTTGAGTATATTTTCTCATTTGTTAAATAGGATATTACAATTTATTTATAGTGACATTTTAATTAAATAAATTTTATACTACATTAATTAATAAAATATAAATTAGAATATACCCAAAAGTGCTTAACACAATAATGTCCCTAACTAAATGACAAAATTTGTTCTTAATTCTGGAATTAGAAATCATTAAGATTAATATGATTTTTAAAGTATTTATCAGCCTTTTATAGTTTTCTGTTTCTTTCTTTATATTTAAGGCTTCTTTCACAAGCGTCTCCATGGAAATCCCATTCTTTAACTTGCCGTGAGCTTGGAAACAGAAAACTAAGTATGTTATACATTAGCCCAAAAAGACAAAAGATTCTTTGAGTGAGCTCTGATTAAGGGCCAAATATACAGATTATCACACATGAATTTTGTGACTCCTATTACAAACAGTCTACTAGTTTGAGACTTGTAAAAACATTTTGCTTCTTGACCATGATCTATGTAAAAGTGTTTGCCAGAGATCTAACATTATTGTAGGTGGGCTATTGTAATCAATGGTGAGATGGCACTAAAAGGATGTGCAGTAGTGAACAATGGCATGGAGCCGTGACTTCTAACCCTGCTCTGCTCGTTTTCCTGTCTCTGTCTATAGCAAATGTTCTGATTTTGTTACAGTTCCCATTTATTATGCTCTCTATCTTGGCAGATCAAGAGTCAATATTTTATAGGATTATGTGGTACTTCTATTTCTGCCTAGGAAGAAATAACCGTTAAGGGAGTTGCCCTCCTACCGTAAGCATACAAAAATGAACAAAATACTTGAAATGCTAGCTTTTAGACATTACAAAAAAAGGCAGTGCAGGATTGTGATAACTAAGAAAAGGAAAATTGATAAGAATAGCTCTATAATTGTCCCAGCTTACAACCTGAAGACAGTATCCAGGCCACAGTGAGGGATGTGCTAACCAAACAGGGCCTGGTGGTCTTCCTGTGTTGAAAAAACAGAAATCAGAGTTTGCAAGGGAAAAGGTAGCTAGATTGCGTGAAACAGAATATGTAAGAGGAAAGAGCTACACATAGGAAAAAACAACAAAACAAAACAACAAAGGGAGTTTTGGCTCTTTGAGAAGTGATCTATGAATGTGTGAGAAGAAAACTACCAAAGGTTGGGGAAAGAACCACCAAATAGACAGAGCCCAAAAACTTTCCCAGAACTCACATGGGCCTGGGAATGTTTGGTGTTTCTACCAGACAAAGTGAGAACTACTCATAATCTACAAGACATTAGGTAGAGTACTCAGAAAAGTATTAAGACTCTTGCCTTAGTAGTGGAGCTATTTTTTTTTTTAATTCAAGTTTATTGGGTTCACAATTGTTAGCAAAGTTACATAGATTTAAAGTGGAGCTAAATTAATCTTGAAATAAAGCCTGCTCTGGGACTCTAAAAAAAAGAAACAAACAAACAAAACACACACACACACACACACACACAAAACTAGCCTCAAAAGGAGCAAACTGATACTTAGTTATTTAATAAAACACCAGAACAAAAGTCAATGCCCTTCAAAGGTATTAAAAAAAGTTAAGCAACCAACAGTGTAATTACCAGACATGCAAGAACAAGAAAATATACCCCATAGCTCAGGGGGATTCCATAAAAAGAAAAAGATACAGAAATGTCAGAGAATTAGTAGACAAGTAGCTTAAACATGTTTTAAATGTTACAAGTATATGCAAGGGTATAAAGAAAAACTTAAATTTGATGAAGAAAAATGGAATAGATATTCAAAAGACCAAATGGAACATCTAGAGATGAATAACACAATATCTGAAATTAAAAATACACTAAGTGTAATTGATAGATTAGTCCTTGCAGAAGAAAAATAAAATCAATGTCTTAAAAATACAGAAATCAAAATTTTTCAAATGATACACAAAAAGAAAAAAGACTTAAGTCAAAACAGACATACAGTAACAACAAAAATAATAGAACCTCAAAAACCTGAAGAAAAATATCAAGTGGTCAAAAATACATGTAATTTAAATCCTCAAAAAAGGAGTCTGAAGGATTTGTCAGAAAAATTATTTGAAGAAACAATGGCTGAAAGTTTTCCAATTTTATGAATATATAAAAATCCCTGCAATAATAATCTCAATACTTACCAAGCAAAATAAACACACACACACAGAAAAATCACTATAAAGTTTCTAATAATTAAATTGTTAAAAAAAAAACAGCGACAAAGAAAAATTCTTAAGAGCTGTCAGAGAAATAAGACACAATGTGCTGAGAAAAACAGAGATAAGAACGATGGCTGATCTTTCATCAGAAAGTATAGGGGCTAGAAAAAATAAAACCACATTTTTAAAGGACTTTAAAAATACTGTCAGTCTAGAATTCTATACCTAAAAAGTATATATTCTAAACATAAATGGGGAAAAAAAGGTTATTGGAGAACAGAAGCAGCTAAGAGAACTCATCACCAGCAGATGCACACTGCAAAAAATATTTTAAAATATTTCCTAAATTCTCTAGGTCTACAAAAATAAATAAATAAATAAATAAATAAATAAATAAATAAATAAATAAATAAATAAATGAAGAATAGCAGTAATGGTAAATATGTGGATAAATATACCAGATTTTGCTTTTCATCTTTTGAAAAGATAATTGACTGTTTAAAACAAACATAATAACAATGTATTATGGGTTTTATACCATATGTTGAAGAGTAAGGAGGAAATGGAACTATACTGTTGTGAGGTGTTATAATATTTCACATTAAGTGGAATTATATTAAAGTATAGACTGAATAAGTTAAAGGTACAATTATAAACCTAGAGTAACTACAAAATTATAAAACAAAGAGATACTGCTGATAAACTAAAACAAAGATAAAATCACAAATAATCAATTCATATAAAAGGCAGAAAAAGAGGGAAAAAATAACAAGGAATGAATGGAACAAATAGGAAACATAGACATTAATTACAAAAAATGTAAATAGTCTAAATACTAGAATAAAATCACAGAGGTTGCTCACATTGGATAAAGTATGAAGATCAAATTTTTCACTAAATGAAAGAAGCCAGATACAAAGTATTATATCATCTATAATTTAATTTATATGAAGTTATATAAATAGTAAAATTTTAGTGTCAGAAAACACAGTGTTTGCCAGGGGCTGGGAGTCAGGGAAGAAACTTGATTGCAAGTTAGTTTGGGGGAACTTTTGGGGGTGATGTAAATCTTCTATATCTTGATTTTAAAAGTGATATAAAACTATTCAAAAAAATTATACATATATATATATATGTATATATATATATATATATATATATATATATATATATATATATATATATATGGTCACGGGATGTGAAATACAGCATAGAGAATAGAGTCAATGGAACTGTAACAGCTATATACAATGTCAGAGGGGTAGTAGGTTGGGGGAGAGGGGTTATCACTTTGTGAAGGGTGTGAATGTCTAACTATTACATTGTTTTGTATACCTGAAACTAATTAAAACAAAAACAAAAAATATTCACATTTTTTAAAACTCATCAAATGGAGCACTTAAAATGGGCAATTTTTGTTGTATAAAATGTATAATTCAATAAAAATGAATTAAAAAGAGTTTATAAACATTCATATTTGGAAACCAGGAGTGCTTTCAAGAAACCTTCATTTCTGTTGATTTTTTTTAGTGTTCAGATTTTTATATTTTTTTCATGGGTTTTTACAGAGAAAGGAATTATCATAGTATTCAGCATATATAGATATTAAATAAATAAATAATCTGGATACCTAAAGAAAGCAAATTTGAAGTGGGTAGGTCAGTCACTATTAGCACAATGTAGTTTTTAAACTTAAAATGCCTTGAATGACTTTGGGGTGAGAATTTCTTTTTTTTTTTTCAAAATTATACTCCCCCCTCCCCCAATTGAACTGGCAGAATAAAAATGGCAGAAAATGGTCAGTGAGATTCAACACCCTTGCACCCCTGAACAAGCTATTTGAAAGAACTTCTCCATATTATAAAACACAATAAATTTAATCCTTCCCACAGCTATTTTTCTGTTGTCTGAAAAAGGGGAGTGATTTCACAAGGATCTCTCATAATCACCATATTCTATTTCTGATGCTAGTAAATTTGTGTAAATTTGTGGTTGTTAATATGATGTGTTAGCATCATTACTGTATAAGTAATATAAATTTTTTTTGAAAAAGTGATGAAACTTGTACAAGTGTAAAGGGTGGTTTGAGCGAGTGTTTGAGTAAGCAATGAGAGTATTTTAAGAACTTGAACCAAGGATTATAAATGTGTATGTATGATAAAATTCAGAGCCTTCCAGTAAATGAGCTTTACTTATAGGAGGAGATTCTCAGTGACATATCTTTTAGCTATTTTGTTGCTTATCATGAAATTAGTAATGATGAGCAATTTTAATTTAATCCATAAAGTAATCAGAAACAGAAAATGCAAGCAAATCTAGCAAGTGACTAGGTTCTGCCTGGTAATTTAAGGTCTTGGAATTCACTTAAACTAAAATAAATTGTCAGAAGTGTCCCCCTGAGTGTCCATTACAGCTTTATGGCAGATTTAAGGACTTGGAATAGCCTCACTCCGGACCCAAGAGGCTTAATGTCTCTTTGATCAATTATTGTACTTCCTTTAAAATATTTTACTTCACTGTGGGGGCATCTTGATTACCCTGCATCTTGCTACAGCTGTCAGATCATCTATGTCTTTTACTTTTAAAGGTTATCACTCTTCTCTGCTAATCTGTCCAATGTTTAAGGAGTTCAACATGCATCTGATATAAATTTTTCCTGCTGGACTGAGAATCAGCTTTGCCTCACAGTGAAGGATGTTCATAAAATATACTTATGAAGTTCATGGGCTGTTCTCTTAACAACTTGGCTGATAGAGTGGCATAGCTGGTATAGCCTTGAGGGCTCAGTCATGTTGACAGTTTTTTACAGCTTTATATATGCTGTAATACTATGTTGTGATTTTGTAGTATTTCTTTGCATTTCTATGTTTAAGTTGGATGATCTGCTTGGAAAATGGCTCATCACCACCACCAACAAAAAAAATTAATTATCAGTAAGAAATTTCTGTTCTTCTAGTATTCACTGGATGAGTTATTAAAAGGTCATATTATGCAATGAAGTGAATGCTAACTCCTCTACATTAGAAGAAAGTCATGAAAATTAATTATAAAATATTTTGATCTCTTGACATCTGAAATATGTATGTAGTATTACTTTAATAATAGTACATTTACTAATTGTTAAATGAAAGTCCTTTTATTGCTACTTTGTGTATGCACCTTTATTTTTCCTTTGTAGTCTTTTGTTTATTTGTTTTACATTTTTCAATAATATTTCTCTATAGGCTTTAATGTTCAGTTTTTTAAAGCAACTTTGGATTGTTGTCAATTTGTACTCATTTGTTCAAAAGTGAAATTTGTGGAATATACTCTAATATATAAAGAAGATCAGGCTAACATCTTTGTCTTGTAAGTTAGCAGCATACAAACATCAGAATCTTGGAGGAAAATTCTTGTACCAGCCAGTATGTAGTCAGTTGCTATAGATTTAGGTCAGTCACAGAAGTCACATTTATGTATACTTGTATTACAATATTTTAAATAGCATCAGATATACTCAATAAAAACTTAAAATCACAATGATGTTATATAGTTGGAGAGAATTATAATAGTAATAGATGAGATGTTCATAAATATTCTAAGAGTAAAATCAAGAAAGGGGATAGATTTTCAACCCAGATTAACTACCATTACAAGTTACTAAAGGAATTGAATAATTCTTCAAGAATTATTCAACGTGATGTACAAACATTACAGTGTATATTAATGATAATGTAATAGTTACATTCATAATAGTTTGTTCTTCCATGTACCTTGAGCTAGATGTATGCTATTAAATAATTGTTTAATTTGGACAATTTGTGAATACTATTTAACCAACATTGCATTTAAAACGTGTAAGAGGCTATTTATGGAGAACCTTCAATCCTTTCTAAGTCAATATTATCTCAAATTAGACAGGAATCTCAAAAGAAAGAAAGAAAGAAAGAAGGACGGAAGGAAGGAAGGAAGCAAAGAAGGAAGGAAGGAAGGAAGAAGGGAAAGAAAAAAGAAAAATGAAAAAAATGTTGTAGTCCTTAGGTATTTTCTACAATCAAAAGGTGAAGTTAAAGTGAAGAGGTAGAAGACTAATTGGACCAGTATCTTGTTTCTCTAAGACAGAAAACAAATACTGTTTATTTATATATTATTCAAAACATGGGAAAAAGAAAAAGAAGATAAGCCCACTCACCCAAAGGTAATGCCGTCATAATCAAAATCTAGTGTTTGAGGTGAAAAAAGTGTGTGCTTGTATGTGTTTGCTTTTTTTAAATTATTAACCTAAAATGTTTATAGACATTTATGTAAAATTACTTGATTTTTATTTTCTACAATTTCCTTTAATTCATTTTTGACATACTTTCTTTTTGTTCTTTGTCTGCATGCTCTCTCTCATGCTCACGTCGACCAATATAGGGTTCTGTACTAAGTGTTGTTTTGGTTTCCTAGGGTGGCTGTAACAATGCCAATATACTGGGTAGCTTAAAACAACAGAAATTTACTGTCATTGTTATGGAGACCAGAAGACCCAAATCCAGGCATTGGCAGGGTTCTTTCCCTCTGGAAGTTCCAAGTGGACATTTTTTTCCGTGCATGTTTTATAGCTTCTGGTGACCACCAGCAAGCCTCAGTGTTCTATGGCTGGTAGACACATCATCTCAATCTCAGCCTCTGTCTTCACATAACGTTCTCCCCTATGTGTGTCTGTGCTCTTCTCCTCTTCTTACAAGGGCACTAGTCATGCTGTATTAAAAACTCTATTTGCAAATAATGTCACATTAAGGGTATGGGGGATTAGGGCTTCAACATCTTTTTGTGGGATACAATTCAACCCACAATGAGTGTTAATGGAACATGGATGCATCATACACTTATAGTTTCTGCATCTTTTTTCACACAATAATACCTCATGGATGTCCTTCAAAAATAAGTGTTATAACTCTACATATTCTTAATGTTTGTATAATTTTAATTCTCTTAAAATTTTGTACTCCTTATCTTATAATTACTTAATAGAATGTAATTTTTATTCTCTTAAATGGTAATTCTTATGTGGCTCATAGTATGGGAGCTTGATAATTTATTCACCTGTTTACCACTGGTAGGCATTCACTTTTTCCCCCTAGTTTTGTTGCTACAAACCAAACTTAGTAAGTACCTTATTACCTGTGGTCTTACCAGTTGCTTCTTCTGTATCGATGTAATAGATTCCTAGGTGTAGGATCAAAAGGAAGATGTCTGAAGACTTCCTAGTGTTACTAGATTGGTTTCCAAAAAGCTACAGCAATTTCTCTTTCCCCCAACAGTAAATGAGCATACCCCTTTCCTTGCATCTCTACTGGAATAGATACTGAAACTTTTAAAAATCTTTTAGTCCGATGGATTTCAGATGATATCTTATTGCTTTATTTTACATTTCCTTGCTAGTGGGTTTGACCATATTTTCATACTTTTTTGGGTATTTGGACTTGTTTTCTATTGTGATATATGCCTTTTCCCTATTAATGCACATTAACCTTTTGGATTATAAATATACTTAACCTCTATTAGCATCTGTATTTTAAGATTTTTCTCAAAATCTTTCCTTTTCTAGTTGACTTCTCATGCAAAATTTTATATAATAATCAAGTATAAACTATCTTGCTTTTTATACGTTCTGGGTTGATAATGCTGGTTGAGAAACTTTCCCCAGGAGCAGTTGGGGAAAGCAATTGTCCCTCTATTTCTTAAAGCAATTGTTGTGGATACTGCTACCTGTCTTTTACATTCTTGTTGTGCTTCTTATAGTAGTAGAACCTCCAGATTTTTATTGTGCCAACTTCCCAGACAAGAGTTCCTTCCTTGTAGCCATGCTGTTCAACTCTGTTACATAGAATGTGAGCAAAATGAAGTTATGTCTTTAAAAGTGGGACATGGCCTCCTCTTGCTTTTCTTCCTCCACTCTGGCTGGAATGCTTGTGAGTTAATTTGGACCATGAGGATATGGGCAATACTCAAGGACTGAAATATAACTACATGGAAAGAGGGTGGGTCACCGAGCCACCATACACACCCCAGTTTCCTGTGAGAGAGAAATGAAATAATGTATCTTGTTTAAGCCATTGATATTAGGGGACTTAGTTATGGCAGCCATGACTATATCAGAAATAACGTAGCAACCTAAGAAATTCATATGTTGTACATTTGGAAACTGTGTCAACTGACTGGCAAAGAATCTTTGAAGAGAGTAACATTCTTTGAGATTTTATTCACACTAAAATATTGATTTGCCTTCATAATTGTCTGTTTTTTTTAAAATATTTGCCCCATCATTTTTCAGTATACTATTTAATGATTCATTAATAACTTTGTGTTTATTCAGATACCTAGTAATTATTATTCTGAAGCAATGCTAAAAGAAGGCCAAAGGAGTTCAAATAATAATTTTACAGGTATGAGTTATAGGCTCAAAACTGAGTTTGACATTTTCAGTGGTAGGTGTGAGATGTCCAGAGGCAGCAGGGACAACTCTGTGAGATCCACACCCACTTGCTTTATTTAATAATAGCAAGTAATATACTTAGCAAGAACACCTCAAACTCTCTCAACAAACATATATTCATACATTAAAAAAATAATAATTTTATCTAAAAAAATCCTCTTAAGTAGTAATTCTAATCAATGCCATTCTTATCAATATCAATCTTCTTTTATACTGACTGATTTAATTTAATAAAAGTTTAATTGGAGCAATAAAATCCAGCATGGTCATGTTCTATATTGATCTTTCTTTTCTTTCCCTTTCTCTAACATAGCTTTCTCATCTTAATCTTTAAATGTTGGCTTTTTCCAGGTTGCAACTTTAGTCACCTCCCTCTACATCCTCATCTCCCTCTACATTTCCGTTTGAATAACTATCCTTTCCCACTTTTTCTATGGTCCAGAGCTGAACCTTGTTTCTCCCCGTATGCACAAGGAAACTATTTCCCCATTCTCCTCATATTCTGGTATCGGCCTATAAAAAAGGAGCTTTTTGTCACCACCCCAATTTCCTCAGAAATTCTGGAGAAAAACCTTTCACCTTTGCTAACGCAGAAGAGGTAGACGGGATTATTCATGACCGTCTCCAGCGCAAGACTGGGTCAAATTCTATTCTTTTCTCTAGAGTTTCCAATCTCATGTCCAGATTTGAAGGGATGTTGGGCCCCTTTTTTCCTACTGTCTCACATGAATGAAGGCTAAGAATGTTGTTTTCTAAGATAGATAGGAGCCATTCTGTATGTCTTCTTGGCAAAAATGTCTATTCAGATCCTTTGGCCATTTTTTAATTGTGTATATATATACATATATATATATATATATATATATATATATTTGCTATTGAGTAGTATGAGTTCTTTATATATGTTGGATATTAACCTCTTATCAGATATACGATTTGCAAATATTTTCTTCCATTCTGTAGGTTGCCTTTTTATTGTGTTAATGGTTTCCTTTTGTGTACAGAAGCATTTTAGTTTGATTTAGTCCCAATAATTTTGTTTGGTTGCTTTTGTTGCCTTTACTTTGGTGTCAAATCCAAAATAGTATTGCTAAAATCAATGTCAAGGAGCTTTCCCCTATGTTTTCTTTTAGTTTTATAGTTTCAGGTCTTACATTTAAGTCTTTAATTCATTTGAGTTGATTTTGGGTATGGCATAAATAAAGGGTCCAGTTTCATTTTTTTTCACATGGATAGCCAGTTTTCTCAACACTATTTACTGAAAGAAACACACACACACACTCTCTCTCTCTCTCTCTCTCTCTCTCTCTCTCTCTCTCTCTCTCTCTCTCTCTCTCTCTCTCTGGAATTCACACTGTTTGCCTTAAGAAAATGAAATCCTGATTATCCTGTCCCCACTGTGTATTGTTGGTGCCTTTGAAGAAGATGTGTTGACCTCAGGAATGAGTTCATTTTTGGGCTTTTGATTCTGTTCTATTGATTTATGTGTCTGTTTCTATGCAAGTGCCATACTGTTTTGATTATTATAGCTTTGTAATATAATTTAAAATCAAGAAATGTGATGCCTCCAGCTTTGTTCTTCTAGCTCAAGTTTCCTTTAGTTATTTGGGGTTATATGTGGCTTTATAGGCACATGAAAATATGTACAACATCACTGATCATCAAGGAAATGCAAATCTAAACCACAATGAATACCTCACATCTGTTAGAATGGCCATCATCAAAAAGACCAGAGATAACAAGTGTTGGCAATGATGTGGAGAAATAGGAACTCTTGGACACTGTTCATGGGAATGTAAATTGGTACAGAAAACAATATGAATATTCATCAAAAAGTTAAAAATAGAATTACCATATGGTTTAGCAATTCTACTTCTGGATATATATCCAAAAGGAATAAAATCACTATTTTGAAGAGATAGATGTTCTCCCATGTTCACTGCCATACTATTCACAGTAACCAAGATACGGAAAAAAAACGAAAAAAAAAAAAAAAAAAAAACCCTAAGTTGATAGATAAATATTTAAAAAGAACACACACACACACATACATACACACACACACACGCACACACTGAATACTATTTGCCTAAAGAAAATGAAATCCTGAGTTTTGCAACAGCATGGATGAATCTGAAGGACATTATGAGAAGTGAAATAAGCCAGATACAGAAAAACAAATACCACATGATCTCACTTATATGTAAAATCTTAAAGTCAAACTCAAAGTAACAGAGAGTATAATGGTGGTTATTAGAGACTGGGGAGTTGGGAGGGAAAGAAATATTGATTAGAGAGTGCAAACTTTCAGTTATAAGATGAATAATTCCTAGAGACTTACTGTACTGCATGGTGGATACAGCTAGTAAAAATGTACTGTATACTTGAAATTTACTAAGAGAATAGATCTCAATTGTTCTCACCACACATATGCACACACACACAACATAATGGTAACTGAATGCTAAATGAGGTGATGGAGATGTTAATTAACTTGATTATGGTAATCATTTCAAAATGTATACATATATCGAAAAATCACATTGTACACCGTAAATATATACAAGTTTTATTTGTCAATCTTACCTCAATAAAGCTGGAAAGAAGAATACATATTTATTTATTCTTTCCACATTAGTTAGTGCCTATACAGTATTAGCCACTGCTCATGGGTCTAAACCAAGTGTTGTATTTTTGTAACAGGTAGAGTTTTGTCCCCACAATCTCTTGTAGACCAATAATTTTGTAAAATGCAGTGAATACATGCTCAGTTATTGTAACATTTACAATATTCCCTTAAAGTTTCTAAATATTGATGCTCAATGTTCATTCTTTCGTTGCAGATCAGTAACAAAACTTTTACAGAAAGTCAAAGTCTTCAGCTCACACTTTGAGTAGCACTGCAGAGGGACATATAAAACAATAGTAAAAGGCTCTGCATTTCATTCCATTAGAGTAAATGAATACAGTAAAATGTAACATAAATACCATGGGATATTATGAAACACTTAAATAGTATAGAATAAGTAGGTTTAGATTGTACTGACAGAAACCGAGTGTGTAAGCATGGAAAAGTCTCCACAAGTCCAAGTCCAGAATTGGTAATAATGGTTTCCTCCAAGGATGGAGACTAAATGAGGTGAGGAGAGGTGTAATGAGAATGTTGGTAACAATTCTTTTCACTTTTAACCTTTAGTCTTAATAAAAACAAAACACCGTGCATGTATTACTTACTCAAGTTAATTAGTTAACTTTAAAACTACAATTTAATAATATAATAGAGGTATAAATATATAGATATTTTTAGTAAAAATATAGATATTCCTCAAACCCCTCTTAAAATATTAATTATTTTAAGTCAATATTTGTCTTAATGCATTTGATTTCTCTCCTTATGTCTTATGTCTAACCTGTTACTCCTACACACACACACACACACACACACACACACACATACACAAACACAAACACACACTACATATGATATTTATTCCAGTTGTTCTGTCATTAATTCTATTTTGCAGTTTCAAAGAAGGTGGTTCACATTAGATGTTCTAAGCACTTGTGAAGTAAATTTTTTTCTTAATTCCTTTGGGGACAACACATCCATCCAAATAAAAGATTAAAGGACTGAAGTAGGTCAGATTTGAGTATGGCTGTTTCTCTTGTTTCATTCTGACTAGGCTTAGTCATGTGTGCACCACATGAGGAGGTCAGCTTGTACGTGGATGAGGATGACAAGTCTTCAGAGGGAAATGCCAATGCTCGTTTCAATTTTTCCTGTTATGAAGAATTTTAGACATTTGAACATACTTTTCCTGAATGTTACAGTCTAAGAAGTCAAGTCACATGAATAATAAAGAAATCATTAAAAAAGCATTCATTGTCATACTTTGGGTCATGTTATCCTGAAGATTCGCGAGGATGAACTTGGCCCAATCGATACCAATGTCATTTCTGGACACTGTGAGACTAGACATGAATCATAAGAGCATTAAATCAAATGAAGGCACTGGTCATGGTTGCAGTTCTTGATCTTTCATTCAGACCGAAATTAATTAACTAATTCATTCAACAAATAATTCTAGAATTGAACTTCTATTTGCAAGACATGATGCAAGGTGCTACATGTAGAGAGTGTAATCACACAGATAATCAAAACTAGGTTTCTGCCTGTAAGTATTGGTAATTCAGGAAGACAGATGCATCAGGTGAAACAGGGTTAATAACACTACAGCATAGACCATAGCAGATGTACCAAGAAATCTAAGAAAAATGTAGAGCAAGAAAATATCACCTGAGTTTAGCGCTTCAGAGTGAGTTTCACTAAGATCATCCAAACAGCAAATTCGAACTGTCAGGGAAGTATGACAGCTCCATCTTCTTCAGAGACAAAGGATTACATTGTGTTAAGTTTTTTCCACAGAAAGTCTCCAGCTCCTTATTGTGAACGAGTTGTTCTAAATTAAGTCGAGAACCATATGACTTTACTCATGTGGGATATAAAACTGAAAGCAACAAAGGAACAAGACAAACAAACAAACACAACCTCATAGACACAGACAACAGTTTAGTGGTTACCAGAGGGTAAGGGGGGAAAGGGGATTAGAAGAGGGAAAAGTTAGGCTGCCTGACTTCAAATTGTGGCTCTATCACTTACAAGGTGTGCGATCTAGGCAATTTATTTCACCTCCCCAAATCTCAGTTTCATGATATGGAAAAAAAAAATAGATCTTAAGCATAATATTTCATAGGGTTGTGCTTCTTGGTCTGAAATCAGTATTTTTCAACTTTCTAAATCATGCTTGTGGCACCAGCTTTGATAGCACCACTGTTAGCCACAAAATCAATTGTGCCTTAAAGATATATCAAGACGAGTTACTTCTGGAATGGCGATTTGATTGTAGTAGATCTCACTGAATATTTGAAGCTTTATCTGATTTGAAAAATATTTACTAAAATATTACTTAATATTTATTGGCTCTGCAGTCAGGTGGCCTGGATTCGAATCTTAGCTCTATGATTCACCATCTTACAACTCTCAGAGCTTTATTTAAAAGAGAGATGATTCCAGAGAGACATTTGATGACTGGCTTTCTCCACAGCGTCTGTAAAGTATTGTGGCACTGATTCAATGTACATTAAAATTTTCAATTTCTTTCCCAGAAAGTCAAGAGTAGGTATATTAAAAAGACAGGAGTAGTAATAATAGATAAACAGCATTATTAATCTAACAGTAAGCCAAGAATTTGAGTGCTTGGATATATAAAGATACGTCTTATCTAACTAAACATGGGTGGATGCATGCCTGAACAGTTTCTCATCATATCCATCACCTTTAGAGCAATACTGATTTCAAAGCTCTTTAAAAAAAATTGCTTTTCCAAATAGTATTTCTGAGAGTTAAGTGTGGATGAAAGTAACCTGCCATTTAAAGTTTCTTTAAGATGCTTCTGGAAAACCTAGTCATCTCTCCAATTTGAGTGAATACCTGCCATACCACCACCATTTCTGATCATACAACAGCTTTAGAAAAGTGCTGTGGAAACTAAATAGAAAGTAAAAGTGAGTTTCTAGGAACCTCATCCAGGCTTCTTATCTACAGCTACTAGATGTACTGGATTTTATGTTACTAGACAACTATAAGGATGATAGGCCCCTCTTAAAGAGATTGGAGTATTAATATCTGTATCTGATCAATCGTTTATTTATTTACTTATTTATCTAATCAATTAACATTTACTGAGTAATTGTCATGGCCCAGGTACCACCATACTAACTCTGTAATAGCAAAAAAAAAAAAAAAAAAAAAAAATTGCTTGCTTTTTTTTTGTTTGTTTCTAAAGTAAAATAAAGTTACTTTTGCAGCAGATATAGACTAGAAAATTTGCATAAGAGGAATTCCACATAAAAAGTAGGTATGGGAATATTAACATGTGGCCTACTTTCTGTTTATTACACAAGTGATACATAAGTAGATGCTGTTACTACCACGAAATACAAAAGTTGGGAAAGTATGTAGAGTAAAAATGAAACTCTCTTCAACTACACCCTCAACCAACGTTCTGCCCACCATTTACGTGCATCCTTCAGAATTTTTGCTGTATATTTGCATATACATACACATCCCCATATATAAAATATATGTTTCTTTATGTTTATACACATGCATATGTATAATTTTAAAGGATTTCAGGTTTGTTTTAAACATAAATCAGCTTGTGCTATAATATGGTTCTATAATTTGTTTTCTTTATGTCTATGTTTTGGAGATTTTTCCATGTAGGTACAATTAGCCACACATTTTTATTTTAGCTGAAGCATGGAAGACTAGTGTAGGAAGGTTTGCTTTAAAATTAATCATTAATATATTAATCTATACGATGAATATCATAATCATTAATTTATAGAAGAAGAAATGAGGCTAGAAAGATGAAGGACGATTTCCCCACAGTAAAGACTGGCACTTGGATATGAATTTACATCATTTTGAGTCTTGCTTTTGTTTGCTTGGTTTTTAAATTTTATTTACAATCTCATTATAAGAGTTGGAGAGAGATAAACAGTATAATTTGTGGATGTGCAAAACGATGTGCAAAAGAAGCAATATTGCTTATATAAGAATGTTCAGCTTTCGGGTGCATAGCTTTTAAACAGCCTTAGTTTGATCAACTAGGGTTTATTTCAGGTATTCTTTTACTTAACAAAATAACTCTGAATGTGTTATTAAGCAATAACACAGCTATAACATAGGTTCCTGTGAAGAGGATGGGTGAGTTGAAAATTAAACAAGAGGGGACACAAGTTAAAGGTCCTTGTCTGTTTGGGTTCTCCCAAAAGGTGAATACTTGGGTCCAGGTAGTTATTTGGAAGGAGACTCCAAAACTTACCAGTGATAAAGTGGGCAAAGTGAGACAAGAGAAGGATCATCCCAACAGTGAATGCATCAATGGCTTCCGAGGAAATGTGGCTCAACCCTTTTAGTTGACACTTTGAGTAACAATGCAGAAACTGCTTTAGAAGTGTCCCACCAAAGATGGAAAGAATCTAGGACATTTTGCCACAAAATCTAATACTCTATAGATGGAAATTTTTCCCAGGTATTAATTCCCACTTTCTGGTCTCCGCTTCTGGGTTGTTCTTGGCTAAGTGGTCTTTCTGGGCATCAGAGCACAAAACAGGATCCCTTAGCAGATAGTTGCAAAGTACAGGGAATTATCTACCATTGTACTGAAATCAAGTAGGCAGAAGGCATACAGTTTAGGGTGTCACAATCATCGTCTTATTACTCATTAAGTAGTGAACAACCAGGCCTTGGTTAGAATTATAAACTAGATGGAAAATCCCTGTATGGCTCTCCTGTCTCTCCATCAATAAACTATTCTGCCTCCTCTCCCATCCTACACTAACTTCCAGACAAACTCTACTTGCATCTTGCTGTCATCAAACACATTATGGGCATCAGCAAAATGATAAAGTGGTATTAATTCATAAGCTGTATGTCACAGGCACAATTAAATGTTAATCAAAAGTCTTCAAAGAAAAGAAAGATTCATGGAACCAAGGAAGTGACTCTTTTTTTACACAACAGATGAATGCTGAAACCATTATTCTGAGGCTAGTTTTTATTCTACCTAATTTTAATGGGGATCCTAGAATTGAGAAATAAAAATGAATATGTCTAAGGAAAATGTATTCACTAATTTATTCATTTATGTTTTTATTTACTCAACACTGCTTTATAAAGAGCTTTGTACGTGCCAAAAATGGTTTAAAATATTATAGATATTGCAAAATACAACTTAGAATACGGCAGAGGAGGTCACTTTAGTCTAAAGAAGAGATATAATTAATATGTAACAACTAAATTTATAGTACAACTACTGATTCCTGTAAGCGTTATGAAAGAAACCAACAGGGCGATGAGATAAATTACTAGACAGGTACAGAGGTGTAACCTATGGTTGTGAGAAAAGGCCTCTCTAAAGATATGATATATAAGCTGAGTTCCTTAGAGTGGAAATTCAGGCTGCCATGTTTCAACATTATGGGGAAACCAGTCATTTCATAGTCTAAATGAGTGTCACCCTTGGAATTGTGCTGTAAACGATGCATAGCTATATATGATAGCCTTGATAGGAAAGAGGACAATTTGGAAAGGAGCATTCTAGGCCCCAAAAATGGCAAATGCAAAGGCTCTGAGTGCGAAAATGAGAAGTTTAGGATTGGAGCCTAGTATGTGTGGGGGAAAATAAAGGAAAAATGGGGTTAAAAGTAAAAGACAAGAGCCAATCATGCAGAATTTTATAGACCATGAAAAAGGTGTAAAATGAAGATGAGAAAAGAGAAAAAAAGGAAAGAAGAAAAATGCGTGGGCGGGGGGAGGAGAAGGAGAAAGGAACAAGAAGAAATAGGTGGAAAAAATTAAACAAAAACAATATAGTGAAGTGAAAAGTAGTGATGCTGCATAAAGGATAGAATTAAAGACTGCAGTGATTTAGGAGAAATCGTTAAGACACAGTAAACAAAACCGGTAGAACTCATCAGTATCTTAGAGAATACCCTACAAATCTTAGAGGTATGATGTGCATACTTTCAGATATATAAACAATCTGAAAGAGACAACTGATGAGGTAATAGAAAATGTTTATTCTGCTTTACTGAGATTTTAAAGCCAAACCCATCTAGTAATCCTTATGGAGACAAGTATGGGCAGACAGTCTTATAGGATATGTAAAAAAGATCCCAATCTCCTGTATCATATTTTATTTATACCTTAGTAACCCCAGGAGACAGAATTTCCTAGCATGTTCTTGTGTTGACTTTATTTCAAATGCATTTAAAAGAAAAAATGGAAGCAGCTATACAGCTCAACAGGCATAACAGGTTTTGCTCTGCTACCCACATTATCTGTAAGATTGTCATTCTTTTTGTTTTTACACTTGGCGTTCACAATGTACAGTACCAATTATTTAGTTGTGGAGAAATTCCTGTGTTATTTTGAACTGAGTTATAATCAGTTGTAAAATTTGACATGCATGTAATTTAATGTCGAAAGACATTAGAGCTCTTGGATATGTTTTCTATCCATAGTGGCTAGAGGGACATGATGAGGATTTAATTTAGTTCTTACCCATCTGAAAGGCGTCAACCTTTGATCTTCTCTCCTAAATTTCTCTGTGGATAAATGTTAAGAAGAAAGAACTTTGCCTGAAGTCTGGCCTGTTATCTCATTGTGTGTTTCATGTTTGATTTTTCTGGACAAAATACTACATTGAAGTAACACCCACCACAGTGTGCATAAGAGCAGATCCCACCAAGTGTCACTGGCTTGACAATGGCTGTGTTGGTTATAAAGATTTTTAACATCCCAGATCACGTGTCTAGTATGTAAAGAATTAGGAGGCATCAAGAGAGAAGGGCCTGACCCCAGGTGTGTCATTTGTGCAAAAGAATGGCTAATGTGTCTTCCTGCCTAGCACATACTTGGTGCTGTATCAAGGTCAGTGCTAGCAACCAGACTCTGCTTTCTGGAGGAGCACAGCATGTCCAGTTAAAATTGGAAAGCGCCTTGGTGTTAAATTCTATTATTGCTGGGTCACATCAGAAAATAAAGCTGCAAATTTAGATAACTCCATATCCATATTAGAATTGGTTTCTTTTTCATTTATTCCATGCAATCATTTATTCAACAAATATTTATTATGCACATACTTTGTGTTAGCCATATGAGAGTGACTGCAGAGAACATGGTATTCTCTAAGATCCCCTTTGAGCAGTGTGGGACTCCATCAAATCAGCCTGTTCCAGAGACTGCCCCAGAGTTATCTCAAATTTGTAATACCGTCATAGTCCTCGGGGCCCTGGGAGAGGGTTAGGTAGGATTTCTCACTCCTCATAATATCAGGAAATAAGATGGACAACAACTCATGAGACCGACCTGTCTGGGAAGCCTTTGCAGTTTGATGGTGTGACTCTCTCTAGTTGGTGAGCAAGAGAACTTTAAAATACTGACTAGGTAGAAAAGCTTAGGCATGTTCTTGGCAAGGTGTTTTGGTTCTTAGAATAACTTTGACTTGTTAAGTGTTTGTTATGAATTATCAAGTTTGAAATATTGGTCTTTGAAGAATAAAAAATGATCTCTGTATTGATGCCTTGGGAAAATAATGGGTGATCTGGTCACTTGTTTTTAAATGGAAAGCATGTAGTACCCCAGCTTGATAGGAGCTGTGGGAGGCTGAACTCTACAGGAGGGTCTACTCATCTAGTGCACCAGTCAGAATTTCATCTGATACCTGGGGCTGAACTTTCTTGTACAAATACCAGTGTACCCATAACTATAGCTATGTCTAGTTATTTGTCAATTTAATAAATGTACGTGTATCCATAATGGGATGAATCATATAACTTAGGACTTCATATAAAAGTAAAAAGAAGGCTGTGTGTGTATGTGTGTATGTGTGTAAACACAAATGTAAACACACACACACACACACACACACTGGGGTTTCCATCCACACCAGTGCATTAGGCGATGGGTCAGTGACTCTATCTCTGTTTTTTTACTTCAGTTTTTAGACTCCTTCACATACCCACCCACTCCTCTCACATCGTGTACGTTCTGACCCTTAGATAGCTAAATTATCCCTATAATTTTCAGGATGGCGGGGCTTCCATGATTAAATCCTAGTTGATAATCGTGTAGGGTGGATAAAGGGATGATAACCTATATTTATTTATTTATTTATTTACTGATTGCTATTTTACTTTAAATTTAAGGTGTACAACATGTTACTTATACACATTTATATATTGAAATATCATTGCCATTGAAGAGATACTTACCACATTACATCATTATAGTACAGTATTATGTTTAAGCCGTTGATTGATTTGGAGTTGATTTTCGTGAGTGGTATGAACGAGGGGTTCAATTTCATTGTTCTGTGTTTCTCCAGATTTCCCAACACTGTTTGTTGAAGATACAATTCTTCCCCATTGGGTGTTCTTGGCTTCCTTGTCAAATATTAGTTGAACGGCTCTGTTCTGTTCCATTAGTCTATGTTAGTTCTCGGCTCTGTTCTGTTCCATTAGTCTATGTTTAACTTTTATTTTTTTTAAATGGATCACTCTGCTGTTTGGGAGATGTATAAGCTAAGCGAAATAAGTCAGACAGAAAAAGTCAAGAACTATAAGACTTCACTCATATGTGAAATATAAAACTGAAAGCAACAAAGGAACAAGACAAACAAACAAAAAAACAAAAACTTACAGACACAGACAACAGTTTAGTGGTTACCAGAGGGTAAGGATGGAGGGGAGATGGTAAAAGAGGAAAAATGGGGTCCAATATATGGTGATGGAAGGAGAACTGACTCTGGGTGGTGAATACACAACGCAATATGTAGCTGATGTATTATAGAAATGTACACTTGAAACCTATAAATTTTACTAACCAATGTCACCCAATATATGTAATGAAAAAAGAAAGGAGTACAACTGGAATCTAGAAGATCACTTAGGAGGCTATTGTAAGAAGATGGAAGAAAGTGGACAGGTTCAATATGTATCTTGGAGGTCGAATTGATAGCACTTTGTAAAATGTTCAAATACTTTATAAAATTCTGTATACAATTTAGATTTATGAATCTCTTAAAAAATGGGAAGTTATGACAGGAGTGGCTAATCATGAGTTGAGAGGTTGTTTCCCCTTAATTGGAACGGGTAGCCTCTGTTACTTCAGAGTCCCCATTGCTCCCTATTATCTTACACACTGCTCATTTTTATTCCTTGAAAATATATGCCAAGCTCCTGTATGTCAGCCCTCTATGAAATGTTTAATACAAAATAGCTTAGTTTTTTTCCTGATGTTATTATTGTTAAGAAGTTTCATGGAGGAGTGGAAAGAATATTGGGCTTCGAGCCAGAATCTCTGAGCACAATTAATGTATCACTAATTACTCCAGTCACACTGGACCTTTCAGAATCTCCTAATCTGTAGCAAAGAGGATAAAAACATCTGTTCCATCTCCCCAACAGGGCTGTTGTGAGGATCTAATGGGGGCAATAAATCTCCTTCTCTGGCTCTCATAACTGTGTCAGGCCTGCACCTCACTTTATTCTTCCTCCTATTTTAATTTCTCATCTAGTTTCTATGTTGTTCTCCACAAGGTCATTAAGTCCTTGAGGACTAGTCATGTGCTTGATTCATGTTTGCATCTCCCAGAGTTGAGTATAAAGCTTTGCCCATAGTGACACCAAGTGAAATTTTAGATTTGTTAAGCAATGTGTAGGATACATTTTATAACTAGTAAATGAATCCCAACATATAAAATGTTAGCACACTGCTGAGTCACTGTTTCCTGATCCTCTGACTACTTGCTTACAAGAAGATGACCTGAGCAAGTCAATCCACCTTCAACCTGGATCTACTGACAGGTCCCACTTGTGGTATTTAGTTGATCTTGTTGGCAAATTAAAAAAAAAAAAAAAAAAAATCTGGCTCAGAGTGACTTACGCTGTAAAGGACCGAGAAGCTCACAGGTAGGAAATGGTCCAAGTGGAGCTTGATTAGGGTTCTGTTTATTCTTCTCTGATTCTTGTGGCTTGGCTCTGTTCTCTATCAATTTTTTCCCTCGTACTGCATTCCCTGGACATAAAATGATGTTCATAAAATGTTGTAGCAATTTTAGGCTTCACATTTGCTCACTGCACTGTATAGAAGAGAGAATGAACAACTTCGTCCCAGAATCCCCAGAAAAGGTCGTGCTGATTGGGCACATAGGGTTTGCCTAAGGTCTAAGTTACCTGGAAATGTGGCAATATAGGCTAAATCACCCTGGATGGTACTCATGAGCGGTATTGTTGACCTGATGGATATGACTCTGTGTGTGTGTGTGTGTGTGTGTGTGTGTGTGTGTGTGTGTGTGTATAAACATGTGCATTTTTTCTTTCCTCCACTTACTGTCAGTAGCACCCTCAAGTCACTGAGACGATTGAAAATCTCCCTTCTGATTGACTCCAGAGGGGTTCCCTCACTGGTTAAGACTAATGAGGGTTTTTCCTAAAGTTGATGTGGAATCAAATGCTATTACACATGCAAGAAATGGTGGGAAAGCTGCTGGGGATTCCGTCACATCTGTTATAAACTGAAGCTTTGTCTCCCACCCTTGCCAAATGCATATGTTGAACTCCCAATCCCCAGCGTGATGGTGTTTGGACTTGGGAACTTGGAGAGGTAAATAGGTTTAGAGGAGGTCATGAGGTTGGAATCCCATGACTAGATAAAAAGAAAAAGATCAGAACTGTCTCTCTTTCTCTTTCTACCATGGGAGACGATAATGAGAAAGTGAGCGTCTGCGAGGCAGGGAGAGAGATTTCACCAGAACCTGACCATCGTGGCACCCAGACCATGAGACTTCCCAGCCTTCAGAACGGTGAGAAATACATTTCTGTTGTTAAGCCACCCAGTCTACGGTATTTTTGTTATAGCAGCTGAAGATAACTAAGATAACATCCAACACACTCTCAGGCAGCCGAAAACCTCAGTTTAGGTGTCTAAGACTGGTGGCTACTCCCATCGTTCAGGACCACAATGAGACCCCAGGAAATACTTCTCCTCCTCCTAGTCCATTAAGAATACAAATGGCAATCATTTACTGCCATTATACTCGGTATTTTATGGCACCTTATCTCATGTAATATTCCCAAACTCTGCAGTCAGTATTAATATCGCCTTACAGATTGGGCAAATGAGACTCAGAGGGTCTTAGTAAACTACCAGTTACCACAGCTGGTAAGAGGCTATACCAGGTACATATTTTCTGTAAAGGGCCAGATAGTGAATATTTTTGGCTCTGTGGGAGATGTAGTCTGTCACAAATACTGTGTCACAAACACAGCCATATACAACATGAAACAAAGGAGCAAATGGCTGAGTTCCAATAAAATTTATTTATAATCACTACAATTTGAATTTCATATAATTTGCACGTATCATTAAATATCCTTCTTCTTTTGATAATTCTTAATCACATACAAGTGCGAAAACCATTCTTAGATTATAAATATATCAAAAAAGGAGATAGGCTGGATTTGGCCTGTGGGTCATAGTTTGCTGATTTCCGGGGACACACCATATTGCCACCCGGAAAAGTCTCATTGGATTCTAGGACAGAACTGGGAGCACATTTGTGCCCATCTTGTTGCGGCGGCACCGCTATTATCACCTTCTTATGGAAAAGGCACTCCGTGCCCCCATTGTCACTGACCGACAGTCTGGGGTCTGGAGACAGAGTGAGGGCTTGCAGTTCTTCATGACTCTGGACCATTGGGTCAACCTATCTACTTAGATTCAAGATTTCATTGGTCACAAGGGCATGTCCTATGATCTACTGGATCTTGTAGAATGCCCCAAATCCCACTAGTGATGTCATCTCTTTATTGGGCTACCATAGTGTATAATTTTGCATTCACTAAAAAAAAGATATTTTTAAAATTACATTATTTTTTCAGTGTGTGCTTTCGTTTTGAGCAGAAACATTAAAAGGCTGGATTGGAGGAGCAAGTGTTTGATGGCTTCTTTCTTTCCCTCGTTAAGAAACAGACCACGCCACTGAAGGCAGTAGGGGACCAACACCTGTCATTTAGCACCAGCTGAACTTGCTCGCAGCGATTCATCCTGGACCACATTCAGGACCAGCCTGAGGCAGAGGCAAGTGAGGCAGCTGCCTGAGGGACAATCAGCACAAACTTGGAACAGGTGCCTGGAGTCCTGAATACTTCAAATATTTAAGATGGGAGCCTTGCCCACAAGTAATTTTAAATACATACATTTATCTTCTGGTTTTGCCTTCAAGCCTATTTTGTAAAAGCATTTCAGTTTTGTTGTATAGGTTCATTGTTCATTTCAGGCAAGTTTTAGGTATTTTTCCTTTTTTTTTTTTTTTCAGTTTTTACGGGATGAGTCAATATATTGTCAAACACTCAGCGTAGTGATCTGTTTTACATATCCAGATTACTAAGGTATGACTGTATGGAAATGAAAATCTCTAAACTAAGAAAATAAAGCCTCCTTCTTAAAAAATCTTTCAGCACAAAAATATAAGGTACATGACAATTTTGCCTTTAGGACTTAATTTTTTTAAAATTACAGTTTATTGGGGTGACAATTGCTAGTAAAGTTACATAGATTTCAGGAGTACAGTTCTGTAATACATCATCTATATATCACATTGTGTGTTCACCACCCAGAGTCAGTTCTCTTTCTGTCACCATGTATTTGATCCCCCTTACCCTCATCTCCCACTCCCTTCCCTTCCTACCCTCTGATAACCACTAAACTATTGTCCGTGTCTGAGTTTTTATTTCTTCATTTGTTTGTCTTGTTCTTTTGTTGTTTTCAGTTTTATATACCACATATCAGTGAAATCATATGGTTCTTGACTTTTTCTGTCTGACTTTTCGCTTAGCATAATAATCTCAAGATCCATCCACGTTGTCGCAAATGGCGCTATTTCATATTTTCTTATGGCAGAATAGTATCCCATTGTGTATATATACCACATCTTCTTAATCGTGTCATCTATCAAAGGAAACTTTGGTTAATTTAGTTCTGATATCGAGTTATAACAGGCAAGAAGAAAGGAGTCTAGTGGCTTCCAGACATGGCCGTATGGAGCCATTAGTGAGCATTTGTGACCGTGGCTGTAGAGGGCAGCCCTTTGTCTCCTGAATGCAATTGAAGGTGAGACTTGGGTGTCTTAAATGCTTGGTAATCACATATGGATCTTTCCTTCACCTTCTGCTCTCTGGAGTGAGGTCAGCCTCCAAACATATGGCCCTGGGAGTTAGCTCTCATGGCCGTATGACAAGATCAAGGCTGCTAGAAGGATGTCATTTGAACACCTTGTTCTGTAATTTTGTTTGCTCTTTGTTGTTGTTATTGTTATTATTTTGGGGTTTATTTTTTGATTGGAGGTTCTCATTTTAACCACAGCCTTATATGTGTAATTCATGTAATTCACTTTTTTGATCAATGTGGGACAGCGAAAACGTAAGGATTTGTCAAATGCCTTTGAGCCTTCATTTTGTTTATCCATTTTCACAATTTTGATTCTATTTGATACATTTCTTCTGGATCACTTATATTGCAATTATTCGTAGAAAATGCTATCATTATTATATAGTATGCCTGTTAACAAAGATGCATTTACTGTGCATTACATGTTGTTGATGGAAATTTTATAGATACGGGAAAACCATTTACTCACTCTTTCATGAAATTATACTTATTGAATTCCTGCCATGTTCCAAGCCCTCTTCGGGCACTGGGGACACAGTTTAGAACAGGACAGACATGTTTGGCCACCCTGATGCAACTACCAGTCTAATGAAAGAGGTATAAAGTAAGTAAGAAATATTGGGATGTATTTCAGAATACAATGTCTTATTGCATGCAAATACCATTAAATACTAACTCTAGTAATGTTAAATGTGTTACCCTCCCCAAATGCATATGTGATTTGAAGTGGAAAATATGGTAACTGGGTCCAGCTAAAATCTGGGTGTGGCAGAGTCTGGAGAAGAAGTTGCTGGGTAGCTAGCTCAGTGCTGGGAAGATAGTCATAAGATTTGGGACCATCAGAAAGGGTTACATGCATCCTAACAACTGTCATTGACTGTAGATACTGTTCCAATTTTTCAGCTGAGGAAACTGAAGCTCTGAGAAGTTAAGTGCCCAAGAAAATCTGGCCACTAAGTGGTTTGGCTAAGATCTGGAGAGACGGCTACATGTTGATGAAGATCATGTACTCCAGCCGTAACACTTAGGTCCAGCCTCCGCTGCTCACTGGCTTTGTGGTCTTAGGCATGTTGCTAAACCTGTGAGTATTTCAGTTTCTTTATCTGTCAAGTTGGTACGTGAAGAATACCTCCCTCATTTGAGTTACTGTGGGGATTAGATCAGTTAATGTTAACCAAGAGCTTAGAACTGTGCAGAGCACATAACTAGACCAAAATAAGTATTTGCTAAATAAAATAAATGTTTAAATTATGAGTACCAGGTCTGTCTGACTCCATAAACTGCTGTCCTGATATGACCCCATGTGGACTCTTCGGATGCAGTTACAAGTACTAGGTTTATTCGTCTTCCTTCTCTCTCCCATCAACATAGCCCTTTGATGTCAGAAGAGAAGAGTGAGGGGTAGGATGAAAGTAAGAGAACATGAATTCTCCATTCTGTCATTATGGCCACCATGCTGACTCTTTCTGAAAATGGACCAAACTGGGTTTGTTTTCTGGGTAAGTTCGACAAACTTATTGTTACTCCAGGGCATCTTTGGAAAGGAAAAAGAAACCAAAACAAACAGCAATATAAACTCTCTCCTCTGGGTTTGTTAATGTATAGTGTGTCATTTAGAAAGAAGACTTTTTTCATCCTCCAATTGATGTTTTTAGATAAAACAGTTGAGCTCATATAAACAACCCTGAGTCTTCTTCCCAGAGGATGTATTAATCAAGGTATTACTGCTGGGTAGAAGTTGAGTCATTTAGCATCTTTTTGACAACAATTAAATAAACTCACCATTATTTATTTTATTTTAAATATATTTAAATAAATACAAAATTTCTAACCGTCGGTGACAAAGTAAATGTTACTGTGATGCTTTTGGATATATCAAGTATTATTTCACACCATAGGACACAATTATATGTTCAGATACAAAAAATCTGATCGAAAATAGTCTTTTTTTATTGCCTAGACATGGGAACTGTCAAATAAATATCAGTTTGATCTGCTTAGTTATTTATAACCTCTAATAAAACAGATAAATCAACTGAGCCCAGTATCTCCTTGAAGTCTAGAAATGCTGTTTTCTAGATTTTAAAAAGTGTTTGCTTATCAACACCCAGAGAACAAATAAATCTTATGATTAATTCTTCATAGTCTGATTCATACCATTCACTGAATGCAATTTAAATTAAGTTGTAAAAATGTCTGATCCACAATAAGCAGGTTGATGTTTTATCAAATTATGCTAAGTATTTAAAAAATAGAAAGGTAACTTAGGCTATCTATATTTTATTTTATCCTTTTAAAGGGTATAACACCTCAGTAAGGTAGAGTAACCACTCTAAATCCAATTATTTGAAGTTTTATATTAAATTGTTTTCCAAAATCTATGTGTTGGCCTCAACAGAACCATAACAAGTTTAAATGAAAAAAATTAAAAATATGCATGAACATATGTTTTTCAGGGAACAATACAAATCTCCAGCTTCACCTTTATAATCAAATTAAATTGATTTTAAAATGTACTATTTCTCTGTTATTTGTCATCTTCTGGAAAAGTTTAAATTCCCTAACCTTTGCACTGACTGCTTGGTTGGGAATACCAAGTCATCCAGTTAAAAAATATATTTGATAACTTAGTTTAATCCTTTTTACATGGAGAATAATTGTACATCTCCCACAATGTTGTGAGAATTACATGGAAAGCTCTTGGGAAAAGTGCTTGGCACATATCAAACACTCAAAAAATTTAGGCATTATTGTTAATATGAAAATAAAGAATGTATATTAAGGCACCTGCCTGGCCAAAAAGCCCTCGAGAAATATTTATTCTTTTCTTGTATTATTTAGTATTTTGTCTTTTCTTTCTCATCTATACTTCCAAGAGGGTATTATGTTTATTATTATCGTTTCTTAAGTTCCATACATAAAAGTAAGACCCTTAAAAGAAATGAAGTTGATTAATTGATGTGTATGTTTACTAACTGCTGAACTTCTCTGTGGCAGAGACAATGCTCATGTTTTGTGTATACAAACAGGAAACACGCATGGACTGTACCTTTGAGTCTAAGAACCTCACCTCTTGGAAGAAGATGGAGGATGAAATGGTTTTACATCTTTGCCATTCATGGGTTAAGCATCAAAATGGGAGTATCAAATAACCCAGAACCCAAAACTCCGTGAGTTTGGAAGCCAATGCCAAATGTTTCTTAAACACATTTCCAATATCATCTCATAGCAGCTGTGTATTGGTTGCTTACTTACATCCACTTATATAAGGACTGAGGTTTTTTGTTCGCTGCTTTTGTAGTCATAACGATTTGGATATTGAAATAAAGGCTTACAAACAGAAAAACAAAATAACAATGAGAATGAAATAATAACACAAACCAGTAACATAAAGAATGTCAAATTGCAGTAATAGGATTTCAAAAGAGGGAAAAAGTAATCAGGGTGGAATTTTGTTGAAAGGTTTTCTGGAAAAGAAAGGGTTTTAATTGATCCCTGACACATGTAGGACCTAAATATCTAGAGATCATAGAAGGAAGAAAATTTAGGCTTGTGTAAAATTTTTAGGTTCACAGAAGCACAAATATGAGAAAGTTCAAATGGAGGGCACTTTGTTGGCACATACTGTTTCTTGGCTACACCAAGGAAGAGTTTATGGGAGATTCCAGGGACACGCATATGGATTTGGGGTTCCTTGATTACAATGTAACAGGATTTTCTTCTGTAAGCATGGTAACCATATTTGATAGTTACAGTACTCACATTTGAGTTACAGTACCCATATTTGATATAGCACATGTATTTTATATTCAATAAATAATTCAAAATAAAAAAAAGTGTAATATGCTTGTATTCACACTTTCACAAATTGTATTTTGAAGACAGGAAGTACTAAAGTAGGGACCCAATTAGGAATTTAGCTAACAGTCCAATAGGAAACAAGAAACAACTAAAGTACTTAATGTATATAAAGTTGAAAAAAATCATACTCAATAGCCTATGTTAATAAACCACAGTAATTCAAATTGGCTAAATTATAGAGAACAAATTTTTAAATATCAGTACAGTGAATACAGTTAACTACAGGAGACTTTTTTCTCAGATCTCTGACAAATACTATGGAAGCAGGTTGAACACATGAGATTCAGTAGCTCAAGTCCTTTTTTTCTGAGTTTTAGTTATTGCATACAGTTTGCTAAAAGCATTAAGACAATGTGTTAGTAAGGAACTGATTTCACCCTGAATCCCATCATTATAACCTGTTACTGTTTTCACTTCCTTCTAGTTTTCTTAAAGTCATTATCTATATGAAAACCTCTTTTAAAAAAGGCCTAATTATTAAATACCTGCATTAAATACCTGCATAAATACCTGTAGTCTTCATTTTCACTAACGCCACTGCATATATTTTTCAAGTTGTTTCAGTATTCATAATTACAATTGTAATGGCTACTGATTTTTTAAATTTAGTGTCTCATAATTTACTACCTTCCTATTGTTGGATATTTAGATTGTTTCCTTTTATCCCCCCACTGGCAGAGTTAATGGGGTAATTAATAATTTTGTGCATATAGTTGTGTTCGTCCTTTGAATTATTTCCTTAGGATAAATTATCAGGAGAGATATTACTGGGTCAAAAGGTATAAAGGTTTTTATAGCTTTTCAGACAGGCTGCCAAATTGCTTTCCAAAAGGATTTTACTACATCAATTTATAATACCCCAGGTGACTCTCCTGATCATAATGCATATATTTCCACTTACTTTCTATCCCATACTATCCATTACAGAATCTTCTGCAAGTATGCAGTCTGTGGATCATGTGGACTATTCTTATTTCATCTCTATTGTTTCAAAGATAATCATACCGTCTTTTATTGCCTTAATACCATGAAGGAACTCCTGTTCCCACTTGTGGCACCATGCAGAATCACTAACATCTAGGATTTTTCTTACAGCAAACAGTGAGCACTTAGCACTTTTGCCTCCCTGGGAGAAATTTTGAAAACTCTTCACAAAGGGAAGAATAGTGAATTAAGGCAGGATCAGTGACACCAAGTATTTGTTGAACTAACTAGGCTTTCCTGACCTCCCAAAGATGTTAGAATCCAATCTAGTATTTTATCTCATCGATAAATTATTTATAAATCCATGATTACTTATGATTTCATCCAGTCCCTCCAGTTCAGGAAGGCATTATTGTTGCAGCATGGTCCCCTCAAACATATTAGGCTCAAGGACCATAAGAGCTTTCATCTGGTGTAAGACTTGGCCTCAGATTCTGGTGCCATGACATACAAATCGCATGGCCGTGGAAAGTAGCATGAATTCTCTGAGCTTTGAAATCCTGATCCATTAAATGAGGATGTTATTAAGTCCTACTTTATCCTACTGTGAAGGCTGCATGAGATAACACATAGTGAGTGCCTAGAATATGGCACACCCCCAATAAATATTATGTGTTATGAGACAGTAGCACAGATCACGTTTTCTCTATTGAAGTTATTTAAAATACAGCAAGAAGCCCAATGGTGAGATAATCTCACATACTGTTTCAGCTATACTGAGAATTTTTCTGAAACATTTTTCAGCCATGGGTGTATTTGAACATTTGTTGAAATCTTTCAGTCCTTTGTCCTTAGAAAACTAGAAACTTCACATCTTGGCCTTCCACACTGAGTCCACTAACTTCAGGTTAAAGCTCTTGTTTTTATATATCTAATTTCAAACGTGAAGAAACTAATTCTCCAAGTATTTATAAAGTCTGTTCAATATTGCATAATTATGTAAAAAACATAAAACAAAAGTAACTATACCTGCTATTTTTCCTATAAATTTATATTTAAAAATGTCCAATGAATGCTGAGGTTCTTAACTGTTACCTCTACTAAGATGCCAACTTTTTGTAAAAAAAAAAATGAAAACTGTAAAACAAAGTCATTTTTAGGAAAAGAAAATATTTGATCATTTTGATTGTGTCTTCCCTGACAATTTCATGGTACACTCTCTAGACAATATAGAAATTTTACTTCTTTACTTTTTCTAATTTACATTTTCTAGTGTATCACTCCCACCTAGTCTGTGTTCCATACCAGAAAGAATCAGCACATTTAGTTGTGTGGTATCGATCTTCATTACTAACTCAGAGGCAAATGAAAAAAGAGAATTCTTGGAGTGGCCAGTTGGTTAGAATGAAAGCCCTCAACAACAAGGTTGCCAGTTCAATTCCCACATGGGATGGTGGACTGCGGCCCCTGCAACTAAATATTGAAAATAGCGACTGGACTTGGAGCTGAGCTGCGCCCTCCACAACTAGATTGAAGTACAACTACATAGAACTGATTGACCCTGGATAAACGCACTGTCCCCCAATATTCCCCAGTAAAATTTATTTTAAAGAATTTTACTGTGGTTTACTTCTTTGTAGTATCTAATTATGTATACATTTCTGTACATCTTAATGCTTTCAAAATTCAAAGAAAAAATGCAAGTAGTCTTTTTTTTACAAAATTAGGGGGAGAAATCTGCAATTAAAGGAAAATGTCTACCCACAAGAATTCACGAATTGCCCCCCTGCCCCAATCTCATTAAACTAGTAAAGCAGCAATGTACCATTTAAATGAAGTTGCAAAACTGTCTCTGTGTTGTAGGGAAGGTGGTATGTGAAAGAAGATTTTTTTTGTAACAAAACATTTTTAAAAAGGCAAAAAAAAAAAAGGGAATAATGTAATTTTCAAGAACATCACAAAAATTTACAAGAATGAAAAGAATTACTTCCATTTACAAAGCTAGGTGTTCCGTTTCATAATAGAAAATTGAAAGAGACCTCTAACTTCATCTGAAAAGCCACAACATTGTGGATAACCTTTAAATTCATTCACAGAGTTGTACAAACCTGTGACAGAGCAAAGGATGCAATAAAACCTAAGTAAATTAAATTAAAAAAAATGATAAGCCCCTCATAGGAAAGAAGAGACTCATAGCCATCCTCATTTATGAGAGAGGGAAGAATTCATCAACAGGAAGGATAAAATAGTCAAACTTTTAACCGTAAACAAACTTAATTGCTGCTTATGGGCTGGGGTGACAGATTAGAATTTGAGAAGCCCCACACTCATTGATGTTCTAATTGCTCCCAAGGATTTTCAACTGTAGGGGCCAGTATGCCAGACATTGGGGGTAATGTTGAACAAATGAAACAAAACTCCTTGCAGTGCATGAGGCCTCCCCCAAGTGCAACACAATAGTTGTCTAAATAGGAATGAAGGAGAGAGCCAGAGAGGTGAAAATAACCTATTTGATATATTCTAGACCCTCAATTACTTAGGGCTAGGGGAAGGAGAATATTGTTTAGATAAATCAATGTGAAGTACTCTGATATTCACCTACCAAAAGCTAGAAAATGGTGCAGGAGAGCTGAGAAAAACATCTCTGAGGAACTGTGAGCATCTACAGATCATAAGGTGGTCTGCTTATTAAGGCGTGGAGCAAAATATTAGGGGGGGGGAAATTGGAGAGGAAAGAGAACTCTCCAATGATCCCCAAAACAGATTTCCTGGCTGTAATCACACAGAGCTCTCTAGGATCTTGTCAGTATTGATACATCAAGTTTTGCTAAAAAGTAGATCCTGACCCTGCCCACAAACATTTGAATCTAATGATGAACAGAATCAAACTAAAGCTACAACGAATTCCTCACCCAGCTGAAATAATCACTCCCTTGTTTTAGTGTCCTGATTGGAGAAAAAGTGTGATCTTTTCTGAAAGTAAATGTTTTGACATGCAATAAAATATTAAAAGACAACAAAATGTGAAATAGTCAACAAAAGAAGATCCAGAGATTACTCATGTGTTGGAATTATCAGAAAGAAACTATAAAATAGCTATCATAAAAATATGAAATGATGTAGTGGAAAAAATGGACAGTATTCATGAAAAGATAAGAAAATCAAATGGAAATGGTAGAAATGGAAAACACAAAATCAAAAATAAAGTATAAATTAGGTAGTTTTGGCATCAGATTGTCCATGACACAGGAAAGGATCAGTGAACATGAAGATTGGTTAATAGAAACCATTCAACTGAAACCCAAGAGGACAGAGAATTAAAAATTGTGGTAATTTCAGAACGTGTCCATAAATTCTTTGATACTCTCCCATCAACAGGAGGCTTTGGTGTTTCCTTGACAAACGGAATGCGGTTAAAGTTATACTTTTGAGATTTGTGAGAGTAGCTTAAAGAAGGCTATGACACTTCTGTTATTCTCTCCAAGGATTCTAACTCTTGGAATCCAGCACCGTGCTGTGAGAAAGCTCAGGACAAATGGAGACGACACAGGTAGGTGTTTGGCTACCAGTCTCCACTGAAGCCCCAGCTGACAACAAGTTTCAACCAGCAGGCACATGAGTGAGAAAGTATTTGAGATAAGTCTAGCTGATGCCATTGTCTGATTTAAATCAAATGAGAAATACAGAGTGAGAACCAACTAGCTGACCCCCGTCAATGACAAGTCCATATGAGATAACAATACATGTTTATTTTTCACTCCACTAAATTTGGGATTGTTTGATACACAGTATTAGGTACCTGGAACATAAGTAGAGTGAGATCTATAAATAAACACTAAACAATTTAATGTGTCTTATAAATGGGTCTCAGAAGAAAAGGAGAGAGAGAGAATAAGGAAAATGGCTAAAAGAGATCAATCGAGAAATAAATTTTAAAAAATACAGCAAACTCAAAGAAAGAGAAATACAAAGAAAACACACCTGTATGAGTGTATTTGTGTGTGTGAGTTGTGTGTGTGTGTGTGGGGGGGGTTTATGTGTACACGTGTATAGGACTTATAAAACAAAAATTTTAAAACACATTGTCATGCAGGGTGTCATGCGCGGTCTCAACTCCCGCTTGCCGCACAAGAACGCAGGATATGTGGCGAGGCCAAAAAGGAACACCACGGAGCCATAGATAGGGGAGTCATACCACTATATTCTCGCTGGCGGCTGGGTTGGAGACACAGGTAGCAGGAGCCACACGATCCACAATCTGCCATCTGCTTCTCTGCCAACCAACCTCACTTGCTAACTGCAATCCGCGCTTGCTAGCCCAGCCACGGCAGTTATATCAGTGGCCAATGGCTGGTTACAGCTGATGGCCATCTACTACCCGAGCCAGCACCTTTCCACATGAGACCAAGAGCCTAGAAACTGCTCTCTGGGACTTCGTCCCCACAATCCACCCCTACTGGGTCTCGCCTTACAATCTACATGACAAGCGTTTTCCACGAGGGGCTCTGTGTCAGGAACCCAGCTCACGAGAAAAAGTGTCAGTCCAGTTCAAGTAATGTCCCGGGGGTATCCCTAGATGTCCACCTACTTTCTGGGCACAATCAAGGTTTCTAAGGGTACTGCCAGCCTTTCTGGACACAGCCAGACTTCCTGGGCACAGCTAGGGTTCTCAGGGCACTGTGCTGGAACAATAGTGGCTCACAGCCAAGGTGCTTACATATTCTCCCTGGCTGCCGGGCGAGACACAGGAAGGAAACATCCACCAGTTCCCCTACATGGTGGTACATTCCCAAGCAAACGGTCAAGCGATCCATCACACATCAGGGATGGAAGGCAATTCCCCGTAGTCCAGTCATTTGCCAGGGTTGTTCGTTGGCCTCACAATGTGTGCCCTCCCCACAAGGCGGGGGCTCTAAGTCCTCCCCAACCTGAGGGTGAGGGACGACCTTGACTTCACCCATATTCTCTACCAAGGACTCACAAGCGTTTCTTCCTGAGACTACAAGTCCCACATCTGGGCTGCCTCAGCAAGCACTGCCCAGCAACAACCTTCGCTTTCTCTGGCCTATGCTGGTTGGAGAACCATCCACATCTTCCCACCCTTCCACGGGGGTCCGATTTTGAGAACAGTGGCCACTGGGCACCACATGCTGTGTGGGGACCACATGTCCTCCTGCCCAGAGTCAAGCATCATTCTTACCTGTCCGGAATCTTGCTTGCCACGCCAGGTATCCGTGTGGGTGGTGGCCCTGGTGTAAGATGATCACAACTCCAGGAGCCTATGGCAGCAGTGGACCACCAAAAAGCAGGCGACGCCTGATATGGCCAACAGGGTGGCGTGCCATCTGGAGGCTCAAGAGGACCACCAATTCACCGAGGGGTCACGTTTCTCCCAGGCAGACCGCGTTTCCTGCTTCTGGTGCTGCTCCTCACTGGCCTCCCGAGACTGACTGTTCATACGCACAAACTGTTCCACTGCCTTTCGGAGAGTTTTGGCTGGCGCCATACACTGCTTGCTGCGCCATGTCATGCAGGGTGCTATGCGGGGTCTCAGCTCCTGCTCCCCACATAAGAACGCAGGACATGTGAGGCCAAAAAGAAACACCCACGGAGCCATAGATAGGGGAGTCCTACCACTATTTTCTCGCTGGCGGCTGCGTTGGAGACACAGGAAGCAGGAGCCACACGATCCACAATCTGTCGTCTGCTTCTCAGCCAGCCAACCCCACTTGCTAACTGCAATCAGCGCTTGCTAGCTCAGCCACGGCAGTTATATCAGTGGTCAATTGCTAACTGGTCACAGCTGATGACCATCTACTACCCGAGCCAGCACCTTTCCATGTGAGGCCGAGAGCCTGGAAACTGCTCTCTGGGACTCTGTCCCCACACACATAGTAATTTAAACCAAACAGAAAAAATTCCTATTGTTGGTATAAACTTTGAATTGTTAGTGCTTTCCCCAGAATATTCTGAACTATCTTTAGAATTAAAAATACATATTTTTTTGTACAAGTAATTCTATTTAGGGATTTTATTTGACAGATTAAAAAGTACCAGACCTGGGAACACAGGAAACAAGAGTAACAAAGTGACTGTGGAACAACAACAACAACAAAATGTCCTTCAATAGGAAAGCAATTTAAAACATTAAATTGTGAGACATACATATCCTGGGTGTTCTGTAGCTATGAACAATAATGACATTAGAACTGTATACCCATTGCAATGTGGAGAAGTGGTAATATCAACTCAACTGAATGAAAGCAATAAGGTGGTTGTTGTCTGTAATCAATACACACAACTAGAAGACACTTAACTTTTTAGTATGACTAGATCTTGGTAATTCTAACAATATCATTAATAATACAATTCTCTCCACCAGTCAAGAATCCCTCTCACCACTCCCCTCCCCTTGGTATCCCATTATGTGTCAGTTAAGTTGAAAAGATTCCCACGAGGTGCCATTGAGTGGCAAAAGAAAAATGCAAATTGTGTGCATCATATTATTTTATTTTTAATGACCAAACTCCTGTATCTATATGCATATTTATGTGAACATATATATCAGATATAATGCATATGGTACATGCATATTCATGTATATGATTAAAATGATTATCTGAGCATGAGGAAAAAGGTGGAAAGTTACTAGATGGTTAACATGGGCTCTGGGGCTAGTGAAGAGGAAAGAGAAAGAAATACAGAAAAGATAAGCATAAATGCTGTTAAATACTGCATTAAAAATGTATGTATGATTTTATTATATGCGTACATTCATATATATGGGTGAAAATAAGAAATCATTTTTAATAATTTCAAAATCAAACAAAAATTTAAACATTTAGTACTCTTTAACTGAAAATGTGGGATCCGGATTTCAGAAGACGTAAGGATCTGAAACTCCATGTAAAAAGATGGGCTAAAAAAACCAGGTTTGGAAGAGAGTCAATAAACCCACATCCAAACCCTAAAATCCAAGATTTACTCCACTGAGAGGTTCTAATCATTGCTTAAATTGCCAAGTTTAGTACGATATGAACATATAAATATTATAGTCACCCATCATTCCAGTGCAAATTAGTATTCAGGATGAAGACTAACTTATAAAATACTGTTTTCTTTAAAATGAACATAGTCAAATGGTTAGCAGAGAGTTTCAATATTTTTTTTTAATTAAAGTTTATTGGGGTGACAATGGTTAGTAAAGTTACATAGGTTTCAAGTGTACAATTCTGTAATATAGCTTAATTTTGACTTCATTATTTCCTACATTTGACTGCTTGTTTAGTTATCTAAGAAACTGTGGCACAAATGACTTAAAATTTTATTGTAATCTTATAAACATGAAAGCAAAGCCTCCACTTGTTGTAAGAAAGCAGAGCTGGGTGAGGGTTGGGGGTGATGGTTTGTACCTGACACAAGCAAACATTTTAATTGTATCTAATCAGAAACAGATTTGGGGTTAAATTCCAGTGTCAAATCCAGCAGTCTGCACTGAGGAATCTGCACAGAGGCATGATGGATGTCTCCATTAGTCATTCAGGCTGCTTTGTTCATGTCACTGTGACCTTGCAGAGAACACAGTGTCCTTAGAGACTTTAAAATCATGATCTAGGTGAACCTCATAAAGTACGTTAGGCTATAATTCTACCCCATGTAAAAGACTGTGAATTTACTGAAAGATATTTAAAAGTATTTTTTTTTGTAATCTAAATTAATTAAAGTATATTAGCGTTCAGGGACTCACCTGCTTGTATTAAAGTCACTAGATTGATAGCAACTTATAAATAAACAGGAACAGTTCAATATTTTAAAATAATTCTTTTAATTTAGACAGCAAGACAATACAAAGAGTCAAACAGAGTGTTGCCACATAAGATTTTTTATTACTAGGCCGACATTAGTCACTAGATAGTGTTGAATTTTTCCTACAAAGAAAAATAAATATCATTTTTCATAAAGAGCTTCACTTGCACTCTCTCCAATTAACGAATGGCTATGAAATAGGTTATCGTCTTTCATTCAAAAAATAAGTATTGAGTTAGATAAACATTTTATTCTAAGTTTCGGATGCTTGCTGATAATAGATCGACTAACAAAACATAAGCCTGTTCTCAAAACATTTACAGACTCAACTAGAATACAATGTGAAAGGCAGCAAATTTATGTTACTAGAAGGAATCATGCAAGCATAGAAAATTATAAATAGCATAATTTTGGGTTAGATTATTTATGTATTTTTGTCTTAGCAGTTCCAAGATTAGGATCATGGCCACACATTGCTCTAATTAAGTATTTAAAATCCAAGCCATAGGACCACTTACAAGGTTTTGGAGATTATCAAGCTGCCAAAACTGTATGAGTGAGGCAAGAGTGAGATCATATTTTTATTCCAAATTCTACATCATAACAAATAGAAATACATCAAGTCCACTTTGTTTTCAGAGAAACGAAACTTAAATTTCTCAGACATGGAAGTATGATTAGGAATTTGAATCTGTTCTCTTTGGAATAGACTCCATTTTGGAGTCTAATTTCTTGCACATATATGAAAATGGATCATTCAACACTAGCGAACATCCTGACAGGTACCCTTCTCTCCAATGCTCTGAAATTAGATGATGAAGAATAAAGACAATTCAATATTTCCTCAGATTGTAGGCAAATAGCCTGTAAGTTCCAATGACTATTTGACAAAGAATTTGGCTTGTAGTTTTTCTAAGCAAGCTGCACACGTAAACTAGGTATTGTATTTGGAAGCATAGACTTTTCAATTCAGCACATAAATACAGAATACAGTCTCTACTACAGTACAAGTGTATACTCTACTGATAAAGTAAGGCTTCAGTAAGTTTCAACTCTAGAGTATGATGGACTATATGGCACACCTATTTACTATTATCAATTTGTGAATAGATTAGTTTATTACCTGAATGAGTCATCTGTATTCTGTACTTATGTGCTGAATTGAAAAGTCTATACTTCCAAATACAACACCTAGTTTACATGTGATAGATGCTCAAGAAACAGTTTCATTAAAAAGTTTTCCAAGTAGACTTTAATTTTATTTGGCAACTGGTTCAATTCTTGTAGGTTTTCAGTACACAGATATGGGAAACACTGTGTGCGATAAGATTAAATAATCAGAACAATCTTGGTTAAATAATGGACTCTATTGGGCTAGTCTAAACTGCCTGAAGATCAGAAAGCAATGAAATGGTAAATTGAGTAGTTAAAATAAGTCCGACAAGCATCCAGAGCTGCATTAATACTTCCCCCCATTGTATGCAGAGCTGAAGGACTACCAGTAACGTGCCCACCAGCTCAACCAGCCAATGGGCTACAAATAGCTCAGCTCACCATACTCTCTTCCCTGACAGTTGAATCTTGCCCTAAGCAACTCAGAGATGAAGATAAATGGGTGAAATTGATTCTTCTCAAAATTGAAGACCTTAAGAGATTAGCTATTAATATCTGCTACCTGATCTTGGGTAAGATCCAAGCTCTTGTCCTTCCTGAGGCCCAATTGATTTTTAGCTATCCCTTTGATTCTGAGCGCCTTCTTCGTATCTTTTTAATAAGTTTCTTTTTGAAAAATAATTTAGCTAAGAGTTTCTGTTGTGTTCATATTTAAAAAAAATAGCAATAAATATCATATGCATCAGCAGGGTATTTTTTAATTGTATCTTTGGCCTCAACAGCAGGTGGAGATTAAATTGTTAAGATTTATAAGTCAATAAGTCACCCGGGAAATAAAGTGTAAGAGAGCTAGAATGATCCTTTTATCAAAAAACAAACAAGTATGGCTAAGGCTTGTGGTCCTAAGATGCATCTGAAGTAGGTAGCTGTTCAAAGCATTCGATGTGGGATAAACCACTGATGTGTTTGCTCCTCGTCCATCTACCAGTTCCCAGGAGCTGAGAGAATATCTCACCCCATCACTTACCTAAGAAACACTCTTAAGTATGCCCTGACAGTAGAGGAAGTAAAGATATGCAGTCAGTGGTTCACTAAGATTGATGGCAAGGTCTGAACTGATATAACCTACCCTGCTGATTTTATGGAGGTCATCAGTATTGACAAGACCGGAGAGAATTTTCATCTAATCTACGACACCACACATTACTTTGCCGTTCATCGTCTTACACTTGAAAAGGCCAAGTACAAGTTGTGCATCGTGGAAAAGATCATTGTGGGTACGAAGGAATCCCTCATCTGGTGAATGGTGTTACTCACACCATCTGCTACCCTGACCCCTCGTCAAGGTGAACATCATTCAGATTGATTTGGAGACTGACAAGGTTACTGATTTCATCAAGTCTGCTACTGGTAACTTGTGTATGGTTATTGGAGCTGCTGACCTGGGAAGAATTAGTGTGTTCACCAACACAGAGACACATCCTGGTTCTTTTGATGTGGTTTGTGTGAAAGATGCCAACAGCAACAGCTTTCACCCTGCTCGCCAATATTTTTGTTGTTGGTAAAGGCAATAAATCATGGAATTTTCTTCCCCTAGAAAAAGCTATTCTTCTCACTGCTGAAGAGAGAGACATAGTGTGGTGGCCAAACAAAGCATTGGGTGAAATGATTTCTAAGTGACTTGATCAGAAGGGTTTTTGTGCTTAATTAAAGATAATGCAGTGATTAAAAAACAAAGGGTGTCCAAGTAATGTAACATATGGCTATCATTCAAAGTGGCCCTTTGTCAGCCTCAGTGATAAAATTGCCAGTGAAAGAGACAGAAGAAATGCATACATTCGATGACTTACTTGCCATCACTTGCCATCTATCTATCTATCTATCATCTCTCTAATAAATTTAATTTTTTGTCTTGTGGCAAAATTGATTTTAAGTTTCGTTGATCTTTCAAAGGTTTAAAGTTCACAAGGCGATCTTGTTCAAATATAAATATTTTGAGCTATGGAAAACAAGAAAGGCGTATTCTTAGAAGGTCTTGGGGGCAAACTCCAAGCAGATTTTTCTAAGTGCAAAAATCTCTGGGCCTTGTATTCTATTTTAAAAATTAATATAGATTTTTGTACTCAGCTCTATAACATATCCATGGTTGGGTTTTGCTGTTGTTGTTTGCTCTTCCCATTTCTACATGACTTTGGGCAACGTTCACACTCCAGAATACATATATTGTTTATCCAGTGGCATTGAATAGAACTAGCTCATTACCATGTTCTACAGGGGACACTAAAAATATGTTTATGAAGCAAGTCTCAATGTTGCCACTGATGACAACGTTTACGTGTTTGCCTTTTGAGATAGATCATTCCCATTATCATTCTGTCATCATCAGTGGTGCCACTGTCATATTTGTCACACTTTCAGCACATATACATACTTCATTATATACATATACATATATCCACTAGAGATCAACCTGTTGTAAACAAGTGATATATGTGAGCTTATTTATTTGTTAAAGAATTAAAGAGCTATCTATTGAGGGAGGATATAACTGGAATTCGAGAACCTATTCTGGAATGACGTTGGCTCAGGAAAATGAGATCAGACCTCCTCCATAACTTAACAATGCTACAAGCTCTGTCCACATCCATATCCATTTCCTTATCAGCTCAACAGAGCTATCTGGTGACAATATGTGCCACTTTTGCTTTGTACCTGCCATCTTTCCCACCACTGGTATAGAACACCATTCTAACCCATGATATTTATCTGTTGGCCTATTGAGAACAGACCTGGAGTTGGGACCCTAGCACCTACATATCAAGGTCTGGTCAAGATCTGAAGATATCTCTAAAGACGAATAAAGAACAAAAATCCTTCCACATGGGATGTGGCCTGATGTTGACAAGGCACCAAAAAATATTGCAGTGGAGAATGAATTTGATTTCTTTGTATGTAAGCTGCTGCCGCTGCTTCTTCTTCTTTCTCCTCTTCCTCCTTCTTCTTTCAGTCCTCCCGCTTCTCCCTATCTTCCTCCTCTTCATCTCCTCTCCTTCTTTTCTTTCTCCTTCTAAGTAATTACCGGAAGGCTATTTCCATGGCCTGCCTCCCAGCAGGCACAAAGGGCAAAATAAAAACAGTAAAAACTCATTTTGTCACAGTCAGACTGAACTCTGTTGCAACTTAACTTATCCCAGGACCCTAAAGGTCAACAGTTCCTGAAAACAAACAAACAAACAAACTGGTGTTGGCATCTACTAATGTACATTTTGTATGGTACATTGTGACAGAAATATGATGTTTTCATTTCTATAGTTCCAGGCCAAAACTCACGTATGAGTATTTCAAATTTGATGTCTTCAAACTGAGTTTGTACTGGATTTTTCCCACAATCAGTAAATGCTGTACAAGTTTTATTTTCTTTCCTTGGTCAATGATCACATCATCTCCACAATCTTTTAACCCCTGGTAGCTGCCTAGACCTTTGTTCCCTCATCCTCCTACTACATCTGAACATTCTTAATCTTTTTATTCTTTCCCTACAATTCTCTCTTCAATTCCACCCCATCTAAGCTCCATCCACTCCCTACCTTCTCCAATAAGGCCATTTCTAGATGGGACTACTGAAATGGCTTTCAAAGTGGTTTTCTTGGTCTTAGGTTTTATCACTCTCCAAACTGTTTTTCATTCTGCTCCCAGAACAGAACTGAGATAAATATAATTTCTACAAAATTATCACAACTACCCATCTCTTAAAAAATGAAATTTGTGCTTTTTAATGATGCAATGATCAATTCTTTGTCCATCTCTGCAGCCTCACTTGGAGATTCCCTTTCAGTGTCCTGATTCCAAGCCACACTCAACCACTTTTAGTTCCAAGAATATGGACTTATTGAGGTTTAAATGCTCATGAGAGGTGGGAACTGGAGCTGTAGTTTAGAGCTCTTATTTACACAGGAATGCCTTATGCAAATTAAGCACCCAACACTCTAACCTCTGATCATATATCATACTTTCCCACCTGGATACCTACCAGCTGTTCCTTAGATGTGCTCCTAGAATGTTCTCCTTTCAGATACCTACTCACCTTTCAACATTCATCATATGCCACCTTTGAACTTACCCAAGAATGTGACGCATTTTTTCCCCTTTTCACCATAGCTTATTCGTATTTCTATTTTATAGTCTCCTGTCCCTTCCTTGCATTGTGATACTTTATATATCAGTCAAATATACAACCTAGTGAGGCCATTGAGGACTGAAATATTTTCCTATTCATCTTTATTTACAGAACAAATATCACCTTCTGCAAAATAAAATATGGTTCATAAATAAATAAAAGAATTGAAGTTCAAGGGGGATGGATGTTGTTTATATGGAGGACGTTGTGATGTGAATGGATGAATCTGTAGAGATTAGAACTATTTATGCACTGTAATATCTTCAAACTTTCTATCAAAGATCTTAAATATACATATATCTTGATGTTTGACAAGAGAGAAGCAACTTTAATAATACTGGGGATTTGAGGACCCTGAAAAATCAAATTTTCATCCACAAAAATCGTGTTATAGCAGGGTTGTTTTTCTTGAGGTAAGAATTCCATCCTAGCTCTTCTACATTCTAGTATACTAAAACCCAGACTAATATGCTTTAATCTTAGATCATTTAACTTTTCTCAGAATCCTCCAAGGGGGTTCCACCTTAGTGTAAAATCCAAAGTTTTCATCAGGTACTTGTTACTCTAATTCTTCACACGGATATTTGTAGCAGTTCTCTTCACATGTTTTCAATGAGTGAATGGATAAACAAGATGTGATGCATCCATACAATGGAATATTATAAAACAATAAAAAGAAATGAGCTACTAGGACATACAAGAACATTAATGAATCTAAAAGCATACTGCTAAGCTAAAGCAATCAGTCTGAAAGACCTGTGTATCATATGATTCCATTTATAAGACATTCTGGATAAGGTGAAACTAGAGAAATGATAAAAATATCAGTGGTTGCCAGTGATTTGAGGACTAGAGAGTAGAATAGGTGAGGAACAGGGGACTTTTTAGGACAGTGAAACTATTCTGTTTGACACCATATTGATCAGTTCATAACACTAGGCTTTTGCAAAAACTCACAGAACTTGAAAGGAAAAATAATGAATCTTAATGTATGCATATTTAAAACACCATTTAGAAGGTTGGGGGACTTCCAGGATGGAGCTCAGACTGTGACAAAAATATGGAACTCCATTACAAGTGCATGAAATAATTTCTCTGAAGAGATTTGGGGAAAAGAGGACTAAGTAATTTTGGAAATAAACAGAAACTGGAAAACAAAGACAAAGGGAACTGTATATAAGGACTGAACTTTATTTGGTAAATTGTTTCCCGTGAAGGTATCCGTTAATTTTGAAACCACTATATATGCATACTGAAACTGAACAATTAACCAAATAGATATAAAATGGTGGGAGTAAAGTTTCTCATGTTGTGTCGTGAGATTACAGATGAGCAAAGGGAAGAAGAAGTAACAATGAGCCATGTAGTAATTGATTAGAGTTGGAGATAATCAGTATAAACACATGTTTAGCTTAATAAAAATAAAGACTTATACATAGAGAAATAGTTACAGAAGTGCGTAAGAACATGGATTAGTACACACTCGTATATTTCCTCGCTTTTTCAGCTAAGAGGGCCTAAAAGCAACTATATCCCAGTAACAATGAGTACATCTAGTAGTCATATCTTTGTTTCAAATATTATTCTCCAACAAAAGGAACCAGGGACCCTACGAAAAATGGCTGATTCCATGGCTGAGTTAAGAATCTACAAGATGAGCATAGAGCATGTTGCAATACTAAAAAGTGGGAAGTGCCCCCCCAAAAAAAAATTAAATGGGGATATGTCAAAGGGACACAGGAGCCAATAAAAAGAGCCTCCAATGGCAAAGCTAGAATGATTTTAGCAGAAAAAATAAATAGTGTTGGTTTATAACCAATGCAAAAATAAATAGCCATGAGTCTAGACTGATTATTTAATTATAGAGTGAGGATAATTAATGGGAAAAGTTAAACAAATGTTCCATGCAGAAGTATCGTAAATAATTTATGTAGATACTCTGCCCTCAAGGACTCCCCCCACCTGCCCCCACACACACACATACACACTTATTCCCTACTTCTTAAGTGTGGGCTTCACATAGTGACGTCCTTCTAAAGAGTACAGTATGGCAAGGAGATAAAAGAGTAACTTTACAGTAGAGAAATCTGACAAAGTCTACCTCAGTCAGGAGGTCAGGTATACCTCAACAGTGATAAGTCAAGTTGATAGTATGTATCCTTGATGTGCCATGAGAATGATACTTTATAGTTGTGGTCTTATTCCCCAAAACACTGCAGCATAATCATTAGAACAACAGCAGATAAATGCCCCTCCCCCCCAATCAAGGGACATTCTAAAAAATATCTCATTCGTAGTCCTCAAAACCATCAAGGTCACCAAACAGAAGGAAAGTCCTAAAAACTGTCCCAATGAAGGGAAGCATAAGACGACATAACTTAATGACTAAATGCAATGGGGTATCCTGGGTGGGCTTCTGTAACAGAAAAGGGATATAAGGTAAACACTGGGGAAATCTGAATAAAGTATGGACTTTAGTGAATAATAACGTATTAATATTCACTCATTACTTGTGACCAATGTCTAATACTAATGTAGTATATTAGTAACAGGGAAAACTGGGTGAGCAGTATGGGAGAACTCTGTACTATCTTTGCATGTTTTTTTGTAAATCTAAAACTACTCTTTAAAAATGTTATTTTAAAAAATTAACATACATTTCCTAAAACCTTAAATACATGAGGCTAAAAAAAAAAGTGTGGATGTGTCTGTGGGCTGCTGGGATATAATTAGGAGCACATGTGTTTACATAATAATTAAGAATCTCATCTTTTATCTTTGCATTGTATTTGCGTATTTTTTTCCATCAACATGTGACTTAGAACTCCCTGTTCTCTTAACCAACTTACTTGCTTATGCAGTTTGCAGTCATCTTCAACTTGTAATTACTAATGGAAAAGTAAACTGAAGTGCCTAAGCCAAGGATTTCTAGGAGGAAAGGAGAGAGAAATGGAAATGAAAAACTGGAAGTCTATAAATGTTAAGATACCAAAGTGTAATCAATGTCCTAGACGGTAATCGATTTCCAAGGTGAATAAAATTTCCTAGGTGATAAAATTTGGAAATTAAACTCTTCAAAATTTAAATTTTACTGCTTAATGTTATAAATATTATTAGAAAAGGAATTAAAGAAGTAGTGATATTATTAACCATATTAGATCAGCACACTGAAAACTGTCTTCAACTCTGTTCTCAGTATCATGCTGTGAGAACACCATATTTGTGAAATGATTCTTAATCAGAACAACCCTGATTTGACATTTTAGGGGAAAAAAGACTATTTTATGTTAGTAGTAATCTAAGATAGATGTACTGTAAGAAAGTGCACTGTGCATCAATTTGTAAATTTTAATTATATACTCATAGATCAGAAGCAATATGATAAAAGTCTCTAAAGATGATAACTGAACTTTAGTCAGTCAGTCTGGTTATTTTAGTCTTCTTAATGCAATGAAGGCCAAGGTCAAGAAAACATCACTCTCAGTTTGAAATCAGTGAAAATAAATGACAAATGGTTCAGATTCACCATCTGCAGGAAGAATTCTCCTTACGTAGTGATATGTGTATTCATTGCTAAGGAGATAGGAAACAACCAAGTCCAGTCTTCATGATGAGAGTGCATCATTCAAAGTAAAATGAAACAAAAGGAAGACGCAACTTAATCAACTCAATTGTCACAGCATAGTTTAGAATCAGCAGGTATGGATTGGTTGGGACTGCATGGCTTTGGTGATTTTTGACGATTTTGGACCAGAAATAAGGGAAAATTTGTGTGGTGCAACCTAATGTACTTACACTTCAAGAGTGGTGGGGCACAAAAGAGAAAGAACATTGTTAATTTTCTTAGGGAAGCAGATACTTTGATTTTTGCTGACTATAGTAGTTATTTTCCTAGCAATATTCCTAAGTGTGAGAAGACTATACATTAAGATACCATACAACGTGTTGTAATTGTTCTTCCGGGAAATTCCATCTCCTTTGTAACTTGGTCCTCAGTGGTAATACGTGAATCTATAAAGTTGACTTATTGATGTAAGAAATGTTCAAACCTGTAGAGAATTTTTATAAGAGTTTATTTGAGCCAAACTAACCACATATACCAGGGCACAAGATCTCAAATGCTCTGGAGAATAACAATTTTGCAGCTTCTTTTATGCATTTGAAATTAAGGAGGGGACATAAGGAAGATTACGCGGAGGTGGGAGAAAGCAACATGGATTACAGGACAGTTAAGACTTTGCGCTTTCTTGAGGGGTCTGAAAATGTGGTCAGGTATCAGAAGGAGGGGTCTGCAAAGGGGCATTTCAAAGGTGTGCGGAGCTAGATGCGCAGAAACAATGGACAGGGTTTGCTTAAGGCAAATATTAAGTTTTTAGTGAAGAAGTTAGAGGCCTGAGGCATGACTATCCACCATGACCTGCCCAGTTAGGAATTTATGATCAGATCACACTATGAGGTGACTTTCCATAGAACCGCGTTTTTCGTCCACAGCCTCCTCAGGGAACTTGCCCACCAAAAATTGCTTGAGAGTCTACCAACTCTGGTTTTTAAGCCAGATGTGAGTACTATGTTAAAATGCTAACTTGGAATCCTGGATTATAAACAAGTTTCTTGAGAATTTGCTTAAATGAGTCAATGCCTCCGAAGCTAATCAATTACATATGTATCGAGCAGCCCTGATTTCAAGGAACTATGTTGGGAATTAAGATTAAAAAAAAAAAAAAAGTAGACTTGTAAAACCCAAAGGGCTCATAATCCGGACAGGGAGGTGAATATATACACCGTTAAGTTTAATACAAGTTCAAAGGCTTATGTGAGCCTAGAAGAGAAGGTAATTCATTCTGAGTGTTGCAACTGGAGACAATATCCCAAAAGACATAAGAGGTCAGCCGGACTTTAAACAGAGATTTGGCGCATAGAGAATTGGCAACAGAATCGTAAACCAGAGAATATGCATAGCAATATCACATAACAAGGAAGTACATGATGTGTTTGGGGGAAGGGCAAATTTTTGGTGTGAGGATGTCTTAAGACCTATGACCAGAAGATAAAAAGGTGGATTTTTGGATAGAAAAGAGTCCCAAATATCTTACTATTTCTGCCCAGTGACTGATCTACCATCTTTTCTGTCACTGAACAAAACCCTTGGGTAACATTCTTCCATCAGTATTCTCTCTCATTATCAGCAATGCTTTTCACTGTGGGAAAGAGACGTGTACCGGAATGGAGGAGGGAGGTTACAACAGATAAGTGAACAGTCCCTAGTGTGTTCTGCCCTACAGCCAAACAAAGTTAGTTTTGTTCACTGGGCTGCAGCAACAGAGAGCACATTCCAGAGGACACTTGGGAGTCGCTATGTAGGGAGTAAGGAGGGACTTGGATTTGTGTTTGGTGAGTTTAAGTAGGAATCAGGGAAGCCAGAGTCGGTTCTGAATTGGACACTGTCATATGTTTGGGTATCTTAAGAAAGGTGTCCCTGCAATGGGACGATTAAAGTGGGACTGGAGTTGTAAAGGGCAAGAAACAGTAATCACTCCTGGAGGTCAGAAGGGGGGACATGTTTGGTCGCGTTTGTGGTGTTGGCATGGCCTGTCTGTGTCCTGGTTTGAGCACTGCTTGTGTTCTGATGGGAATATTACGGCCTGGTCATCATCAAATCCTATCCTTTCTCTTGCTGATTGTCAGCAGGGCTGATTTGCATTTTTAGTTACTTTTGTCTCCAGCCACCAACATTGTTCATTCTTGCTTGAGTATCTGTTGAGGGCACATCAAAGTCATTTGTTGTTTTTGTTGTTGTTTGAGTAAGAAAGTGGTATATCTAGAATCATTGAAAAAGAATAACTATGTTTATCTTGTAAAAGATATGTTGGAAAGAGGATTCTCTGAAGCATGGAAACTAGTTAGGGGGGTATTTCAAAAATGTAGGTGAAAATTATGAGGGTCTTCACTTAGACAGTGAAGATTAGAAAAAAAATATTAAAGTTAAGAGACACTTCCACAGTAGAGGCCATGACTCATCAGCCAATTGATGTGGGCCATCCAGGGGCATGTCTGAGGGAAGATTTCAGTAAGCATATTGAATATGCACATATAATTAAACACCTATTTCAAAACACTCCTGATGTCACACGGTTTCGCGTATGCATTGTGGTTACTGTCAGTGATTAGAAGATAAGAAAAATATCATCTTTGCCTTTGTGCCGTTCACCGTCCAAAGAGGTGTGCAGGTATCTCACGTACACAAACAAAACAAGTGGTGTCGAAGAGGAGTCCACAAACCTACACAAGATGGTGAATTAGGGACCTTCCCCAAGGAGGTAACCTGAAATTGGGGACTTGAAGTATAAATAGAGGAGAGGATAGAGGAGGAAACAATATCATGAAGTAGAAACTGCCCAACTAATGCTACCAAGATATAAATACAAATATTACAAATATGAAGAGCTAATCATAAGTTAAAGGAATGCTAGTAGAGAGTGGGTAGGTATAGCTGGGGGCTTTTAGAAGCTTGAAAAAGCAAGTTAGGATGTGAGTCCATACTGAGGAAATGTAACTATAAATTGTAGGCCACTGCAGGCATAAACAAGGTCACTGCAGTGAGCAGAAGTGGCTTATCACATACCTGAGTTTGTTGTTTTACGTCGTTAATAGTTGAATCTAAGCTTTCCATGGGGAAAAAAAAAAAAACTTACATTAGTCAGCTAATGTATAATCTACCTCATGCAGAGCCATGCCTCTACTCTCCTGGAGATATTAAAATCATTTCTGTTTCTACAAGTCTCCATTGGAATAGATTGCACCATATCATTAGAATCGACTTCCAGTGTTAATAACCTTCATTGCCAGGATTTTTCATTTTCTTTTTTTTTTTTTTTTTTTTTTCTCCGCAGAAAAGTATTTGCTTTCTTTTCAATTGTTGGTTCCTGCATCAGGACCACTGTGATCCCCCACCATGGAGCTGTGATGATCGTTCTTTGAAGCCACGGTCTCCACCACGGTCTCAGGAGCACTGAAGGCAGGCAGTTTCATTTTCCTTAAGCAAGCCAGGAAAGTACACGTTGCGGATGCATATCAGAGCATCCTCTGCCATCACATTTCTGTGTCCCGTCCATTTTGATTTTCCGAAAAGCTTCTTGTCAGATTCTTAGTGAATAGAGAGATGATAAATAAACTCCCTATGTCTCAGGGTGCTGCATGTAGAGCTGCAGGAAAAGTCCTCCATGATATTTTAAAATCCCAAGTGAAAAGCTAACAGGTCACAAAGGCCTAGTAGGACTCACTGTCCCAGGATGGTGACAGATAAGGACATATTAATTGTCAAATCCAGATGTGGGTGCTCAGTTGGAAGAAATGCTCCTGGCACCTGACATTCACTCGGAAATGTCATAGCGTTCAGAATATTCTAACACAGATCAAACAGACTTCCATGTTTCACTCTGTGGTGAAGCCTTTCTGGAGGCTGAGTGTTACCAGTTTCAGTAACTTATTCTCTGGAATTTTAAACATCTCCGTGTTTCTTTCCATAGCTCTCCCCTCCACACCCACCTTGGTCGCCCCACTACCCCACTGATGCCTGAAACCACACCTCTACCTTTCAGAGTTAATCTAGTCAGGATGGTCTCCGCCCCCATTCTGTTAATCTCCCTCATTTACTTCTCTAGAACTTCCTTTATTTCAGACCATTGATTTTGTAAAAAGACTCTCATTTTCTAGTGGCTTTCTAACTTTCTAGTTAATCACTTTTATTTCTAGTTAGTCACACCACTCACTCAGGGAAATACGGCAGATGTACCTGACTTGGTCAGGTCATCCAAATACAAAACTGTGTGTCTTTTCCTATCCTGGTAGCTATTGTCACATCACAATGTATCTATTTGTCTGTGATTATTTGACTAATCTCTGACTCCCCCACTAGTTTATAAGCTTCGCTCTTGACTCTGTACACTTTTACCCATCTCCTCCCTTGAAAAATAGTACATTCTTGAAAAATATTTTCAAATCAATTAAGAATGCGAGAACACCAAAGCAACTTGAACAAAATGCAGAGCCCCACAATCATGTGACGAGACAAAATATCTCTGAGCATAAGTAAGTAGCCTCAGGCATTTGACAAAAGTAACATATCTCCACAATAAAACTGATACAGACTTTATGATAGTGAATACGAATAGGTAAAGAATGAGATTTATCTAAAATTTACAAAAACAGGTAAAGGTAAATCTATTGCTTAGAATACACAAGCTAAGAGAAATGGCAGCTGAACAATAAGAGAGAGAGGGCGGGAAGGAGACTGACTTTGAATTTTTTGGGTAATAGATTATAGACCACTCTCTTAGTCACATTAGTTCGTAAGTGAGAATAATTTAAATCTATGACACAAAATCTTATTTAATCCCCTCCCCTTGAGTGTGAGAGAGACCTGTGACTTTCTTCTAACAACAGAAAATAGCAAAAGTAAAGAGATTTTGCAGATTTAATTAAGTCCCTGGTTCTGTTGACTTTTAGTTGATCAAAAGGGAGATTACCTTTGGTGGGCCTGGCCTAATCAGGCAAGTCCTTTAAAAGAGGATTTAGAGGTTGAATATGAAAGAAGTCAGAAATTCTCCTGCTGGCCCTCCAGAAGCAAATAACCATAAGAACTAACTATGAAGAGAGTTTATGTGGCTGGCAAGTACAAGTGCCTTCTTGCTGTTGAGAGTCTCAGTTTTATAACCACAAAGAATTAACTAATGAGCATGAGGATTCATTGAACTCTATTAAACTGCCAGTATTTTACGTGTCAAAAATGGTCAACATCAGAAATTTTATATGGCACAACCTACATCTATAATGTATTCCAAATAATATGGTCGGTAATCTGTATTAGTTTTTTTTTTTTTTTTTTTTTTTTTGCTGCGTAACAAATTAAAACACACTTAGTGGCTTCCTGTAGCACTGATTTATTATCTCACTGTTTCTGTAGGGTAGAATTGAGGGTACAGACTAGGTGGGTTCTCTGCTCATTTCACAGGCTGAAGTAAAGATATTGAGGGGCCTGCGTTCCTCATCTGGGGCTCAGGGTTCTTTTCCATCTCCCATGAATCTGTATATGATAATTACCCCAGCAATTTTTAACATTTTCTTTTTTTCATTAGATGTTAACTTAAAGAAGTACTTTAGATAGAAGCGTGGATAGAAAGGTCTTTGTATGATTATAATAGGTGATACCTCCATTAGTCACACAAGCCAGATCAATAGCATTCATTAATGAAAGATGCCTTAAGATGGATTCCAGTAGAAATGAATTATTTTTAAATTTAATTACATCAGATATTTAATAAAGATATTTGGGGAAACTAATTGGATCATTTCATAAAGTACATGAAATTTTGGGGGTAAAAGAATTAGCTATGATATTATCAGGAAGACATTCTGATATATAAATATCAACAGTTTAATGTCTCTCTACATAAAAATTCAAGTTTATCATATTTTTTAGATAGCTGAAAACCTGAATTGAAGGCTACCTACCAAATAAGGTGTGCTTCACTAATCGTTTACACAAACGGAATGTCCTTTTATATAAACTTATATGTCATGAACACAGCTACCTGAAGTAGATGAGAATAAGGGAGTCTATAAGAAAAGGAAGTCTTAGTGGCTGCTCATCTGGCAGAAAAATACCAATAATTGTGGAGTTTCAAGTTAATTTACCTTTTTGAAGTATTCTTTGGTATTATATATGAAACATGTAAAAAGCAATTGATTGCTTAGTAAGAGTAGCTAGGTCTCAAGTATGGAATTAATTTAGTTTTGATCTCTTTTTAAGTGAATATTCAGAAAGATATTTAAGTGTAAAACAAATGTAATTGTAAAAAAAGTATGATGAAATATTATGGAAAAATAAGAATCATTAGTTATATGTGGAAGGATACATTTTTTTCTTGTGTCAGAAAGACATACTAAAAATAAGATTCCTCATTCCCTTTTACTTTGTTTCCTTTCATCTTCATCTCTTCCTTTCTTCCTCCCTTCCTTCTTTCTTTCCTTTCTTCCATCTTTCCTCCCTCCCTCCTTCCCTTCCTTGAATGTTTATTGAGCCTCAACTATGTGAACAAAATCGACATAATCCCTGCCCTCAGGTAGTGTATGTTCTATCAGGGAAGACAACTGAAAACAATAAATATATACTATACTGTTGCAAACAAGTCTATAACATTGGAAACAAACTTAAACAGTTAAGGGGTGTGGGATGATGGGGGGTGTTATTTTAGATACTGAAAAGAGTTACCTGTTGGACCATTCTGGGGATGGAGTGAAGGGCACTTTGGGTTTTTTTGTACAGGAAAGGCGAGGTCCCTCTTGGGGCTGCCTCAGCAATGGTGACTTCTCTCTTCCCAGATTTTCAGGATTTCCTTCGCACCTACTGATTAATGTACGGAGTCTTGAATTTGCAGAGGACCTCAAGCAGTGCAGTATCACCAGTTAATGGAACTCTGAGTCCCTCCATGACTAGGTGGGCTGGAATAGAGCAAAACAGTAGCAAGTATTTTCATGGAGTAAAGGCAATGGAGAGGATTCAATGATGGTGCTAAAAAGTGCACCTTGCCATAGCCACAGGTGAGCCTGGTGACAGGGCATAGAGGGGGAGGGCTCTGGGAGAGGGTGTCGGGGGAAGACTGGAGGGGAAAAGGGGAGGGGAAGTCAAAGGCTAATTTTCATACTTTGCACTGGAGCCCACTGATGATGACAGTCTTTTCAGTCTCTGAAAATGATCACAGGTTGCTGGACCTGCTATACATGAAGCCTTAAAAGGCTGAGTACATGACTTCATGTTAATAGCATGTATGTAATTTCCAGGTACCCACCACCGCCATATTTTGAAAGCTTGATCAGCATGGAAAGAACACTGGGTTTGAGCTCCAGGAAATGTGGTTTAATCTGTTATTCTATAATTTATATACTCTGTAATCCAGGAAAAGTCACGTCAACCTCTCAATTTGATTTCATATCGCTCAGCATTTACATATTCATAGCTATTATATCTTCATGGTAGATTGTGACTTTTAAGAGTACAGGCAAACCCTTTTGGTGATTAGAGGTTTTTGCTAATTTCTATCATGGCTCATTTATGTTATTGTTTTCTTGCCTTTCTATGTCTTTTGGGTCTTATTTATTTCATTATTTTGGGACTATTTTGGATCAGCTAGCTTTCTTATAAATAGTAACTGGGGATTTTGCTTTATGATTGAATTTGAGTCTTTTAAACTTTTAATAAGAATTTTAAATTAAAACAGTTAGAATATTCTAAAATAACTGATATGTTTATTCATATATTTTTCATCTCATTCAACATTTCGTTTGTTTTCTTGTTATTTACTTATTGTCCTTTCCTATTTTTTCTATTTTCACATCACTCAAATTCTAACTTTTGCTTTGTTACTGTGTTGCTCAAATTTAATTAATTTATTTTTTATTCTTATGTAGTAAGGATAGTATAATCCTTTGTAGGAAATAAGTTATTTTTCTGTTGGATTCTTATAGAAGCTTTAGTTAATATTTAAAACAAACAGATAATATTATAGCTAGTTCTTTTACCCAAAAATTTCATGTACTTTATGAAATGAGACAATTAGTTTTTTCCAAATATCTTTATTAAATATCTAATGTAATTAAATTTTAAAAAAATAATTCATTTCTACTAGAATCCATTTTAAGGCATCTTTCATTAATGATGCTATTGACCTGGTCTGTTTGGCTAATGGAGATATCATCTATTATAATCATACAAAGACCTTTCTATCCATGCTTCTATCTAAAGTAGTTCTTTAAGTTAACACTGAATGGAAAAAAGGGACTGTTAAAAATTGCTGGAGTAGTTATCATACACAGATTCATGGGAGATGGAAGAGAACCCTGAGCCCCTGATGAGGAACTCAGGCATCTTAATATCGCTACTGAAGCTGGTGAGATGAACAAAGAACCCATCTAGTCTGTGCCCTCCATTCTGACCTACAGCAACAGTGAGATAATAACGCAGTGCTAGATTAAGCCACTAAGTATGTTTAATTCCCAAATACTCAATATATAATATTAGAAATTTTGAACTTTTCTCTCAAAGGCTTAGTTGGGTATATTATATATTTAGTTATTTTTAAGATGCCAGGCATGGCTGTCTTTGATGTAAATATGAAGATGAATACAGGCATTCCTCAGAGATGTCATGGGTTTGGTTCCAGACCACCAGAATAAAGAGAGTTGTAATTTTTTAACTGGTAGGGGGGAGGTCTTGCCTTTTATTTGTAAAAAAATGCAATGTCTATGAAGCACAATAAAGTGAAGTACAATCAAACGTATGCCTATCTAATATAAATACCCATTAACATGTGGTTACTTTCTTCTATAGCTTCTTCCACATTGTCACCTTTATAATGCACAAATACAATATTTCTCTCAATTTATTATAATTTTTCATTGTCCTAAAAATTATTAGATGAGGTATCCATCTTTTTTCCCTTAAAATTTGCCTCACTTTTCACATACATTCCTTAAGAATATGCTTTATTCTTCATATGCTTTTCAGACCAATGTTTTTAATTTGTATGACCTTTTGGTAATCACTAAAAGGCAATGTGAGACAAGCATTAAAGAGATGATAAATTAGATATAGGTTATTGTGGACATGTTCTTTTCCTCTTGACAGCTCAAAGGCATGAAAACAATTTTCTGAGGTTATAGAAATGGGTCCATTTAAAACTGGAATTGCCTTTATCATTGGTGTCACAGTTGGCAATGGAGTGTGACAGGCGGCTGTTAACTCTGGCAACTTGTCATGTACCAGCTGTTTTGTCACAACTCAAAGGGCCCACAGGCAAATTTTGAACTGAAACAATTAAACAATAAAGGAATAGATCACATGAAAATAACACCAAATATCAAAAGATCTTCAAGTTTCAGCAATCAATAAATAAGGTGAGTCCCCAGGGGGAAGTGTTCACCAAAGGATGAGTAAAGATTTCTTTACCTTTGGTATCTTCAAAAAACAAAGTCAAATACTATGATTGTTTATGACAGCCTCTAGATTTTATTTTGACAAAATTCTTAGGCTAATAAATCAATTGTTCTTTTAAAATTCCAACCAGAATACTACAGTACAACAAGATTATTGCAAAGATATTCCTTAAAATAAAATTTCCCAATTTATCTAAATTATCATAGTCGCAATTTGTAATCTCAATTCTTTAAGGATTTTACGGTGAGCACATCAAAACTCTGGGAAAACTTCAAGACATCACACTTTCAGTGGAATTCATGTCATGATATAAGTTGTATCACTTTAGAGAATATGGTGATTTTTTTTCTAGCTCTTCCCCTTACTTAGGTTTTTGATACCAATGAACTCAGCATAATTTGGTGGGGCATTCATCGATAGTGGACTCCCAGTTTACCTGGCTTTGAGTGAAAGATGCTTAACAGCTGTAGGTGAATAGTTCAAGGAGCGCAAGGCACCTGTCACACAGAAAAGAACTCCACCTTCTACAATGGGCTCCACGGGATCCTGGGACCACTCCTTGGCTCTGTGATAGGATCAGACAGCAGTAAGACCTTGGTCCTTGTTCAGTCAACTCCACTTTATAAGCATGGTCAGCACTAACATAATTCTGTTAGGATGGTTGGAGTGGTAATCCTAAAACAGAGTAAGCCAGGACAGGTTCCTTCCATTAGAGATCCTAAAACTCAGAACAGGGTGAGTGTGGGACAAGCAAAGAAGGAAGAAGAAGCATGAGACCAAGAGCAGGAGACAGGATATAAAGTGAATCCTCAAGCTCTTGAGTGAGATAAATCTGGGTTCGAATCCTGACTCTTCCACTATTGGCAATGTGGCTACAGGTGAGTTGTGTAGTGCTCTAGGATGCAGCTGTGTTTGTCCCTAAAATAAGGAGACTATACCTTCTCAGTGCCACTATGATGATTAAATCACATGGTTTTCATAAGATGATTAATTGAATTTGTCAGTAATACCTTAATAAACATTCCATACTATTTAGGTTGTTTCGGTTTTTCTCCTAGTTATTGTTATCATATCATCATCATTGTCATTTTAAATTTTGTGACTTCAAACTTCACAAAATCTGCTTCAATTTTTCTTTCCTTTAGGGTATACTTTCTGATCTCCTCCCTTACCATGTGGGACTATTCCACCTTAAAGCCCATCCATGGGTACCTATGCTTGCCTTATCTTCTGAAACTGTGACAACTTGCTGGGGGTAAAGTTTGGATTTCATCTGTCCACATGCCACTATCATATTTAGCAGAGTGCTTTATATGACTTGAGAGCTCAGTATTGGTTGTGGAATTGAACTGCTGCCAGGTTTGGGTGTAACCTCTTATGAAACTTTAGTGTTATTTCATATAGTTGCAAAACCACTACTTGTAATTTGAATTCTTACATTACAAATTCAAAACATTGTTTATGGACCCATAAAAGGGTCATTATGACTTAGATTTATTTTTTAAAACACAAGATGAGTGAACTTCCCCCTGTGTAACCTCAAAATCCCCAAATCTACACATATTTTTTTTCCCACTAGAGAACTGTGAAAAGTTTCCTCTTTCAATTGCAAATTATTTTCTTATGAAGTTTAAAGTAAGTTTTTGGTAAATTATGCTTGGAGAGACATTACAGAGTAACTTTTTAAGCATCCTGTGAGAAAAAGAAATGCCTTGACTCAATCTGATAACTCAGAAATCCACTGGATACTTAGAGTGATAAAGAAGTCTCTAGGAGCCTTGTTTGTTTCTTTGTTCATGTTCTCATGTTTTCAAGAATTCAGAGGATCTTAACATGACTTCAGGAAGAATACAGCTACTCTAAGATTTGAGAATGATCTGGGGGGACCCATCTGGACTAAATGTGATTCTCAATTTGGAGTGAAAATTGGTAAGAAAATCTTTATACCCCTCATATGTTCTCAGGCTTTCCAGAAACAGGCCAAATAGGAAAAATGAATTTCATGGGAAAAGTAGAACTCAAATAGATCAGTCCTTAGATAACTAAAGCAAAAATAACCATGGTGAAAATACCAGAAAGGGTGTCAACATTCGCTGATTGAACCACAAAACGGGAAACTAGAGAATAACCCAAACTGCATCAGAAATGCTGCTGACAGGTGGCACACAGGACCCTACTAGGGCAAGGAGCAGTATGTGAAAGACCAGGACTCTGGGGCCTTTGTAAATAATGGTTCAAAGACAATCAACACTGTCAGTGGACTTATTTTATGCTTAGAGGGGGGATTGTTGAATGTCTATGTCATAGAATAAAGGTTCAATGTCATGGAAAAGAGTTGTTCTGGTCACCAATACTGAGTAGTGCTGGAAGTACAATCTCAATTAGATATCAACATTAATTTTCTTGTACGAGAGCCTGAATTATGGCATACATTACCTTAGACTGTGGAATCCTAGAATGCTATATCTGCATACCTTCTAATTCAATTATGCCTCTTTTCTTTTCTTTTTAACAGAGAAGGAAGCATAGATTCAGAGTACATTGTTCAAAATATTTATTATGTATTTCAACTTGCAAGTGTTGAAAGCCCAAAACAAATTAATTGCAACAACAAAATCATCTCAATAACTGAAACTCCCAGGGGGAGGGCTGTCTTCATGAACAGCTTCATTCAGGAGCTCAAAGATTTTCACAAGGGATTTGATTCTCTACATACCTCACGTCAGTACTCTCTCCATGCCGGGCTTCACTCTCAAGCTCTGTGTATGGATAAGGAGACGCTAGCAGCTTTTGCATCACACATTGAGGTTCAAGTCTAGAAGGAAATCAATTGCTCTTCCGTATTACCAACAAACTGTGGTTCACACAGAAGCAAGGACTATTGCTTTAATTAGACCAATTGCAGATTAAGCCCCCACTTGTCACCCAATCATTGTGACCAGGACAACATGAAGCAACCACTGGCTTAAATCTGATGCATATAATGGATATTTCACTCTTAATGATGGAGGTGGGAACCCAGACTCCATGGACTAAGGATGGAAATGTAAAGTCCCCTACAAAAAGAATGGAGTGAGATATTACCAAGAAAAAGTAGATACAAGCTGAAGGAGTAAGCAACTGTTAAGTCAAGAATTAATCCAGACAATTTGCCAGGACCCTTCACTAAAATATTGCACATCTTAGAGCCTTCATATGAAAAACGCATATTATCCATGTATGAGTATGTTACAGATTACATTTATTAATCACCCAGAATTGATACTCCTCCCAGAAGGAAGACTATACTCACATGAAGCTCTGGACTCACCTTGTGAGCAGACACAACATGCAACACATCTGAGAAGAAGCTTCAAGAGCCAGCACATGATTCAACAAATTTGCTCTTCCTTCTGCCCTCACAACCAGTGGTGTTTCAGCTGCAAGTCTTCATTAGCCTGGTTCCCAGAAGTGCAAATACATTGGAGCAGAGCCATCAGCAATGTATGAAGGGCATAGAACATAACAGAGAAATAGAACTTGCTCGTAATATTCTAAAATTTGGGGATTGTTGGTTACCACAACATAACTTAACATAGCCTGATGGATACAACCTCTTACAAAGAATTACCAACTTCAGTTTTCTTTTGGCATTTGTAAATCAAGAAGAGTTTTCTCCTATACTGGTTTTTCTAATCTTATTGTTCCACAACAAAGTGAGGCAAATCGCTTTTAATTTGATGCCATGTTATTCTAGTTTGTTAAAATTAACTGATTTAAATTTTTTCTCTATGTCTAATTTGAAATATGCCACATACTAGTACTATGATTTTGAACAAGTCTCTTTATCTCATTAAATCTTATATTATTTAAGTCTGAAGTGTTGTTTTTAATCACTAGAGCGACTTCCAAAGTCACCCCTGTCAATAAATATCTATGGTTCCATGAGTTCATACTCTTCTTTCATTCATAGCACTTACTCGGATTTGTAATTGTACATCCTTTTTTTTTTTGTTTCTTTTAAAAGTCTGTATCTCTCCACACTAACTATAAGCTACATGAGGGCAGGGGCTATCTCTGCCCTTTTCACCACTGTACACCCCCCGCCTAGCAGAGTGCCTCACACATAGTAGGATAAATAGTGTATCCTACTTTTTCCATAGTAAGCAAAAGTCTTCTTACAAATGTTATATGTGCCTTTTGGCTTGAATAAAACATTATCTAGATTAACAGCTTTGAGCAGACATTATCTTGCATTTGTCCATACCAAATGTCTATGTGTATGTCAGACATAATGCATAACATGTATTCTATAAGTATGCATTTTCATTGAATCAGCAATATGTATCTCCTTTGGTATTCACAGTATAAAAACTACATACATTATTCTAGCAAATCATTGCAAATCCAAGGACACTGTTAAATTTTCAGGTCTTATGCTGGAAATTAAAGCATGTGAGGGTTTCTGAGTTGATATTCATTGATGGGTATACAGACTACTAGTATTTTTTGTTGTTGTTAACTCAAATTTTTTTTAACTCAGCATTGATTAGAAGCAAAATACTACTGGTTTAATTCTTAAGCAGTTCGTCCTTTTGCCTCTAGATGTCTCACATGGAATTCCCATTGTAGAAGATATTCTGATGCAATATCCCACTTATAGGCTTGGCTGACATGTCATCTTGGGAACTGAAAGAGCAAACCATGTGAATTTAACTGCAGTTAGGTCAAAACATTCCATCGGTATTTTTTTTTTTAACTTTCTGGAAAAATGCAAATACCAGATGGTGGGAAAATAGGCAGATTTATGAGAAAAATGGCTTTATATTAGTCATTCTGGTGAGCCGCATCCCAAGGAGGCCCTGCCTGTTTGGCTACGATGAACAGTTTCCAGGTGTAACCCTTGATGTTAGAAAAGTGATATTTAAGACAATGGTCATCATCCCATTTTAACAGCTTTTTTTCCACTTCAAAAATAATTCATACTACATAAATCCCAGTAGACAAGGTATGGAATTCAACATATTAATATATGTCTGTAGGATATGACTTATAGAAAAACAATGATGATCTTAGCCTAGGCAAACTGATTCTACAAGTTAGGCCCGAAGCAAAAGTAAGTTTTACTTCTTGAGATAATAAGAAACATGTTGGCAACAGGCAAAAACAGGAGTTTATGAAGATGTTTTAACACAAGTAATGACAAACAATCCTCTTGTAAATATTTCTATTAGTTAAAAAGGTTTCCCAGGACCATATTTTATATAGATTAACATACATTATATATGTAAATACTATGATAATGTTTAATGTATAAGGGGAATGGAAAAAGAAAGCTAACCTGAAATGGTTTAGAAATAATATTCAATTTCAGATGGTACTCTAAAGTACAATAAAACATAGTCACTTGGGTGTGTTTAGATATACTGAGCTTCTACCACAAAATCTAGATTTCTCTAAAGAGACAGAGATAGAGAAAGAGAGAGAAAAAGAGAAAGAGAGACAGAGAGACAGAGAGAGAGACTGACTCTTCCTGTGCCTAAAATAGGCTGGCAAAAAAAGAAAATCAATATTTATTTGTTGAAAAAAAAAATCAGTGAATGAAAGATGAGCATAATCCAATTATTTTCTTGCATATTTACTAAAGAAATGTTATCTTTATTTGTAGATTTTCATTGTACTGTGCTTCAGTTTCTATGCCTTAAGTTTCTGTTATTTGTTTTGTTTTATTTTGGGCTCTGCAGGTCTAAAAAAAAAGTTTAGAATGACTTTAGCTGATCCTTTGGATTTCTGTTCTAATTGAACACTGATAAAACTAGCAAAATGTACGGGTCTCAAATATTGGCATAACTACTCGCTTTGGCAGGATAAAAAAGAAAAAAAAAATACAGTGTTTTCCGTGTTCCATGTTTCATTTTGAAAAATTAACACCTTTTTTCAGTTGATTTAGATCAAGTGACATCTACAAATATGTCACTTTGATATGTAAAAGTGTTTTCAAAGAATTGTCCCAAATTATCTATCTCTGAACTTTCGGGCCTGGCATGCCAGGCTCTCCCCGGCTTAGTTTGTCTCCTTATCCAGGCTTCTCTTCTTCTATTACTTATAAAACGGTCTGAGATCTCCTCCCATATTTATCTATTGTGGTAAATTGTTGTTCAGTTCAACTATTACCTACTTCATGATGCCTACCTATTCTGGTTCACTCAGGTAGATGTGATCAAATCTACCCCTATTCATGGAAATTCAAAAACCATTATTTGCTTATCTGTCTCAAGCTGTGGCTTTGCAACCTCAGGATTTCCCCGGGTGAAATGTGAAACTGGTCCCCATACACAGAGGTCAAGGAGAGACACAAAACAGAGGCCGACCACTCCAGATGGGTAGGTGACAGGTTTAATAAGCAAGGAATCTTACATACAAGGCTTGTCTTGGGTGACTGCAAGACAAGTATATCTCTGCACCTGCCCACAGAATCTTGAAAGTTTATATAGAAGCCTTAACAACTGGTTTTAGTCACGTATTCAGTCCAGATGGTCTCAACAGCACCTTACTGTCTCAAGGCTGAGTCCTTGAAATGGCTGCTATTTTTGGAATAGTAGGTGGGAAGTACATTCCAAAGACAGGGGATGAGGTAAGGAGCCTGCAACTGTGTGTATCTAGCTCAGAGGTCAACTGGCGGTCGTGTTGTCTCAATGACCTACTTCAACATAAGCCTCTGTTCTGATTTCAAGATCATCGAGTTCAGCAATTGTAACTTATCCCTAAGAACATTGCTGACCTTCAGCAAAAGTGGGTTGAAATAAATTGAATTCTATTTGTCAACGTATCAGTTAAAGAAATTGATACAGTCATCATTGTGCACGGAAGGAAAGATGGTATGTCTCTGATAAGTTACTGTTGGGTAGTAAGACACCAGTGAGAAGAGGGAAAGAAAGGAACTGAGAGAAGTTAGTGAAAAATGACAAAGAGATTGGGGAGATATAAAAGAAAAGAAGGAACAAGGAGAAGAAGAGAAATAGAATGAACAGCAAGAAAGATAAGCCTTCTTCTCACCCCTGAATGGGATCCTCTGTCTTACCTCCACCTCATCTTGAAACCCCAACTTACTTGACAGCAGTTCACAGGAATCAATCAACCTGTAAAGTCTTTAGGATCCCAGCCATGGATCAGCCAGTGCTCTAGAGGTCCTGAGAAGTGAGAGGTTAAGCCAGTTCTCCTGTCCCTGCCCCCTTCCCTTGCACAAGATGAGATTCTAGTAGCTTTAAGGTTACTTTTTACCCAACTTTTCTGAGCATATTCTGAGTTCCTCATCTATGGAATCGCTGTAATTCCCTAGGAGAATTCATATCAAAATCCAGGGGCTTATGTTTGCCTAAGAAACTGGGAGGTATTTAAATTTCAAATCAATTGTGTATCACATTATAGCATTTAAAGTAATTACTAGACTTCAATCTTTTATATTTTCTTTTTTCCATTGTATCAGAAAATAAAATAAACTTTGATTTCTTTATAAATTCATCACATACAAATTTATTAAAAACCTACCATGAAGCAACCCTTGCTAGGTGTTTGGATTATAGCAATAAAGAAAATAGTTCTTGCTCTCCACATGAAGCCTATACTTGAAAAAACTAAAAGGCTAGTCGGTCTAATTAAATTATGGATTTTAGACATAGTTACATGTCACTGGTTTTATAACTCTAATCCACAGACATTTAACTTTCTCTAACCAAAACAATAAAATCTTTTTTTAAAAAAAAAACTATTATAATGATGTTATCAGTAGCAAATATATTTTCTTTAGAACATTGTATTTCATTTATAAATGCAGGTAAGTTTTGATAAATATATGTAGTTTGTTGAAAATATAGAAAAATAAATAAATAAATTTGACCTGATGCTCAAAGTTTATGATTTGGTTTTAGAACTCTGTAAAAGGCTGCTTGAACTTAATTCTAGTAGTCATACATGTACCATATCAGGGTACTGACAGAAATAGATGGTGCTTTCAATTGATGTCATTGAGGAGTTTTGATAAAAATACTCCTTTCTTTACAAGTGGTGCAGGCAGGGCTTCGAGAAACCAACAAGTGATGGGCCAGAACACACGGGACTAGCAGGCCTGGGAATCTGATACCACCCCTTGGCCTAAAATAGAGAGATGAGTTCCAAGAACATGAAGAAGGTAGATGTGTGGATAAAACAGCCTGAGAATGTCAATGGCCTTTGGGAGAATGACAGAGCCAAGGTGTGGCCACCTAGCAAGAAGAGAGTTCCTGTGAAAAAGACACTCTGCTCCAATCCAATCCAAACCACTACCCGTCTTCACATTGTCCAACCCACTGGGAAATCAGAGGTCAAGGTAGCTCAGTGATGATCTATAGAGGTCAACCTGCAGCATAGAACAGAATAGAGGAGGCTGGTATAGGGACCTGGGCCAAAATATGGAGGACATTCATTAGAAGTTAAATGACTTTAACACAAAAGTTCATTAATTTCTGTTTAATTTTTTGAAGCAATTTTCAAAATTCAAATTATTGTTTTAATCACTCATTCCTGTAGAACATGAAAATATCCAAACCCATCTTTTCAGAATATATATACAGATATATAGATATATACTGGGGGGTGCCAAAAAAACGTATACACATGATTTGTACTCATCTTTTGTTATCAGTCTATATTGAGTATTACAATTTTAATACAGTTTTTTTCCTTTCTTAAAATGTGTATACATTTCTTGGCACCCTCGGTATATATATCATAGGGATGATAGTGTTTTCTCAAATATTAGTGAAAAACTTCACCTTTGGGATTATTTTATAAAAATGGAGGTGCTTCTCAGGCTTTGCATTGCAACACGGCATAGAGCAGGCACTTCAAAATTGATTGAATAAAAGCATAAAGGAAGAAAAAAGTATACGTATGTACAATCCTCAGCGCAAGAATTTTGATCTGGTTCATTTTAAGTCATAGAAATTAAGATACTTTTATTTTAATGATACTAAAAGTACACCCACCCTCAAAAAAATAAAAAACAAAACAAAACTATACATGGTATTATTATGTCTCCTTAATACTACTAATATTTAGTGAATATTAGAATCCATGATCTAGATTTCTTTTCGGAAACAGATCATTATTATCATGGTCATCTTATTTATTTTTTTCCTGTTCGTACCTTTCTTTTATTGTTTGTACATTTTTAATATAATTTTAATTGAAATATAACTGACATACAGACATATTTACATAAATTTAATTAAAATATAACAAAGCTTTACATGCTGATATATATTTCATTCAAGTATAACTTGCTGTCCAGATCTTGAATGTAAGCTCACTGAATTAGAAAAAGTGAACCCCCGTGTAGCCACCACCTGTTATAGAAATATCAGATTACTAACACCTTTTAGCCCCTTTGTTGCCTCCCAGTTACTACATTACCCTGTTCCCCAAAATAACCCTTCTTCCTAACTTCTAAAACCATCGAATAGTTTTGCCTTTTATTAAATGTTACGTAAGTGGAATCATATGGTACACATTCTTTTTAATCTGGCTTTTTTTTTTAATTCTTAGTTTCAGCATTTGTACATTGCTTATCTCCAAATTAAACTGATGAAAAATTGTAAGTGTTCTGTAATTTAATACATATATATATATATATATATATAGCATTTGCTGATAACACAGAATAACTAATTTTATTGAATCAGTCACTCTGTTTTTCTTTGCTTCTATTTTAAATCTAAAGCTTAAACTAAAAAAACCTTAGTAGAGCTTTCTACTTTATTAATGTTTCATAACATCACAACACACACACATACTTTTGTACATAATCTGATTTAGATCAAACGGCCTGCAATATCAAGGGCACTGTATTTGGCAAAAGTAATTTCTTGCAGTCCAACATAACACGCATTAAATGCATATCAAATATTTTGCTACAACTTGGTGAGTTCAGCACAACTGGCAAACCTTTCATAAGATAGGCCACAATGTCACGTTGGCATGAAAACAGAATCTGGGCTGAGAAGTAGAGAGAAAAATAAAAGTTCTCTTAAGGTCAAGGGCAACAGCTGAGCAGCGCTGGGGCTACCTGCTTCAAAGGATACAGTGTCTTGTGTTTATAGATAAAATGTTGGTTTCTATGGAGGGAGGGTGGTCACAGGAACATGTGTCCCTGACACCCAAACAAAATAATCCCAAATAAAAATGGATGATGTAGCTCATAGTAGTAAAAAGGGAGATAACTCTTCACAGCAAAAAATGCATGACCTCACTCTTTCAGAATACACAGTGATTCACCAGCATTTTCCAGCTTTCTTGCCTGCTTGCTTTGAATCTCACAGCTTGGCCCTTTCCCTTTGACCCCCAAGGTTAGGTCACCTCACTGAAGGTGCTCGGGGTTTGGGAAGGACAGTAAAATTTCAGGAAAGCCCGTGATTTGTGGCCGTATTTCTTGTCAAGAATTTAGAGGCACTGTCTTTACAGATGACACACTTTTGTCAAGAGCTAAATGTTATACTTGTTTCTTGTCTTTCCATTTTATTTATGTATTTATTTATTTATTTAGTCTCAGAAAAACCGTGTATTAACAGAGTAGAAAAAGAAGGCTCTGTGATCCTGAGGAAAATGTTATGGGAATAATACATGGAAATGCATTTATAAGCAGGAGGAATCAGCTAAAAATATCATTCCAAGCAGGCTAAGTTATAATTTTAAATTGTGGCACTTGCAAAAACTTTGAAGGGCTATCGGTCCATCGTCTTATGAAAAGGCACCATAGTTGAATCAACCACTACCTCAAAATTGCAACCAAATTGTTTGTGCAGTGTTATGTATCTAAGGAAACAAATGTGGACTTCTAGAATTACATTATTAGTTTCTTTTGAGCCATGTTCCCTTCAAAGATTTTTCAGAAACTAGTAATGCTATGTTACACAGGGACCAATTACTCCGTGGGTGGAAGCACCAAACCCCTCGCTGGTCCTCCTTTTCTCATCTCGTTCCTAGTTATTTCGTGATTTTGGGCTCCTGCCATATGCGGGGGAGAAAACAAGGACAAATTTCTGCTGGGTTTGTTAGACCAGGCATCTACAACTTTATTAAACAGAGAATGAGAAAACATTGGTGGAAAGAAGGTTTTAATCAATCTGCTGCTTTCAGTTATATTTGCCAGCAATGCCATCTTAAAGAGCAGTCCAGCACCTATTAAAATACAGCTTCCTAGACCCCAACTCCCGCCATGCAGCAGGCATGGGCCTGAGACTGGTATTTTGTACTGGGACTCCCTGGGGCCTGAGGGCTACATTTTTGAGAACACAGTACTACAAGTTCTGTGTTTGGAAGCCTGATCTTTAGAAATCACATCAAGCCAACACATTTTCATTTACGCTAATGGAACAGTTTCTAGAAGAATCATTTCACTGCCATTCAGAAACCAGCGATTCGGTTCCATCATAGCAGCAGGTACATCCCTGGCCCTCAAAAGTGTTAGGTAGTCTCTCTAAAAGCTCATTAACAAGTCATGTTTCTGATGAGCGTGGTTGGGGATAGCTTAAACTTTTAAATGATAATATTGTCGCCTCATTTAGCTGCTGATGAATCCAGTGTAGCTGACACCTCACTTATGAGCATCCTCCACTGCCATCCTGGGGCCAGGGTAAGTGACAGACCTTGATTGATCTTTCTCATGCTGTGCCCTCACACCTTTGGAACAACCATAGGTGATGGGTAGGGGGTGGGGCAGGATTTCCCACAGCCTCTCTTGTGTTTCAGAGGTGTCTGCATTCAAACATGGTCTGTGGGTCTCAATAAGCTGTGCCCACCCACATTTATACTTGGTTCCCAGCCTTGATGCTGCTGGCTGGACAGATAAAGCATTTCTTTTCACTCTGAGAGCTTTCCCTTCTGCTTATTTGCAGTTCTATTATTCTATACCCTGTTAATAAACCCCCCATGATGCAGACTGACCACTGACACTCTGTGCTGTCAGCAGTATACTCATATATACAAGTGGTCTGAGTGTAAATGTTCTTAGGTGTTTCCCTGAGATGCTTTGACCAACCAAATTGCATGTTATTTATTTCCAGGAGTCTATTATTTTCTTAAAGAACTCAAACCTAGGATCACTCCAATAAGCTAATCAGTCACCAATCAATTCATTATTTAGGGGTGAGTGACAATGATGCTTATTTTTTTATCATCGACATAATTCGAGGTATAATTTGTATAAAATAAAATTTCAGTGTGAAATGTACACGTTGGCGACTTTTTAAACTTCTTCTATTTTGAAATAAATATAGACACACAGGAAGTGGCAAAGATAGCAGAGTTTCCCATTTACCCTTCACCCAGGTTTCCTCAATAGTTACATCTTACAGAATTGTAGTGTAACACCCAAACCAGGGAATTGATGTCAGTATGAAGGGTGTGTATAGTTTTATGTCACTTTATCACATGATCAGGAGATTACAAAGTTATGTAGATTTGTGTGGCCACCATCACAATCAAGATACAGAACTATAGAACTTTGGTGCAGTCAGTCAGGTGTGAGCTACGGTTGAGAGAAGGTGTGCTTTAAAGTATGCCGTAAATCATCCTCCATCATGACAGTGCTCCATGTCACACATCGTTTCTGGTATATGGCAATTTCTGTCAAATAAAAACATTGCGGGTGTGTCCTCATCCACCTTATTCACTGGACCTGGAACCATGTGACTTCTGGCACTTCCCCAGAGTCAAATGACCATGAAAGGTAAATGTTTTGAATTGATTCAGGACATTGAGGCAGCCACGATAGCACAACTAAAGACACTCCTCATGAAAGACGACTTCCAGAACTGTTTCAGAGAGTGGCAAGAACGATGGGATAAGTGTGCTCAAGATGAAGGGCAGTATTCTGAGGGGGATTAATAGCAATGTGTCTTTTACCATAATTATTTTTTTATTTAAACATTTATCATATTTTTATCACACCTTGCATGCTATCACCACAAAGATAGCCCGCATGCTTCCCCTTTATAGTCACAACCATTCCCATCCTTCAATCACCTTAATGCCTGACAATCACTAATCTGTTACTTGTCTATAGTTTTGTGATTTCCAGAATGTTCCATAAATGTAATCATACATAATAGAGAGGCCAGGAAAACACAAATACAAAATTGGGAGTAATGAAATTAGAAAGGAATAGTAAACTAACCTTAGTGAATGTAACATAATCACTACGATTAAGCTTCAGAACTGGCTCTGAAATCCCTGGCATCCAGGGTAAAAAAGAGAATGTGATAAATGGCATAGTTCTCATTATTAGAAAACGGGAAGCCTGCCAGTTCTTAAATGGATAGAACTTTTCTGCTGGTGCTAAATCTAAAAGAAATAACTTATAGACCATATTGATGTAATGGATAACATTCTCAGCAATATTTCTATAGCAAACGCAAACCCGGATTTTCTTTAGCTGGCTACTTTTCACTGTGACTATCAGTCACAAAGCCAACAGCAAACTATTAAAGTTCAACTCCATAAAGTCAACCAACAAGATATATCGTGTAGCTAGCATTTCAATACAGATTAAAGAAGGCTGGGGATGAGGAGGCTTCTATGGTTGGTATTAGTGTGACTCAACATCTATTTCTGGTTCTTCTTCTTTTTATCCTCCTAATGAATAAATGTGTCCATGTGACCAGTTATGGCCAATGAGTTGTGAGTATGGCAGACTGTATTCTCAAAAGAAGGATCTTCCTAAAATATGCTACTGACATTCCTCTATCTGGAGGTTGGGTCTTGCTTTCCTCTCCTTAAACGATATGGGTGAGCTTTACAGAAGTGATGCTGTTAGCCTCTGCCTGGCCCTCAGTCTCATCTCTTCTCTTCCTAGAATCTTGTTGAGTTGATTATATCAAATATTTTGTGTGAAACTAATTGCTTCATACACCTAGTAGTAATCGTCAACAGAGAGATGCACTAGTGTTCCTGGGATTTGTTTTTAAGCTGTGAATAACAAATACTCTGCACAAATACCATGTGGAGCAGTCAACATAACTGTGACTCTTTTTAACCTTTTAAATGTAAGCTACTTTAAGATTTACAGAGATCTCTATTAGTACTGGCATTTCTTTTATTCATCTAAAATATAAGTTCTCGATTGAACCTTGCCTCTATAAATGCTTCAAAAATCATGATGTGTATAATGAAAGGCAAGCTAGGTTGGAGTCGCTTTCCCTATGTTGAAAAGGGAAAGGATTCCGTTGACATTGAACACTTGGAAAGCACTCGAAAGACTATAGAACCAGTATTTCCATCCCTCTTCAAAATGAGAAGTTACTGACTGGAATCTTCATAGAACTGATGCTAACTTTATCAGTGGTTGATTAGGCAAAATATGAAATACACCTAGCCCTATCATAGGGATAGAAGATGAGGAAAAGAAAACAAAAATTCTGATTTGTATAATATAAAATATCACCATACACTTCACTCATTTATTCATTCACTATCAGCTAGCTAATTCATAGTCAGTTATTGAGGATAACTGTGTAGGGACTATGTTAGCTGCTAGGATTATGAAGACTATTCAGTGTTGGCTCCTGCTTCAAAGAGCTTATGGTCTAAGTAAATATATTATCTAATAATACATGTGATAAATGCTATATTAGGTGCATGATTACAGTGAAGAAGTATATCATATTGAAGGGATATTTTCAATGCCAGTGCATATCTATTTAGCCAGAAAATATTAATATAGCATGAGCACAATTTAGAACAGAAGTGTGTAACTCCAGGAGGAGTGGCAGGTGTACACCTGATGTGAAGATGGCCATATGTGGCTGTCAGAGCCTGATGCTATTTAACACTGGAAACATCACCTTGACCTTCTTTGCTCTAATTCCAAGCTTATCAAGGCACCTTCTCTTTACAGTTCAACTTCCTATGTAGATCTGCTTATGGAAAAGAATGGTGCTGGCCATACTAACAGAAAGATCCCAGTGCTCTTGTATTTCTCATTGTAAATTTGCATTCTTGTGTATATATATTTCAGGAGAGGTTGAACACAGTGTATGCCCCTCCCCTGTTCCTTGCCAGAGAGGCATCCTGTGTTCGTTGCCTGAATTAACCAAGTTTCTTAGATAAAAGCAGAGTTTCAAACCCTGAACCTTGGAGAATTCATCAAAGCAAATGCCACCTTGTTTCCCTGATGACACCTCTGATCGCACAGCATGTCCTCCTTTTTCAGACCTGCCGTTACATGTGATCATCATGAATATTTTACTCATAGTTCCTTTACACTCGCAATTTGAGGTTGTGGTTGAAGTGAGCTGACACCTAGAGCATCCGTGCCCAAGAGCAGTTCTTTCCCAGTGGACCTGGCTCTGCACGTGTCTGTGAACTGGCCTCATCCCAACCGTGAACCCAAATTCAGTCCTTTTCACCCTCACCATGAAGCATCCACTTACAGAAAAATCATCTTCAAGAAATAAAGATTTTAGCAAAGATTTCTTGGGGGAGAGCTGGAAAGTCTGTGTGCAAACCACACAGAAAAAACACTTACTTTTGACTTGTTTATATTTTTTTGTACCCCTCAAACTTCCACTTTGGCTGTGCCCAAAGAGGCCCGTACACCTTCTGACTGTGTGCAGTCCTCTCAATCCCCAGCCTTTGAAAGCCAGCAGTACTGACTCGTGATCCTTCAGCTGCTCCCACGTCTCTGAGATTGTGGGTCCAGTCCACTACCCACCCTGCTTCTCCTTCTGGACCTTTCAGGGTTGCCTAGACCCCTCGGTCTCATTTTGCTGTGCATTCTCTCTCACAACCTGGTTTTGCTTGTATAACTTTGGATATCCTCAACTTATTGTCTGCCTTCCATATCTATCTCCTGAAAAGAGAGGCACTGCAATAGATTATTATTATTATTATTATTATTATTATTATTGCTGCATCACAAATTGCCACAAATGTGGCAGCGTAAAATGACACACATTTATTATCCCACAGTATTGGGTCTAACTTTGGGCATGCCATGTGGGATTCTCTCTCAGGATTTCACTGGGATGAACTGAAGGTATCACCTAGGCTCAGGGTCCTATTGCAAGGTCATTGCCATTAGCAGAATTTGTTTCATTGAAGCTACAGGTTGGAGATTCCATTTTCTGCTCCCGGCAGCTAGAAGGTACCTGCCATCCCTTGCCACATCTCCCCACAGGTAGTTTACAACCTATGTTTGCTTTCTTCCATGCCAGCCAATACATGTCTCTCTGACTACCTCTTCTGCAACCTGGCAGAGAAAAGTCTCTGCTTTTAATAGACGCATGTAATGAGGTCAGGCTCACCTAGATAATCTCCCTATCTCAAGGTCTACTGCTTTAAGACTTTACTTACATCTGTAAAATCCTCTCACTACAGTACCCGGGCTCTATACTAAATTACCTGGGAGAAGGTTTGTGCATCCCTCGCTGGGAATCTTGAAGGGACCATCTTAGAATTCTGCCTTACAGAGTCAAATTTACAGTGAAATGAATAAAGAATAACTTCCAGGTCCCTCATTTGCCTAGCTTTTCCCAGAGCTTTAGGAGAAGTCCTAGCTATGGGTTCATGTGGTTTATGTCTACATAATTTTAGGTTAATTATGTTTATATAATTTTTTGCAAAAGTTATATATTTTGCCCACACTGAATTAAGACAATGGTCAGTTTCCACTCTTAAATTCCCTGTTTTTTACTTGGTCGTGGTATTTTGGAGATCCAGCTAAGGGAAAGCAGAATTAGAGATACTTTTAATTTCTGTGTAGTGGGGTACATTTATGTGGTGTCCAGTCACTTCTGTGCACTAGGTTGGACAGCTTCCAGGAATACTCCTACTGTTTGGCTTGTCCCACACCTGTGTACATAACATAAAGATATATAGCAGGGTAGTATTGCATTAGGAATGGAATAATGGGACCCAATACTGGAAATATGTGAGAAGAGACGAAGGAAAAGTGATTTTAAAATACATGCAGCTGGAAGCTAGTGAGTGGAAAATACTTCACAAAATTAGAATTGTAAAATTACAAGCAGAAAAGTTGTTGCTCATCAAAGCCTAGTTGAGAGCGAAGTTTTCTACTTTTAGGACTATTCTTAGTAAGGCAGCATATTCAATTAAAAATCCATGATATAATTTTAATGGAAATGGAATATTAAATAAAGCTCTAACACACCATTTTCCTTCCAATTTCGAATGATGTTTAAGAAAATTTTATGGAGAAATTACAGACATTTGGCTTAAATATGTATTTTCTTTGTCAAATTTAAATTTGTAGATTAAAGAGTTGAAGGAAAATTTAGATAAAATTAATGAAATAAAAAGTGTGATAAAGATGAGCTACAAAATCAACAGAAATATTTCTTATTTTGAGAATGAATTTATACCCAAACATACACAGATTATACCAATAATTCATTAAAAGGAAGAGATGCACTTTTAACAGGATTAGTTAATATCTTCTTGGAATTTTTGATAGCCTAATTAACGAAGAGAAGTATAAATACTGGGAAAAGATTTAAACTTCTTGCTGATTTTATACAAACTTCTGTCATGGATGAATGATACTATAACAAGCACAAAAGAAATTTGCATTGGACACTGCAGAGGAAAACTTGAAAATCCCTGAATTCTTACAGCTATGACAGAAACTTGATAGAGGTCTGTCCAAATCTGATAACATTTTTTAAAACTTGCATGACATTAATAATTAAAAATAGAAACAAAATTTGACCATTTATGAAAATTACTGGATTTTTTCCTATTTTCCTTCTAGAAAATGATATCTCACATTTGTCTTATGAAGAGGTGATCAAAGAGTTATGCCGCCAATGCAGTGAAACACTGAATGAGAACTCCATTAGACATTTCAGTTCTTTTCCACATCCCTCTGACAACTGGAGTTCCTCTCTTTTGAACTCTTGTGTTAGCTTCCCAGGTCTGTGGTAATATTTTACTGCCTTCTCGGAGCTGTACTGGAAATGGATAAGCTTCATTATTTTGTATCATCCTCTGGAAAGCGTGGCCATTTGGATTTCTTTCTTTTTATCTGATCCCTTCTTTCCTAGGAGGATCAGTGCCAATTGACTGACTCTTTTTCCCAGCTTTCCCAGAATTCCAGCAAATCACGTATTTTCCGTATTGTCAGACATGTATCCAGAGAAAATGTCAGTCTAGCCACTGCTATAAAAACGGACACAAGTCCAAATGCACCAAAGTCCCAGTGCAATTAATTTCATCTTAGCCTCTTCATACACACCCAACCCAAAATTATTATACCTTTACTAATTCTTTCTAGGGGCCACCAATTTTTCTTTTCTGTATTGTCCTAGATGGAATTAAACTTCTCTATATTTTATAAAGCTTTGCTATGTCATCAAATTTTTTTTATTAGTTTCAGGTGCACAAAACAAAGTAATACTTAGACGTTTATTATTTATATCCCTCACACTCTGTCAACACCCCTTCCCCCATCCACTACCCCTCTGACATCGCACAGAGCCATTACATTTCCACTGTCTCTATTCCTAATGCTGTACTCCGCTTCTTGTAAGTATATACATACATAGATATATAAACTTGTAATTGACATTCATTATTGTTCAACTTCAGCTTCAGGTGTACAGTGATGTCATCAAATTTTAAAAGGGCTTTTTTGACCACTTATCTAATACCGATAGCCTCAAATATTATATTCAGGTTTGTATGGAGACTTCCTCATACAAAAGCTCACTAATTGTCATCAGCCAATGGACACTCCAGAAGGTATTTAACCAATATATTTTTTTCTAGGGAACTGAATTATTTTAAGAATTATTTTTCTTGTCAACTGTCGTGTAATCAAATGCCTTGCATGTGTTCAGGGTAAGCAGTAAAAGAATACAGAGTATAAGAATGGTGAGAAAACAACCACCTTAATTATACCCAGCACTTAAGAATCTATACATTTATTTATTACTCAAGTTCACCTTCCCCCTTCTTGATTTTAGAAAGCATTACTCCATGTTATAGTTTGCCATGATTCAGAATCAGAATCTTGCTTGACTGAGCTGTCACTACCTGTCTTGGTTTGCCACCTTCCAGAATCAAAACACTGTTAAAGTGTGCAGACTTCCCGCTGTTGACTGAAACGACTTTCTTGTTAACCGTGGCAAAATGTCCAGCTCTGAAAATACTCTTCTGAGAACCCCCATGAACTCACCGCAACTCCCATATAATGCACGTTTAGAAGGATTTCTGTGAGTCTTTTAAAACGTGTGGTTTATCACAAATTGCCAAAAACTGGCCTGCAGTGCTGTTTATCAGCACTAAATTATTTCAAGCGCTCTTCTTGTTAAAGTTTTTAATGTTCAGTTTGATTCCTTATGCTAATGTTACATTTATCACTGGTATTTCTGCTCCCATGAAACAAAACGCATTCATAAAATCTGGATTTTGCACAAAGGTCGCTTTTTCTTCAACATTGCATTTAAATTGATTCATTCTAAGTATGTCCTCTATATTCCTATAAATCTGATACAGAGACTGTTTGGATGGATCAGTCACTGAAATGAATCAGATAATGCATTACACATTAAGGCAAAGTAAATTTAACCTACCGCTAGTAAAAATGGATTTAGATGTGTGCGGTTTTTGTACAACTTGCAATCTGTTGTGTTTGATCTCCTCTTTGGAGGCGGGGGTAGACGTAGTCCATGCACAAACACCCTAAATGAATATATGTTTGTGCAAGCAAATAAATGATCCTTTTCTCTTTCAGCGGCTCCTAACCCCACCTCTGATTCCAAACAAGGCCACCAGCTCTGGGTGGAGGTCGCCTAGACTACAAGGCACAACTCTTCTACATATAATTCTAAAAGAGGTATTTATTGTATAATTTTAGTTGAGAGACAAAATGCACAGTTGATCTCTATTATTTATTTCCATCATGTAAGGGGATTTTGTATTCAAATAAAGGACTTTGGATACTTTTGAATACTAAATGTATAGTTCTTTTGAATATTAAGCATATCCTCAATAGGAGCTATATTACCAAGATACAAGTCTTCTTAAATACAGAATTCTAGAACTGTGTCTAGGTTAAAATGAATAGATGGCTCAACCATTTGGACTGACTGAAGAGGTGTGTTCAATTCAATAGCTGAACTAGTCAAAGCGAAGTTCTAGAAAAAGGAGTTGTAGACAATTGAGTCAAAAATAGTTGAACTGTTTAAGTATGTGAACTTGAACTCTCCATGAAGCAGAGAGCAGAATAACCTTGGGAATTAAATCATAGCATCTTGATTGTATAGTTTTTGGCATACTTCTTTACATACTCCATAAAATTCATTCACACAGTTCTTTTATACAGTCATGCATGCTTAATGACAGGGATGTGTTCTGAGAAATGTATCCTTAGAAATGTGACTATTTCGTCATTCTGTGAACATCATAGAGGGGACAGCCTAGGCTGGACGGTATAGCCTATTGCTCTTAGGCTACAAACTTGTACAGCATATTACTATACTGAATACTGATGGCAATTGTAGCACAGTGGTAAGTATTTGCTTATCTAAACATATTTAAACATAGAAAAGGTACAGTAAAAACACTGTATCTTCGCTTTTTAAGAAAAAACAAATATGTCCAGGGCAATTTGCTTTTACATTCTTCTGATGTTAGGTCTTTTAGGGTAAAAGATGTTTTCCCCCTTCGCTCATGTTTTTATGGCTGTTTCTATCAAACTATCTGTCATTAAATCCATAGTTAGAAGAATCTTTGGCAATAGAAAACTGTGAAACACAGACTATAATAATTCTATGTCTGGAGTCCAGGAAACTGGCAAATCGAACAACATTTATAATGGTCAGTTGTGTTGATGAGCCCATTCCTTTAATCATAATTTACTTGATATCACTGTTTATTTTCCCCCAATGAGCTAAACTCCAAAAAATGGACTATAACATCTGAGTTCATGGAAAGAAAATAGGTTAGGTAGCACATGGTTAGTATCTTAAAAATCATTGTTAAAGTTTAATTCTTCTCTAATCTTTATCCCAATTTCCAAAAGAAGTTTCAAACGGAAGACTTGTCTATAACACTTTCAATGGACGGATCTTTATTTTGTCAACAACTATTCAGTGCCTCTCCGGTGCCAGACTCCATGCAAGATACTTAAAATGTACATGGAAAGAGAAAATATGATGCTTTCTATCACGTAACTGAGTCTAAAGGAAGACAGCATAAAACTGATTTATGGAAAAGGCGAGAGGAGAGTAGCTGGTCCATACTTGTAATACTGTGAATGCCCACAAAATTATTTTCATAGCTCAATATAAATCAGGCAAAATGCTGAGAATTTAATGTTAACTCTCAGCTCATCTCTAAATACTAAGTGTAACCTGGTACAGAGACTATGCATATGTACAGGAAGACAAGAGTAGGGTAACGTAATACTATTAGGTTGGTGCAAAAGCAATTGTGGTTTTTGTAATTATTTTTAACTTTTTAAACCGCAATTACTTTTGCACCAACCTAATTATATACAACTTGGTGGAATTTTTTTTTTACACGATATTATTAAAGTTCAAGTTCAATTATGTGGACATTGACAAGAGGCTATAAATGAGGGAAAATCAGTATTGCACAGGAAACCATTTGTAGTATAAAAATATCACCCAGATCTACTTATTACATTTTTAATTTTCTTTTTTGGACCATGCGACTTCTAACAATTGGACTGGTAGTTAAAAAAAAAAAAATCAACAGAATGCACACATCAAAGTGAACTATATTTACTGGAGTGCAATTTTGTCAGTATGTCTACATTTGCTGCTAGTGTAAAAAACGTTTTGGAAATCTGTTTGGGGAAGGTGTCCACAGTCTGCAGCATGCTCTTCTAAGAAATCCTGATGATGGCAAACGAAACCAGCTGGCTAAAGGTGAGCTCCGTCAGTTCCCACACAGGCAAGAAAATATTGAGTATGCATTGTACATCTGTCTTTCTCAATGGACTTTTGGTTTACAAAGTGAAGGCACCATGTTTTATTAACTTCAGTGTTCCTGACACAGTTGTTGGTAAATAGTAGACATGCCATAAATAATTGTTGAATTCAATGTTCTTAATTATAATAAGATCATGGTTAATAGCCCTAATGATTTGAAATGACCCAAAATGGTTCTCTGGCTATTTGCAAATATGCAGGAGGTGATTTTTTTCCCCCATGCATGCCATTTCCATGTATAATACATATCATAATGTACTATACATTTTGGTAGAATACTATTTTCTGACCCCCATTCTCTCCTTGCAGTGCAATAATCTTATGGGGATTATTCATGATTGATAGTTGGATTCATTTGCCAACTAGATACCTGGATCCAAATGAATGATTTAATATTTCAACCCCTTAAAAACGTAATGAAAAATCTGTCATGGATAATAAGTTGCAATGAAGTGCTTGAACATCTTAAATGACAGGCTCTCTGTGATTTCAAATTCCAGTTTTTCTGGATTTGTGTTATATAGTTAACTAAGCTAAGGATCATGCATGTTAAGAAAAATGTAATAATCTTAATAAATATCATAATTAGCATAAGCAACTAAAGCCATCACTTAGTTTTATGTTAAAATACTAAAATAATTTTTTTCAAAAATCATTACACTAGAAACCATGAGGTACAATTTGCAGTTTTCTTCTATCAGCTGATTTTTCATCTCCTTTTATCAGTTTATTTACTTTGTTTTTTTGTGGATTTGGCTTTTTTATATTAGCCTAAAATGATATAACACTTTGAACAAACCTAGAATGTTAGGGCAAATTAACTCGACAAGCTTTATTATCAATTGGTTATTTTTTTGGGTGATCTTAAAAACATAAAATCATCAATCACAAAAGTTGCTCACTTTTCTTTAAAGAATTAGAATGCTTTCCTCGATGTGTTACTGATAAATGTGATTTTCCACTTCCGGAAAGTTTCCCCCCCCCGCCCCCAGTCTGTATTTTATGTGGCTGTTTGTTACTGAGACAAACAGAATGGCTAAATCAATACAAATGGCCCTTGAGGCCTAGAGAGACCACAAGAAAGTGTAGCATCATTAAACTAAATTACAGACAAGCACTTAAGGAGACAAATAAGCGTTTTGTTACCATAAGTCCTCATTTTCTTTTTTATTTTTTTTTTATGGTGATGATGATTGGAAATGTTTACAAAACATGCATGGTACCAGGAACAAGGCTTCTGTGGTAGGGTACTAATAGGTATAACTTAGTTGCTATGGCTGTTTTAATCAGATAGAAAAATACAACCAAGAGGCAGTATTCTAATAGTGATTTTTCTAAGCCCCGATATCTGCCTGGTATTAGGAAAAACATAATATAATTCAGAAGAGGTAATAATCAGTGAGATGAGAGTAAGAAGAGTAATGGAGGCTAGCTAGAGAGCACGCCTATGAATGTACATACATGTGCCATGAATTGAGCTAGGAGAAGATAGGCACTAAATGGGGTAAAAATAAAATAATGCTAGAACACAGTCTCAATATGGGTTCCCCTTCCTGTTCTCTAGGAAAACGCTCCCTGAAGCCCAGGTTTATTTCATCCATGCCCCTACAGCAGATGAAAACAAAGAGGGATTAAATTTAATAGTCTACAATTAGCATAAAGGTCCAGGAAATGATCTTTTTAAGAAACATTTTGGGAAAATACACATCAAGAGGAGGAAGAATATATTGTTTAGGGTATGCTATACTCAGAAGAGCTCACGGCACTGGTCCTGAGCAATCCAGGATGTATGACACGTGTAGCAGGTCCTCGAATAACATCATTTTGTTCAATGTCGTTTTATTATAATGTTGATGAGATACTGTGGGAACTTAACTTATGTCAATTAGCCTGTGGTAAAATTGGTTTCATTGTACTTGTTTTGCTGGAATTCCGAGAACCCATAGACAATATTAAGTGGATACTTACTGTATTCCTGTAAGTGGCAGCGTAGAGCAGTGGTCACGGTGCTGTAGATTGCAATTGCCCCTGGAAACAAAACAAAATAAATCAGTTTAATCAACCTTCTTTTATGATGTATTTAAGTTTAATATTAGAAAATAATGAACTTGCATTATCAAATAATGATGGTATCTGAGGTCCTCTACCCAAAACCTAAATGTAAGTGATGTTTCATACAAAATGTCTTAACATAAATTATTTTCACAACACAGATACACAGATTTGGATTTTAACATAAACCTACTCTGGAAAGTTCAAATTCTTTATAGCTTTTGTGAAAGATAGTAGTCAGCAAAAGGTTATGCTTTTGTGCCCATCCTGGCTACTAGAGTCATGAATTTTGGAGGAATCATTTTATATATATCCTTGTCACTGCCGGTTGTTATTTTGACAGATTAAATGGGAATTGAATAGACAATTTTTACCACACTAAATCAAAAGCATTTTTTTATTAGTTATAGGCAACATTGAGCTACACTTCTGTAAAGCACATAAGAGCGGTTTACGACTTTTGGAGAAAAAATATATTCCATGGGCTTACTGAAAATTTGTCTTCAACATAGCAATACTATTATTTATGAAAAAAGATAAAATGTAAAGAAACTAAAACAAAGATCAATAATTTTTATTTGTCCTTTGACAGCTGTGGTGGGGATCTCTAGTGCCCACACATAATGCATTTCTACACTCTTTTCAGGTTTCTGGAAGGATTAGATTTTATTATCTTGTGACTAGGCATCACTGTGCAACTGATTCTGGTTAAGGACTTGTGACCAGAAATGTCATGGGTCACTTACAGGCTAAAACATTTAATTGCTGGTATGAAGACCCCAGCAACTTTCCCTCTTCTATGATGTCATGGAGGAAGACTCATATGGTGAGACAACAATTTGAAGGATCATGGATCAAAAATCACTACTTGATGGACAGTTCCTAAGAGATGCATGGGGGACTGACCACGAGCAAGATATAAACCTTTGGGGTTTTAAGTCACTAAGATTTTTAGATTGGCATGAATAGATTTAGAATAGATTTTAGAATAGACTAATAAGTCCAATTTTACATAGCACTGTTTGCTTCATGATATTTCCATATAAAGGCCAATGTAAAAGTATTTGTGTTTTCAAATGGTATTAAATTTAGTTCACCAATGCTTATTAGAAGCTGAGGCAAGACTAAATAATAAAAGTGAACAACATGACCAAAGCTAGTCAAAATAAGAGTCTCATCTTGATGCAACAATTTGGAATATAAAAGGATGGTGCCAGACAGTTAGTACTTCAAATATTGTGTTGGAAGCTATCTTTCTCTTAGAAAATAATCTTCTACCCATATAAACAGGCCTTTTGTGAGCAGTACACTTTACTATGTCAATATTCTATAGCAGCCAGCATCTCTGATTTACAGGGTATTATAGTTGGCGGAGGGATATGAAGAGAACCCCTGGGGTAATGTTTGGGTGTCTTATTTCCGAAGGGCAGGAAGTGACAAATGCAGCCAAGGGAAACTCGCCCTATGCCAGCAGTCCTTGGGGACTTTGGTGGAATTCACTGTTTTATGTTAATGTCACTATTACTTTTTGGTGCATTTAAAAATAATTTTGAAAAATAAAGTTTCCTTTCCTGAGAATAAAATATTTTTCAGAGTTGAGTTTTTGTAGAATTTTTATTCACTTGGGAGCCTTTATATTTATGGGAACATAGAGAACTTTGGGAAGTTTCAAAAACCACCAGAGATCTGAATTTTGAATACCCAACTTGCTTGGTATTCAAAACATATTTGGTTAGCTTTCTTAATATCTTGTGAAAACTTATTTGTTGGAAAGTTCTGAGATAATGACATAACTGGGAATCTCTCGTCAGGATCACATCAGTATTCTCACTGTCTTCTATTCTTGGTCTTATGTCCCTCCCCTTCTTCTACTCTTGTAGGTGGGAAGACTGACATTCTGAAATTGACTAAATAAAAACATGGGGAATAGCTGTACCTTGTTTCATCTTTCTTTAAAATTAAAGTTATATTCCTGTGTATGTTTCCATCTAAATTTATCCATAGCACTACAAATATAGAGAAGGGGAGCAAACCTGTTTAAAGCCATCTGTTGTGTTTTAGGCAGAATAACGCCCCTCCCAGAGGTGTCCATATCCTTAACCTTAGAAGCTGGGAATATATTATGTTACACGGCAAATGGGAATTAAGGTCACTCATGAGGGATTAAGGTTGCTAATCCACTGACCTTAAAATAGGGGAGATTAGCCTGAATTTTCTGGATGGCCCTCAAGGATTCACAAAGGTCATTAAATATAGAAAAGAAGTGCAGGAAAGAGTCAGGGTTAGAATGCTATGATGCTAGAAAGGCTCAACCAGCCCTTGATGGCTTTGAAGATAGAAGTAGGGTGCCAGAAGCCAAGGAATGTGAATGTTTTTTAGAAGCTGAAAAACACACGGAAATGGATTCACTGTTGGAGGCTTCAGAAAGGAATGCAACCCTGCTGAGACCGTGATTTTAGTATAGTGAGCGAGACCCGTGTAAATTTCTCACTTAAGGAACTGTAAAAGAAGAAATCTGTGTTTTAAGCTGGTATGCTTGTCATACAGATACAATATTAATATATTTTAAATAATATATTAGAATACAAAAATCTGAAGACCACTGTTCCTCAAGCCTTTGAGAAAGCATTGCAAGGAGTATAGTTATCAACTGTTCTTGATTTCAACCAACAACCAACAATAACAACAACAAAAAAGCTATAAACACACTGGAATGAAAGCATGTGAGAATTTTATTGAAAATGAGCTTCATTCTCCAGAATGCAAGGGTTTGGGGAAATAGAATCTAATTCTTAAAAGAAGTAGAGGCCTAGCAGTCCCCAGTTCTCAGGCTTGTTCCAATGCAGTTTTGCCAGCAAACAGAACTGAACTAGATTCTCTTATGAAGTCCGTCTATGCTCACAAGTCTATGATTGAAGGATAAATCATAATAAGCCAGGATCTTGAAAGGTCAAGCTAACATCCGCCACTGACTTGGACTGGTCACAAGCTGAGAATGTTATTTAATACTGAGGCAGATGGTAAACTTGCCAGTCCAATCAGATTCTACTTTGATGTTATGTTTCTTGACTTGTCCGTTCTGGTTTATGGCAGTTTATATTTATTTTCACATATATTTTCCTTTCTTCCTTTTTATAAAATTCTTGGAATTGGTACTTCTGCATCCTGCCTAAGCAAGGTATTAATTCAAGCCAATCTGCAAGCTTCCACCATCACTTGCTTCCAATTTCAACTCCATTATTGTATAAAATTTCATGTTTACAACATTCTAACTCTGTGTTAAGAATAAGAGCCTCAGTCACCAAGGCTTATGGGTCCTTCAACATTTCCAAGTATGACAAATAGTCATGAAAAAAACATGCACATTTTCAAATTTCTTTTGTGGAGCTGTAATATTCCTCTAACAGAAGATGGGAACTTTTTTATTCAGCTCAGAGGCCATAGCAGTGATTCCAAATGCTTAGGAAGGACAATGAAGACAGACACTTTTCAAGTCACGTAAAAACCTCGCAGGAAAAAGAAATTAAACAAGGCAAAATATTCACTTCAGTCTCAAAAGCTTACTAAAATATAAAAACTGTTGAAGAAGTTTAGGGAAAGTACGAATACTATGAAAAGTAAGTATGTAATGAGAAATAGGATTTACTACGAAATTTTAATTAGTCTTTTGAGATGATAGTCATTGTTAAATTAACTAATTGAAATACATTATAAGAGATGATTAAACACCCAATCCTGATTTTCTTCAATGTAATATCTATTCAATTAACATTTGAAAATATCTGTGTATTTGGTATAACAGAGATGAAAGATCAAAATGGTCTCAGAATATTTCATAATTAAAACAAATAGTCTGGAGGTAAAAAAGCAGAAACTTAGATACTCTTAGATTATTTTTTTTTTCTTCCTAACTCAAGTGAGGAGAGGCACCTGTCAAAGGAGAATTGGCTGAGAAATTCAAAAATTTGAAATCTCATCACTACTTTGTCACAAAGGCGTGTTACATCGGGCTAATTATTCCAGTTCCTGGGCCTCACTTTCCATAAGTATAAAATGAAATGTCAGACGGTATAAATGCAGTTATTAAAGAAAAAAAAATTGAGAACCTTCTATACCCTTTTGTATAGGCAACGGGGATATATGGATAAATAGAGTAAATGCACAGAATTTATCATCAGATTTCCCTTCCCGAATAAATAGTATTTATCTGCTATAAATCATTACAACATAATATTATGGCAATTTAATATCGGCAATTGTACGCACTGTATCTAAAAATATAGGCTTTCTAGGATTTCAAAATTCAAGTTCCTATGATAAAATTTTCAGAATTTATTTTTAAATGAATATGTTGAAAGAATATACAGCTGATGAAGATTATTAAGAAGAATCTTTAGCATAAAAATCAAAATCTTTTTAGAAGATCAAAATCCAGAGTTGAAAAAATAATTATATATAATTGATTTATTAAATTACTGTTTTATGGATATGACTACCAAACCAATAGTTAGAATAGACTCTAGATATTTGCATAGAATTTCTAGTTTATGAGACAAGGTTTGAAGTAAAGAGAAAACTTGTTTTAAAAAATGCTCATCTGAAATTTTTTTGTTGTTATTTTCTGTGTTTTTACTGCTGGTACAGAGCAAACTGTAATTACGCTTAGATGACATGTAAGAAGAGAATAGTTTTGAGTTCCCCAGATATTCAGAATTCAAGCATTTTTTAAAAATGTTTAAATTTGACTTTGTCCTTTCTCTTTCTCTCTCTTGCTCCCCACCCCAACATTTCTCTTTTAGCTATTCTATTACTCTTTGTTCTATACATATTATTTTGTAATTTTCTTCCATCACACATTCCCCCCTTTAAATTCTGTTTTATTTTGGATGCCCCCTTTTCTCACTCATCTTCTCTCCCATCAAACTACCCTCCCATTTTTTTTCTCTTAGTTATTAGTTACTGGTGTTTTTGTTCTGAGGCCCCACAAAAACCCTGATACTGATAGAGAATGAAAAAATTTGCTCCTTCTTGGTAAAGTTTTAAAGAATCTTCATGTGATTATTATTCATTCTCACCCTATTCATTCTTCATCATTCAGTTGTTAGTCACTTTCCTTTCACCTTCAGTTTGTCAATATTGCTTATCCTGTTTACAAGACATCAAGCCTTAATAACTTCACTCAAATGGAATAATCCATCAGTCGCATTCAACATCTCCAAAGAGTCTTATCCCAAACCCTCAAAAGTGGCTGGGTCCTGATTATGAATGTCTCTACAGTTGACCAGAGTATAATTTTGGTTATTTCCTAATAATTAATAAACAGTGACACTGGTTGAGAAATATACTTTTATCCTTTAGCCCCTTGTCTTAGTGATATATTCCTAGTGATATATTCCTTAGTGATACATTCCTCTCCAGCTTTGGAAACTATCTCCAATAAATTCTTCAGTTTGTTTTGTGTTGCCCTATAATACATAATAAAGTAAATTATAATAATACCTATTATAGTAAAGACTATAATACCTAATAAAGTAAAGACTTTTTCTGAAAGTTATAAATCTAAATGCAGACAACTTAAATCATAGGAAAGAAAACATGTTGCCTCAAATAAGCAGAAGTGCAAGGGAAGATTATCTTCATGTTCAGTTTTATCTAGGCCATCAGTGATGTCATGATGTTGCCTGCTCTCTCTTTTTCTCCCTCTTAATTTCTCAGTTCTGCATCATGTATATGTTGGTCTCAGTACCTGCCCCATGTCACATAAACTTTCTTTATTGCTGCATTATAATATTTTGAAGGCAATATTCTATAAACTTAAAATCCAAAAGTTAGCCTTTTCTAGCTCCAACAGAAATTTGAAGACAGAAAACTTCCCTTGGGTTTCTGCTTAGCTCTTAAAAAATCCAGAAAGATATGGAACTGTGTGAGGCCCAGTCTACATAACACAAACACTCCTGTAGTGTTGCAACTAGAGAGATGGGAGATTATGGTATATTGCCTGGATTGAAATCCCTCCAAAAACTATATGAAATGGAGGAATTATTCCCAAAGGGAAGTGGGAAAGAATTCTGAACAGACAAAAATTATATTTAGAGCAGTCCAATCTACATAGACCCTCAAAATGGAACAGCTTTAGGGAGAAGCCTTATAAGCTCCAGAACAAGTGAGCTATGGTAGATATTAGAAGATTCCAGAAAAAAATAGTTTAATTTAAACAAATAGAAAAGGTAAGCATAGACTCTGTAAGTGATTTAACTTATCTATTTAGGAGGTATCAATTTTTAAGGGGCTTTATTAATTTTGGCTGGAATTCCCATATTTTTTCAAGCCACATATGGTTAAGAATGAATTCACATACAGTAATGGATCAAAAGTTGCTCTCTCTCTCTCTCTCTCTCTCTCTCTCTCTATATATATATATATATATATATATATATATATATATACACACACACACACACACACACATATATATACACACATACATATATATATACACACACACATACAAATACATATATATATATTTTTTTTTTTCTTTTTCTTTCCGACATTCACTCTTCCTTTTCCAGTGCTTAAATTCTTATTAAGGATACCACTTTCATTCCAATTTTGGTCTAAAACCTTAAGCTGTAATAGTCCCTGCCCTAAAACATCTCAGTTCACTAAGAATAAAATTTAAATCCCTTAAAATAACCCACAGGACTTACAAAATCTAACCCAAGTACCTTTCTGACCTCAAGTTCTCTCACTCAGATTCACTTGTTCCAATCCCACAATGCTGGCCCCTCCTGAAGTTTTTTGAACATGCCAAATACCATATTTTGCCATGTATAATGCACACTTTTTTGCCCAAATTCATGAGGGAAAAATAAGGATGTGCATTATACATGGATAGTACAAATTCCATATCTATATAAATGTATTTAATTATTTTATTTATGCTTATGAGATAAAAGTGTAACTCTAGAAATCAATAACAATATCTGTATGCAAAATAATACCTTGGAGTATGATAATCGGTTTTGTTGATTTACCACGAACTTGCAACGACAAAGGGTTCTTGGCCTTTGTCAAATGATTTGCTATGATATGATTTGATATGATTTGCAAATATCATAAATTTGTTATCAGCATGTAAAATTCTGTGTACCTTGTTCTTGTGTTTTGTAATTATTTGTTACATAAATTCTTGTACCATAATATGTTGAAAAATAAATGCTAAAATCCCTTTACAATACAAAAAACAAGTACCTAAATGTAAACAAATAAGAATTTGAATTAAAAAATTAAAATGAAAGATTTTTTTCCCTGAAAGTTTGGGACAAAAATGTGTGTGCATGTTATGCATGAGAGCACATTATACACAGCAAAATATGGTACATTCCCACCTCAGGGCCTTTGCACTTATTATTACTTCACTCTGGGACACTCACTTTCCCATAACCACATGGCTTATTTCTTCACATAATTATCTTTGTTCAAAGGTTTCCTTTTCAAGGAGTACTGTATTAAAGAGTCTATCTAAAACAAACAAACAAATAAACAAAACCATCTCTATTTTTAGCCTCTCTATTTTTATAACACTTTTTACCACCAAAAGTATTATGTTTATGTTTATTTTCTCTTTACACACTGACATACTTGAAAAAGAAAGACTGATTTGTTCATTGCTATAGTTCAGGACCCAGGACAGTACCTGACACGTTGTTGTAGTATAATATTTGTTAAATGAATTCCTGAAGGAAGAAAGAATGAATGAATCATTCTATCACCCAGACACAAAGGTAGGCTCATGACCTTTCTGGTCTATCTGGCTCAGGTCTATCTGGTCAGAATACCACATCCCCTGCCTAGAGTAATGCTACAAGAATGGCCATGAGACCTACATTAAATGAATGGTATGCACTCACAGTAAATATGTGACACTACAGGGGGAAAAAAAACACAAATCAAAACAATGAGGTAGAAGAGGCCTACTTTGAGCAATAATCCAACACAGATATGATGAGGAGCATGATATCTCTAGTAATCTTTCCCCTCATTCTTATTATCCCAGTTGGAGCTGGTTTTCTTTTCCTCAAAACTTAAAGAATTCTGAAGTCTTTTATATTTCTTTCCCAAATCCCCACACCACAATCAGTAATTGATGAGAGTGTAAAACTTGTAATACTATTATTTGTTATAGAATGTACATACATTTTGCTAATTTGGAAAATGATACCATATTACTGTTTCTAGCACACATGAATTCTAGTCATACTTGCGTGACATATTTATTCATATCAATTAATGATAGATCATTAGTAATGACTTCGAAATTTGAAATGACATCACAACATGTCCAAATAAGACATCTTTGCTCATATCCCACTCTCAGCAACAATTTGACATCCCTTCATGAACAAAAGTGCCTTTGTGGGAGTTGTGGGATCCAGTCCCGTATGCTAATAGATGCAGGAGGAGTCTCTTCCACCCAAGTGCATTGGGTAATAGGTGTACAGACCTCCGTCTTGACTATGGTGCCTTCATTGACCTGTAAACAGTTCCAAGCCCTGTTGGCCACAGTCTGAGATCCCCTGGAGAGCACTACTTTAGACAATCACTCACAGCCGAGAGAGGCTTTGTGATAGTCCAAGTTTTCAGTGGAGAGGTTTTGGCACAATGTTGGAGCATAAGAATGAGTTTGGATGTAGGGGGAGGGTAGGAGAAACAGCTTGACTTTACCTGCATCTCCCCTCCTACAACACGCACAGCCTGTGATTTCTCCCAAGGGGGAAAGTGAGAGCATGCGAGTAAGTGCCCAGCTTTCCCAGCTGTGCAGCATGCCGCCAAAGAGGCCCATTTATTTCTCACCCTATCCAGAGCACTGAGTCATGAGTTGCATGCCTGGGGTCAAGGGACAGGAAGATGCTGGGAGAGTGGCAGATAGGAGTCTCAGAGGGCATTAAAAGGACAAGGATCCTACTAACTTTTCTAGAGACTCAATCAAGAAGCCCACCCATGAGCCCCTGGGGATGCCTTGCATGCAGATCTGCCAACTGGCCAATGAGTTGTCCCAGGACTCTATGCATCTCACCCACACATCTCTACCCCACCCTGTGATCCCTGTGAGTGCTTCCAGTGGCAGTGACAGCGAGCTTTGCCAGACGGCTAATGACCACACACAGAAATCCAGCCTGGGAGAGACCACACTTGAACATTACTCCACCCTTGGAAAAGTAAAAAAGAAGCTGTCAGCACCTGTCTTGGTATGATGTTGGTTTAAGAGAAGGCATACAAGCTTAAGAATTCTACCACAAGAGGGAGCAAGAAGTATGAAGCAGGCATATCCGTAAAAGGTCTAAGAAAGTCTCAGGGCTGATGAAAGGTATTTCCCATAGTCATTTAGTAAATTCTGAGAGGTAACTGCTACTTGGAACATGAAGATGGCAATGTAAGACCTGAAGGCACATAAACAATCTAGGGGGGAAAATAAGTGACACCACTATGGGATCAAAATAATCACCCAGTAACCAATCCCAAAGACATGGAGATCCGTGTTTTATCTGATAAAGAATTCAAAATAGCTGTTTTAAGGGACCCCAATGAGATATAAGAAAACACAGGAAAACAATTGGGTGAAATCAAGAAAATAAATTTAAAAACTGAGAAGTTTTTTTGTTTGTTTGTTTTTTTTTTTTAAAAAGGAGACAGAAACATTAAAAGAAAATAAACAGAAATTCTGGAGCTGAAGAATACAATAAATAAAATAAAAACTTTAATAGAGAGCATCAATAAGAGAATAAATCAAGCATAAGAAAGAAACTGTGAATTAGGAGACAGGACTTCTGAAATTATCCAGTCAGAAGAGAAGAAAGAAGAAAGAAAGAATGAATAAAGCCTATGTGACCTATGGAATACAGTAAAAACAAAGCAAAACAAAAACAATGACTGAAAAGTTCCGAAATCTGGGGAGAGATTTGTATGCCCAAGTTCATGAAGCTCATAAGTGACCAACAAACTCAACTTAAAGGGATCTTCTCCATAACACGTTATAGCAACACTGTCAAAAATCAAAGACAAAGAGAATCTTAAAATCAACAAGAGAAAATAAGCTTTTAAATTATGAGGAAACCCCATAAGTCTCTAAGCAGATTTCTCAGCAGAAATCTTACAGGCCAGGAGAGAGTGAAATGATATTCTCCAAGTACTGAAAGGGGGGAAAAATTGCCAACCAACAATAACCTATCCAGCAAAGTTGTCCATTTGAAGTGAAGGCTAGATAAAGACTTTCCTAGACAAACAAAAGCTGAGCGAGTTCATCACCACTAGATGTGACTTACAAAAAATGGTGAAAGGAATTCTTCACACTGAAATGAAAGGATTCTAATTCTGAACATGAAAACATATATAAATATGTAATACACTGGTGAAAGTATGTGTATGAATATAGTCAAAATTAGAATATTCTAACAGTGTATATAGTGAGGTATGAACAACTTAACTCTAGTATAAAGGTTAAAAATCAAAAGTACTGAAAATAACAACAATGATTTCTTAATGGATACACAAAATAATAATGGGTAAATTGTGATATTAAACACTCAAGGGGAAAAAGATAAAGTTTATCATGTAATTGAAATTAAGTTGTTATCAATGTAAAGTCAATTGTACCTATAAAATATTTTATATAAGCCTCATGGTAATGATAACTATAAAGCAAAAACTTACAGTAGAGACACACACACTCACACACACACACACACACACACACACCCAAAAAAAAAAAAAAACAATCAAAGCATGGAAAATCATCACTTCACAAAGGAAAGCAACAAGAGAGGAAGAGGGAAATACAAACCAGCCAGCGAACAATTAATAAGACAGCACCGGCAAGTTCTTACCTGTCAATAATTTCTCTACATATAAATGGATTGAATTACCTAATTGAAAGGCATAAAGTAGCTGGACTAATTTAGCCAGATAGACTAAGAAAAAATAGAGACGATCCAAATAAACAAAGTCAGAAATGAAAGGGGAGACATTACAACTGATACCACAGAGATACAAAGGCTTATAAGACAATACTGTGAACAATTATACACCAACAAATTGAGTAACCTGGAAGAAATGGATAAGTTTCTAAAAAGGAAAACCCACCAAAAGTAAGTCATAAAGAAATAGAAAATATGAGCAGACTGATAATGGGTAAGGAGATTGAACCAGTAATCAAAAACCTCCCAACAAAGAAAATCCCAGGACCAGATGGTTTCACTAGTGAACTCTACCAAAAGTTAAAGAATTAATGCCAATTCTTCTTAAACTTCTCAAAAAAAATTGAAGAGGAAGGAACACTTCCAAGCTCATTTTACAAGGCCAACATTACTCTGGTACCGAGGCCAGATAAGGACACTATAAGAAAAGGAAATTATAGGTCAATATACTTGATAAATATAGATGCATAGATCCTCAACCAAATATTAGCAAAGTGAGTTTAATGGTATATTACAAATATCAAACACCAAGATCAAATGAGATTTATCCCTGGGATGCAAGGATGATTCAACATACATGAATCAATATATATGATATACCACATTAATAGAATGATAAAAGTCATATGATTATCTCAATAGAGAAAAAGCACATGACAAAACAAAGCACCCACTCATGATAAAAGCTCTCAACAAACTATGTATAGAAGGAACATACCTCAACATAATAAAGCCAAAATATGACAAGCTCACAGTGAACACCATACTCTACAGTAAAGGTTGAAGATCAAGATCAAGTGATGGGTGCCCACTCTCACCACTCCTATTCAACATAATACTAGAAGCCCCAGACAGAGTAATAAGGCAAAAAATTGTTTTAATTAAAAAAAGAAGGAAAAGGCATCCAAATCAGAATGAAAGAAGTAAAATTATCTGTGTTTGAAGATGACATAATCTTACATATAGAAAAATCCTAATGACTCCACCAAAACACTGCTAGAACTAAACAAATTCAGTGAAGTTGCACTAACAGAAGAATAAAATTGGACCCATATCTTACACCATCATAAAAATAAACTCAAAACAGATTAAAGACAAACATAACTCCTGAAACTGTAAAACTCCTAAAAGAAAAAAGAAAAATGTCCATAGCATTGGTCTTGGTGATGTTTTTTTGGACGTGACACCAAAAGCACAAGCAATTATCAATAAGTCAGATGACATCAAACTAGAAGGCTTCTGCACAGGAAAAGAAACAATCAACAAAATAGAAAGGCAGCCTGCAGAATGGCAGAGCATATTTGTAAACCTTATACCTCATAAAAGGTTAGTATCCAAAATACTAGAGGAACACATATACCTCAATAGCACAAAACAAATAATATGATGTAAAAATAGGCAGAGGAACTGATTAGACATTTTTCCAAAGAAGACATACAAATGCCAACAGGTACATGAAATGGTGCTCAACATTACTAATCATCAGGGAAAAACAAGTCAAAACCACGAGGAGCTATCACCTCATGCCTATTAGAATCAAAAAGACAAGAGCTAAGTGTTGGCAAGAATGTGAAGAAAGAGAACTTATCCACTGTTGGTGGAAATGTAAATTGGTGCAGGTACTATCGATAACATTATGGAGGTTTCTCAAAAAAATTAAAAATAGAACTACCATGTGATCCAGGAATCCCACTCTGGGTATATATTCAAAAGAAATGCAATCAGGATCTGGAAGAGACATCTGCACTCCCATGTTCATTGAAGCATTGTTCACTACAGTCAAGATATGGAAACAACCTGTGTGAGTGTGTGTGTGTGTTTGTGTTATCCTGCCATTTGCAACAACATGGATGAACTTGAGAGCATTATGCTAAGTGAAATAAGACAGATAGAGAAAAACAAGTGTTGTATATGGAATCTTACATGTGGAATCTAAAAAATCCAGACTCAGAGAAACAGAGAGACTAGGGTGGTGACTGCTAAACACTTAGAGTTGGAGGAAATAAGGTCACAGGTACAAATTTCCAGTTATGAGATGAGTAGTTCTGGAGATCTAATGTACAGCATGGTGACTATAGTTATTATATACTTGAAAGTTGCTAAGAGAGTAAATCTGAAATGTTCTCACCATAAAAAGAAATGGCAATTATGTGAGGTGAAGGAGGTGTTAACTAACCCTACTGTGGTGATAATTTCACGATATATCTGTATCAAATTCAAAAAAAGAAAATTTGAATGCACTCTTTGTATAACATCACTGTCTCCAGTCTGTCAATTATGCTTATAGCCAATGTTTTCTCACATCTCTTAGTAGATACAGAGAATCTCAGATGAGAAAGAGCTAAGAATTAAATCTTACCCATCGTATTTTACAGATCAGGACACTGAGATAAGGGAAAATAAATAATCTAGGTAATAAATTGAAAGCTATACACGGTTCATCTTACGTAAGTCTCGTCAAATGCCTAGTTGAATTTTAGTATTTACACATTCACAAATAGAAATGTAGCTGTGAAACTGAAACCAAATTAGCAGTCAGTGGTGACTAAAGATTTCACAGCAGGTGCAGCCCTTAAATTTATCTTCTCTCACATTCCAAATGATGCAACAAGTGCAATATCCCCAACTGTATTCAACCAGCACATCCTAAGACAAGTGAATGCAAATACTACATAGGAAAGGTCAAAATGAATACCAGGAAATTAGTGGCATGATTACTGTTAAGACATAAGTGACCTAAGTGACAATAATAGCATCCAATCATAACAGCGATAAAGTCTTGCCTTACTCATCTTAGTTAATTTGGTTACGTGTTTAAAATGTGACCTAACCTTTCCCATTAGTGTCTATTTATATGATCGTTCAGCTGCAGGATTACATCACAGGCCCAAAACAGTATTTGGAGACAGAGGCTGTAAATTACTAACCCAGTATATATATAAGTTTGGAGCACAAATTAGCATCTCAATCAATTTACTTACAAATAGTAATTCAAAAAACATACCAAAAATGGGAGAGAAATCTTCATGTACTGTATGATCTCCGTGTTCATGCATCATGATAGCATCTTTATAGGTTCTAAGATCTTCCTTAGGGAGGTCACATGATATCGTATATACATAGTTTAAGAGTTAGACGTATATGAAGTTATTTAATATAACAGCTCTATGAGGCAGGTACAATAATCACCTCTGTTTTACAGTTATGGGACCTAAAACAATAATTCAAGGTCACTATTCACTGAACTCCACAAAATTATTACAGTTTGACTAAATAATTTTAATATGATTAGAATTGACTATGTTGCACTTAAAATTATTGTTTATTCATTTATCAAACATATGTTAAGCCTTTGCTATATCCAGGTACTATTCTGGAGTCAGTATACAGCCGTTAAATATAAACCCACAAATAAGACCCATATCCTCATAGTCTTACTACCAAACGCCAGGAGACATCACAGAAGATAAGTTTTCTTTAGTTTTGAAAAGTTCTTGAAGAAAGAAATGGAATAAATAATGGAACAAAGATGGGTAGTGAATGGAATAATGTACTTTCGATAAGGTGGTCCAGAAAGCACTCTCTGATGAAGCAACATTTTAGTTGATAGCTCAATGATGATAAACAGCCAGACATATAAAAATACAAAATAGGCAAAATGTATAGCAAGTGAAAATTTTCTTATATTACATGAGTTTGGCACGATTCAAGGAAGAAAGAAGCCATAGAAACTGGAATGGACAAAAGAGGGGGGAGACGATAGGAAAGGATAGGAAAGGAAATGGGGTCCAGATTCTGGAGGGCCTCATAGGCCAAGGTAAGGATTTTACCTTGAAGAAAATAATAGGCAAGTATTATAGAATGTTAAACATCCGTATGACATTACATACTTTTATTTATCTTTTAAAAGATGACTCTAGGAGTACTAAACTAAAATGAAAGCACAAAGGCTAACGGAAAGGGTCTGGCAGTAGTCCAGATAAGAATTAGTGGACTTGCGATTTGTCAGTGATGGAAGCCTTCTTAGCTATTGGTAGATATCCTTCCTGCCCACAAGGCTGGTTCTAGCCTCCTATTTCTATCCATAAATGTTTCAAATATTTGTCAAAACTTAGAAGTCCTTCAGGACCCAACATCATGGCTGAGATTGAAGCACTGAAATTGACTGTACTACATTTTTCCACCACCGTCAACTTAGAAATAGCCATATAGATTCAGGACTATTTGGCAACAGAGTCTGGATTTATGGCCACCTCTTTGCTCTGACAAGTCTACAGTTGAGTCAGTTCACCCACATAAAACTAATAATTCCAGATTCCTCTGTATTCTTACTGCCCAAATGGCAGAGCTTCTGCATGCCATATCTTTTTATTTGGTGACCCTCCATCTTTAAGAAGAGAAATAGAGTACCTAAGCGTTGTGAGGTGATAATTCTGGTGTATTTTTTTATTTGTCTCACATCTCATGGAATATTCCATCCCTCATACTATAGAAGCAGTTCTGTTAAGATACAGACACATGAAAGAATGTTCAGAAAAGAGCAGTAGAATGATGTGGAAGCTGGAATCTGTCATTTAAGAAAGTACTGAAGGAAACATGACATTTTTAGCCAAGAGAATAGTAGGCATTAATAAGAATTAAAGAATCTTTAAATATTAGTGAGCTCTCAGGAACTCTGTATGGGATTAAGAGTAGGTAAGTGCACCTTCGAGACAGATTTTAGTTCAACGTGGGTAATTACTTTTTCTTGGCCAAAAGTTGAATGGACTCCTTCATGGACATTTATTTTTTTGCATACCCAGACAAATTGCCCCAGCTTTTAGTAATGGCATCTTACTTGTATTTAAAAAAAAAGTCCCATTCTGAGAACATTCCGTGTGAGTAAGTGCAAAACGCAATTCATCTCTATCTCTTGGCTTCAGAGATGGGCATGGTACCTATGGACATATGACCAATGAGAGAATCCTGCCTTCCAAATACAGTGATTCATTCAATGATGGGCTCAGTAACCCAGTCACATTGAAAAGACTCAATTTCAGTTATTTGAACGGAGCTCTCTCTCCTCTAGGATAGCTGAACTGGGAAAACAGAAGTTTAGAACTTCCAAAGGCTACAATGTGGCGAGAGAGCTTGCTTAAAAATGAAGCAAACATAAGAAAGATGCACGATTCAGAGTGTAAAGGACAGTATGTTATATGTCATTAAATACCTTTTTTACTCAAGTCTTTTTAAATAGAATTTTGTTACTGGCAACTACAGGAGACCTGATTACTACAATACAGTATCTATGTGCATTAGATGTAAAATAATACAATTTGTTTTTTTCTAAAAGATTCCAGTACTTTCAGGAAAACATGACTACCTTTCATAAAATAATCAATTATATGATAGTGCAGTATATAAATAATTACTGGATTGATGTAATTAATTTGTTTTTTGCTTATTCATACATGAAATAGTCCATTAGAAACAGGATCTTATATATGCTTATAAACAGGACCTCTGACAAGTTACATAATTTTTCATGTTTTTAATTAATGAATTGGGAAATATGATAGCATCTATCTTATAAAATTGCTCAAAGGTTAAATGAATAATAGACATAGAGCATATGGCACAGTGCTGGCAAATAATTAGTGCTCAATAAACATAAACTATCATAATTGTTGCTGCTGTTGTCGTTATTATCGTTTCCATTGTAATAAACAGCGTGTGACATGGTTCCCAATGATTCGTACATTTTAGTTTTCACGCCTATGTATAATTCCTTCCTCTTGAATGCTGGCTTTGCCCAATGGCTTGCTTAGAATGAATAGAATACAGAAAAAGTGATGGACTTTGATGGGGTACCCAAGACCATGACTTCTAGCTCGCTAGCTGTTACTACCTCTTGACCTCTCACTCGCATACTCTGAGAAAACCAATTATCAGGCTTTAAGATGCTCTATAGAGAGGTCCAGTTGGCAGGGAACTGATGGAACCACTGAGCAACAGCCCAGGAGGAAGTAAATTCTACCAATGTAAATTCAAATGTGAATCAGGTTGGAAGCAGATCCTCTCCAATCAAGCCTTCAGATGAGAATACAGCCTTGGCTGAGAATTTGATTGTAAACTGTGCTTGCATTCCAGATCCACAGAAACTGTGATATGATAAATATTCATTGTTTTAAGTCGCTAGGTTTTCATGCAATTTTTTTGTGCAGCAGCAGATAACTATTACAGTCACCATTCCAACTATGGATAAGAGATGCTCATGATAGAGATAATATTCCAGGAATGCCTTGTGAAGAGTAGGGACTTTGGAGGGCAGATAAAATTGGAATAATCATAAGAGGTGAGTAGAGAGTGTGAGGTCATGTAAGGTGACAGAACAACATGGGCTAAATCTTCGAGCAGAGAATACTCAGTATTTGGGAAGCATCAAGATAAGCCCAGATAGGATTGAGATGGGAGGTACAGAGTAAATTTAATTAGATAGTGGAGAAAAAATAAATCAATGTCACTAATGTCCAAAGTTTTCCACTAGACTTATTAGGTATTTGATAGTAGGATAAGATTCTGCCTTAATGCCATCTTTCAAAAGGTAGTAAAATTATGCCTGTCAGAAAATATTCAATCAAAGATATTTCAATAAGAAACAAATGAAACTATGATGACTTGCCAGGCATCAAGAACTTCTACAGGATTTGAAACTCAGAAGTGGCATGGAGAAAATAACATTTATGGGAAGTTCTTTGAGTGGACATCTGTACCGTGAAATACAGAGAAAAGAAACTGCTATCATTAAGGCCATTTCTAATCCACATGTAAGGACATGTGTGTGCAGACTAAAGGGAGAGAAGTGGGATAGAAGATACCCAGAGACAAAGAACAGATCTCTCAGAAAGCCACAGGTAACCCGGCTGTGCCCAGAGTATCAGATATCTCTGGGAACATCACAGTAAATAATTGATTGATCTATCATTTCTCCTACTTACCTAGAAAGTAACTAAACTAGGAATTATCTACCCATTATCTCTTCCACTGTAGTCCATCTGTTCATCTGTGCAACTATTATACATCCATAGCTAAAACAGCTATAAATATATAAGGAAAGATGGCTATTAGATATATATAAGGTCACATAGTAAGAGCAGTATTTTCAGAGAGAAGAAAAATCATGAAAATGAATTGCAAACACTCATGTTTTCTATTTTCAACCTACTGAATCCTATTTGATTCTTGAAATATATAAAATTAGGCCTCATAAATCTAGCAGAGAAGTAAAATAAATCAAAATTACTGCATTTAAGAATCAGCCCAATATTTTTTGTTAAATAACACAGTGCTAAGTTCTGAGTAAACTAAACAGACATTATACACACACACACACACACACACACACACACACACACACAATCTCTGCCCTAATAAACCTTACAACCTAACTGGGTTTAAAAGGTAAAACTGCATAACTAGTCATATAAAAGAGTAAATGAAGAGTCATTATATGATAGAGACACTCTTAATGTGTAGCACAAAATGAGTGATTTAGCTGTGTTAATATTTAATGGTATATTGACTTATGTGTAAAAACCCTATCTATTAACATATTAAAATGGAATTTAAATATTTGAGAAACTTTTTCTAAGGCAGCCACTTTCCTTCCTCACCTGTTTCTTGTTTAGTAATTTTATTGTTTGCCATCTGTCTTTTCACTTTGTTTTGTTACTAGAAACTATCTTGACAGTCTATAAAAAAATGAATTATTATGTAAATATAATAAAAACCACATGGAAAAATAAATGATAGCAATGTGACAATGAAAAAGAAATGACTTGTTCTACAAGAACATAAACTGTCTATGTGATATTCCTAAAGAAAGCTGAATCAAATAACATTTGGAATTTATGTGCACGTGAGAGGTCATTTAGGTGAGAGAACAATCAAGCCATTTCAGTTTGTACTGTATTTTTTTCAAATAAATTTCTCATTTAAATATAACATGCTTACAGAAACGTACATAAATCACTAGTGTAGAGCTCAATGTATTTTTATAAACTGAACCCAACTGTGCAGCCAAAACCCAGATCAAAAAAACAGAATATTGGCAGCACCTCATAAAGGCCCCTAATAGCCTCCAAGGCCCTTCTGCCCTTCTGAAAGATAAACACACTATTCATTTCTCAAATCATTAACAACATATGCCTATTTTATAAACTCTAATTACATGATTATTTAAATATATTTCATTTTCATCCATGTTGTGTGAAGTTGCAATCATTCACTCTCATTTATGTGATGACATTACAACAAATTAATATATTAATATACCAATCTGTATGTATGTATTTATTCAATCTGCTGTAATGGATATTTGGGTTGATTTCCAGTTTCAAAGGATTATGAACAATGCTGCTATGAACCAATTGATATATATATATATATATCAATTGATTGATATATATATATATACATATATATATATATATATATATATATATATATATATATATGTATATATATATATATAATTGAACCAGGCACTATGCACTGTGCAAAATTCTTTAGATGAATGATTTCCTGTCATTTTCAATAAAACAGAATGTAATAATTATTATTAATATCCTCATTCTTGAATTGTAGTAACTGGGGTTTGGGAAGTCTCAGTAATTTGCCCAAGATGACAAAACTAATAAGTAAGGGAGGCAGAATTCAGAATTACTCTTCTGTGTGCTACAACTTCTTGAATAGAACAAATAGAAATAGTAACAAAACAGATGATAATCCTTGTCAATGATGTTAGTTAGTTTTGAAAAGAGTAAATACGTATTAAAATATGTCATATGTAAACAGGTGAAGTGATGAGTGTAAACAGGAAGATAAAATAGGAAGGAAATATGGAGTGGGAGGGCTGTTGGTTTGAATGTAAGATATGGTGACTAGCAAAGTCTTTGATGAGAAGAATGCTGTTAGAATAAAAAACCAGGAGAGCTCACCTTATTGCAGAGCCCATGCCATTTTCTGTCATATTAAGTCAATAAATATGCATTTATAATCTCTTAATAGAGATTTCCTGAAAATACTGGGCATTCTTTGTTTTTTGTTTTGTTTTGCTTTCTTTGTTTTGTTTGTTTGTTTTGATAAACAATCTACTGACCACACAGTAGTTTACAGATCGTTAAACAGAACAAAACAAAGTAATAGCACTAGATTTAATTGTAGTAGTTTCAATCAGTAGACTGATTATGAGTAACAAGCAAAACCACTGGTACTTCTTACTTATAAATAGTGGTCAATAAGTCATAGCTAAGCCAAAATATCACTAATGATTAAATAAATACTATTAAATAATGACAAAATTAGAAATAACACATTAGAAAGGATTAAGCTATTAGCACTTGACATTTTGATTTAACCTTTATTCTGAGAGATAATTTACTTGGACAGTCAAACATAAAATGGTATAAATTGATTTTTTAAATATTTTATATTTAAATTAATGGGGCATATAGACATCATTTATATTTTTGTTTTCCTTTACCTTATAAAAACTGGGTAAGATAGTCTGACAAGAGATTTGTGCCTATGATTTGGCCAAGAAGCTCTTACAGCTTTCACCCTCACACGTATGATAATAATAAATGTTAAAAGAATTAAACAAACAAACAAACAAAAAAACTCATAATGACCTAAAGGCATTGGAGAGTGAACCAAAGCACATCATTTCTGAATGGAAGTTGACCTTTGGAAAAAGGAAGTGGCATAAATGAGTTACCAAACTTTATGGCTTTTAGTGGATAAAATGTACACACGGGTTATCTAAAATCCTCGCAGGAAATCCACAGTCTTTCTGGCATGAAGAACTGTAGGACAAAGATTTGGTAAACTAGAGCCACCAGTACATTGTTGGGAGAAGTGCTAGAAAGGAGTACGTCGAAGAAGGTGAACTTCAAAATCTGTGTATAAACTCTTCCCATCTCAGACTAAACCTTTAAACACTCAAGTATGGGATATGCTCTAAAATATAAAATAACTACTGAGGGTGAGTTGCTAGCTAAGAAATCGTTTGCAGTTTGAATCCAACCAATTTAATTACATGTTAAAAAGCAAATGGAAGAAAAGGAGAAAAGAGAAAAGGAAAAAAAAGCAACAGATAAAACACATCACATGTATATAATTACATCCAAACACACCTAATATAACATTCACAATATCCATGATAAAAATCCAATATTAACAGATATTTGAAGAAACAGAAAACTGACCAATTCTAAGAGAAAAGACATTCAAAGACCACTACTGAGATGATGCAGATGTTGGATTTATAAGAAAATAATTTTAAAACATTTATACCTATATAAAAGATCATAAAGAAAAGTCTCCTGACAATAAATACCAATACAGAAAATTGCATCAGAAAAATAGAAACCATTTTAAAAATCAAATGGAAATTCTACAATCACAAAACTACAATATAAGAAATTTTAAAAATCACTGGATTTATGTAATCTTGGAATGGAGATAATGACCCAAAAATAGCTATATGAATGTATGAAGAACCAAGGAATGTCTGCAATGATTTGGACGAACACCTAACCTGGACAGGCCCAATGTCCTTTGAGAATGAGTATAGAGACACAAACAACTATAGTTTATAAAAATATTCTGCAGTTTGAGAAAAGTAAAACAATACAAACAACGACATGGATAAACTTATTTCCAAAATATTTTTTTAATAAACAGAACATTTAGAAAATATTGCATTATATTGCCAATAAAGATCAAGAAAATTCAGTGTACATATAAAACTACATATTAAAGAAAAGAAAACATGAATATAATATTGAGAGACAACTTTAAAATGATAAAAACTGAGTCATGTACCAAAGAAAAACTATGAAGAAACAGAAAACATACAGGGATGCTTAAAATGAACATGAGAAACAAGTAGAATAAATCAATGTGCTCAGTGAATCAAAGAAAGAGAAGAAGACTGAGTATTTCTCCATATTCAAAAGAAAAGAACAAAGAAAAATGGTGAGCAAACAAATAGCAATGAAGAATAGAACAAAATTTAAGCATATCATTCATGGCTGTTCATAAACAAACAAACAAACAAACAAAAAACTATAAGTAAGAATACAGGGGCATCAACTAAAAATGTCCATTTTTGTGAATAGGCACAAACATTTTCTGAATATTTGAAGATTTCCCTGAGTATCAGGTAAAATGAATGAAAAATATACCAATATGTGCCAAATTCTGGAGACTTTCTTTTTTTAACTTCTAGAACAAAGAAAGAATGCTATAAATATTCATCTAAAAGGAAAAAAAAATTACTAAAAGTAGTTATTTATAAGGAGCAAATAACTACCAGATAATTAAACACCAGGTGGTGGTGATAGTGGAGGTGAAGTGGGAGGGTCATTATGAATTCTTGAAATATCCACGATGTTCTTTAAGTGTAAGAGCAATGGAAAGATATTGGAAAGGGTAAGAGTACCCAAACCTTACCCTTACACACATATACTTTCTAGAAAAAAAATGAACTGAATATATATCCAGCCAGCCAAGGGATATGTCAAATAATATTGATAATAAATAAACCTCCAGAACAGGTAAATTGTGGTATAAAAAGAATGGAAGTAAGCAACTGAAAAATGACACCCAGTATGAATTTTAAATGACAGCAGCAAATGTTCACCATGCTGTACATAAATGTCAAATTGAATTCATGCTAAAAAAAATTAAAATTGTTTAAAACCTTACTACTGTAGTTAATAATAGCAATATATATTTCAAGCCTTGAAATGTGGAGGAGACAAAATGTCAATTTTCTGAACACACATAGGGGCATACCATTCACTTGTGATATTTAAATCAATATGAGGTCAACTATTGACTTTACTACCTTAGATGTAACTATTATTAAGTATGAAATACAAGTCCTTAAATGGTGAGGGTAGGCTGACCATCCAGGGAGAGTATATTAGGTGAAATGTGAAGAGGTTGTTAAAAGATCTGTGGAACTAACTGCCCATGATGTCCAGACCTGGTAGGAAAAGCAGGAGGGATCAGAGGATTCTGGGATTATCTAAAATATTCTAAAGAGTTTGCAGAAGGTAATTGATGGGAATAAGGAAATGAGAGCAATAGAAAAGTAGGAAATTGTTACCATAGCTTGGAAACTTGTATTTCAGATATTGGCATCATGAAAAGGACCTGGTTTTATAGCAAGGGTTGCTTTTCAAGTGTTTTAGAAATGAAAGTCATTGGACTAAATTAAATACATCAAAGAACTCTGGATGTGCAAAGCAATGAGAATAACATACCAGCATTGAAAGAAGGATTTTGGTAGATACCCAGCAGAGGGATTGCTGGGTCATATGGTAATTCTGTTCTTAATTTTTTGAGGAACCTCCACACTGCCTTTCTTAGCAGCTGCACCAGTTGGCATAAAGTAATTTTCGATAGATGATTAGATAAAGAAGATGTTGTTTATATACATTAATGGAATACTATTTTGCCATAAGAAAAGATGAAATAGTGCCATTTGCAACTACAAGGATGGATCTTGAGATTATTATGCTAAGCAAAATAAGTCAAATAGAAAAAGTCAAGAACTGTATGATTTCACAGATATGTGGTATATAAAACTGGAAACAATGAAAGAACAAGATGAACAAATGAAGAAACAAAAACTCATAGACACAGACAATAGTTTAGTGGTTACCAGAGGGTTGGGGGGTAGAGGGGTGGTAGATGAGGGTAAAAGAGATCAAATATATGGTGATGGAAAGAGAACTGACTCTGGGTGGTAAATACACAATGTGATATATAGATGATGTATTACAGAATTGTACACCTGAAACCTATGTAACTTTACTAACCATTGTGTCACCCCAATAAACTTTAATTTTAAAAAAAAGGAAAAAGAAAGTTTTATTTGATTTTAATATTATAGTAATCCTGTTTTCCATGCTTTTGCTTCTCCAATTCTAAATGAGTAAAATAATAATGTACTCATTCTTGTGAGAATCAAAACTACTATTATTCATAATCTTTATGCTCCATCAATCACTTTGATAATGCTTTCAAATATCTTTTAAGGGTTCCATTATCCATTTTTGCTATCAACTCCCCTTGTTTCAAAAATAAAAAAGAAAAAAAAATCCTCCCTTCTAGAACTGTCTACCCTCATACTCCCATATTTACTTATTGCTCCCCAAATTCGTTATATTCTTTTCATACTAAGGGGAGTTCACTCCTCTTCTAAAGCACTATTTCATAGATTCCATGTCATTCCCATTATTAATTTTCTCCTGAGGGCTTTTAGGGTGTATCCTTTGTTTCCTAAAGAAGTCAGCAAGGAAGATGAATTCCTTGAGATTTTTGTTTTTATATCTTCAGAAGCTTCCATTCCGATCATTTCTTTTTGTTTTATACTTTGGGAGACAAAAAGTGTCTTTTTCTGCTTCTTTGATTGTTTTAAATGAAAATCATATTTCAATTTTGAGGAATTTGTTCATGTTTTATGCTCATATTTCACAGCTCAACCTCCCTGTCTTATCAGTACATTTTCTAGAATCTGGTAACACTAGCGAAAACTTTTTATAATTTATTTTCTGTTCCTTGACATATCACTGTTTACTTTGTTTATTTTCTCCTTCTTTTTCATGTTGCTGGCCTTCTCTAAAGGTCTGGTAGTCATTGGTTATCTGCTCCTATGTAAGAATATGGTCTTCAAGACATGCCTTACAACTGGGATATGTATCGGCAGAGATTACTGCCTAGCATCCTTGTTTTATAATTATTGCAACATGAACCAGTCTTTATGGTGGGTAACACCTAAATTCAGCAACGCTGACATCATCCTGTATATATCTCCAGTGGCAACAGAGGCTTGGAAACTAAGAAAAGAGCTTCCCAGTCTCCGCAGCAGAAAAGAATTGGGGGAGAGAACAGTGGACAATGGCTACAGTCGGCAATTAGCCAATCATGTTGGTCTGCCACAGCTACTTCTCTCTGCAGATTTCAACACCTCCCCTTCATCTAGGGCCTCGGTTCTTAACTTCCAAAACTCTATCGCCATCAGTTTGGTTCAATGAATTAAAAAAACGGTAAAAATGATAATAAATATTTATCGGGTATTGCCCTACATATATTAGATGTATTAAGTTAATCTTGACAAAACATATGGGGCGGGTGCTGAGGCACAGAAAGGGGAAAATTGGAACTGGGATATGAATCCAGGCATTCTGGCAGCAGACCCAAAGCTTAGTTCTACCTTATGAATTAATGGATAAATAAAATGATGTCTTGAAAACATCTCTTCTTTTGGTTTCTATAATATTATCTTCCTTTGGGGTTTCTTTCACTTTATTGGCCTTTCCTTTATCGATTTTCTAAATGTTAGAGTGCCCTGAGTCTTGCAGATGGACCTTCTTATATTTTCGCTTTGAAGTCCCTCATCCCCGTAGTTTTAAGTAACGTCCATATTCTAATGACTCCCCGATGTAATCCTCTCTTTTGATCTCCCGATATCTAAACTTGAATGTTTCACATTTCTTCTCCATCTCGGACCTAACATGTTCTAAAATGAACAATTATCTATTTCTCCAGTTTTGTCCTTTGCCTGTCCATCCTAATCTAAGTATATGGCCCTGCTCTGTTACTGGTTGTTCTAGCCCAAGCTCCAGGAGTCATATTTAACATATGGAATCCCTTAACTGTCACATCTAGTAATTTATTAATACGCTTCATTACTCTAACTATGAAGAATATCTCATATCCATCTACACCATTCCAAGTCCATTGCCCTTCCTAGCCCAAATACGCACCCGTCCAACGCAGGGCCTTCTGTCCTTATTTGTGAGGGATGTGACCATTTCTAATACCTTCTCACTTTACAGCCTGAATGGTCTTTTTTAAATGGCAATTAAACTATTGCACTCTCTTGCTTGAAACTGCCCGTTGCAATTAATTGCACTTTGAATAAAACATTTGTAGTAAAACTCCTTGTCATGGCTCCAGGTCCTGTATGATTGGGCTACTGGACTTCTCTTACTCCTTTTGTGAGCAAACAAAGCAACACGCACATTGGGCTTCTTGCAGTTCCATGCAAGTCATTCACTTCCTTTCAGTCTAAATCTACGCCATAGTCGGTTTCCTCCGCCTAGAATTCGTTCCCCAGGTCATCCTATGTTACTTCAGTTTTATCAGCCTAGCTTGATCTCACTCTTCAGGAATCAACTTAAAGTATTCTCTTTAGAAGGAACTGTCCACACTACACAGTCTTATATAAATGCCTGTAGTATTTTCTGTTACAAATTCTGCTTTAGTCATAATGTTTATGAAAATTCACTGAGAGTTAGAAACAAAAGATAAAAAAGTTTGTTCCTGTTCTTTAGGAACTTAACATTTAACTAAGGAGCTAGGCACGTATGTCACTATGATAAAATGTGAAAAATGCTACAGTAGAGGAATTTAAATAGTTCTATGACAAAACAGGGAATGTATGTATTAATTTGGCCTTCAGTGTGGTATGAAGGAAAAACACCACACTGTAATAGACAGTTTAGTTGCAGAGTGACTGAATTTATGTAAGGGATATGTTCTGATTTTTGAAAGGATTTTCACTTGAACATTGTAAATTTCTGCTTTGCTCTTGAACAGTGCCATTGTTTTCTTTTATCATAAAGTAAAGGATATATTGCTTTTCTAGTGGCTATTTAGATAGAGAAGAAGTGTACATCGTGCACTGCCCAAAGTCCGTGAAGTCTTATGGAATCCTATTTTGATGGAATTTAAAGAGAGATTATATTGTATAGCCTCTGCTTTCAGGCTTATTAATTTCCATTTGTATCCAATATCCAAGCATAACTCTCCATCAGTAGCTCAGCTCATATTATAACCACTTAAAACAAGCAATTTGTTTTGTGGCTAGCTGTTCAGAATACTGTACTCCAGAGAAAAATTAGGAGCTGTTGAAAGATACAACCTACTAATAAAATAACAAAATTAAAAGATTAGGTAGAGATAAGTAAAATAGTTGCATGTAATTTTAGGCTTATGTTCTCTTCCTCATCACTCCACAGTTATTTCTGAACTTATTTTGTCCCTAAATAACATATTAGCAGTAGTTTCTATTCTACTATGAAGCTTTGATGACAGTGTTAGCTTGATTTAAAAAAAAAAACACATATTTCATTGTGACTAAAATCCTGGAGCTTTTCAATAATCGCCATAACACTAGCTTTGGGGTTCAAATTACTTGGTCCCCAAATCTTCTCTATGGTGATGTGTTCTTTTGATATTTCCAAAATACTTCCGAGTAGATAGACCTAATTTATAAACTAGTGAGCAGTGTTAGACAATTTATGTCAAAAAATAATGGTTGCATATAAACACTGAACTTGAGCTATCAGAAACTGGAGTGCAACTAACTTCTAAGCAAATATAATAATTTGGGACAGCTAACTTTATGCGTTTAATGTAAATACCTATTTTTTTCACATAGGGGACTTAAGTTATTAAAGTAATAATTGTAGTGAATTCAATATAATATGATTATGTTCCATAAAATACAGAATGTCATTAGGTGTTAGTAGAAATAGGGAAGTAAGGATCTCCGAATCTCACCTTTTCAGTAAAAAATTAAAATAAAAAATGTTAGAATCAATTTGTTCAGAACTCTGGAAATTAACCAAAGACTTGCAGTAACCAGGGGAGCATTTAGTCAAGAAAAACTGCTGAATCTCAGTAAGAACAGCAAGCTCTGTAGTATTTTAATTTACTTTAGCCTGTCCCTTCACCAGTTCAGCCAGTACTTTGAAAAGTAACAGCCCATATTCCTGGTACTTGAGAATGGACATCATTTCCAAACAATTATCATTATTTGACCTTTCTGGTGGTTCCCTGGAAAAACGTCACTGAAAGAGCTTGCCTTTATTCAAACTCACTTGAGCTCACCCTGGTCTAAATGCCTTGGGGGAAGGGGCATTTGTCTAATGCTTTACTATCACAGCAGTCTGAGACAATGGATAGCAGTATGGGGCAAATAATAGAAAGCCAAAAAGTTTAAAATGGAAAAATGCAGAATGAGATGCCCACGGGGGATTTACAAAGCTCCAACATGTTCCTACAAACCTAGAAGGCAATGCACAAGCACAGGCTATATACAGCCATGTGAATGGTCACACACAAAAAAAGAAAGACATGAGCGTCTACAATCTCTCACTTTTGACTGACCTTGAGGATCAAATAAAAGGACTCTAGACAGTCATATAAATACATGCATATAAGTAAAGAGTACTAGTTAATGTAAATATACAGGTAAATATAAAAGACTATACAAACATATTTTTGTTTGTATCTCCTTTCCCCCCTATGTGATTTAAATAACTCTGATATTATAACTCAATAATGATACATCTAACTTAATGGACACGTGTAAAAACGTAATTTGGGATAACTTACAGCATAAAGGATTGGCTAGAGCTATATAGGACCAAAGTTTTTGCATATTATTGAAATTAGGTTGGCATTAATCCAGAGGTTAATGGTAATCCAGAGGTCACAGGGTGACCACTAATAATTCAAAGCATTTTATATATATATTTACAAGATAATTGAAATTGCACACTAGAAAATATTTATTTAACATAACATGAGACAGTAATGGAGGAAATGAGAAACAAACAAAAAAGACTTAAGACATATAAAAAACAAAATACAAAATGTCAGATGTAAATTATACCTTATCAGCAACTATATTAAATGTAAATAATTAAACACTTTAACTAAAAGGCAGAGGTTGGCAGAAAGTGTTACAAAAAAACAAAACAAAACAAAAACAACAGGATCCAACTGTATGCTGTATACAAGAGACACACTTTAGATTAAAATACACAAATAGCTTACAGTTAAAAAAAAAAAAAAAAAGATATACCATGTAAATTGTAACCAAAGAGAGAGAGAGTGGATATACTAATATCATACAAAATAGATTTTAAGACACAAATTATTATCAGAGACAAAGAAAGTCATTTTATAATGATAAAAGGCCAATCCACCAAGAAGATATAGCTACTATAAACATATACGTACATAATAGCAGAGCCCCTTTCGGGGGCTGAATGAAGCAAAAACTGACTGAATTAAAGGGAGAAATAGGCAATTCAAAAATAATACTTGAATTTAATACTCTAATTTCAATAATGTCTAGAACTAGACAGAAGGTCAACAAAAAAAATTAAAAAGTTGAACAACACTATGTAAAAATTTGACTTAACAGATATCTATAGACTACTAACCATCAATAGCAAATTTTTTTCACACATTGTTTTCAAGTGCACCAGTAACATTCTCCAGGATAGACCTTATATTAGGCCATAAAATAAATTAGATACATTTGAAAGTATTGAAATCATATAGAGTGTGTTTTCCAATCATAATGAAATTAAATTAAAAATCAAACACAGAAGGAAATTTAGGAAATTTATAAAAATGTAGAAATTAAATAACACACTGCTAAATAATTAATGAGTCAAAGGAGAAATTAGAAAATGCTTTAAGGCAAATGAAAATAAAAATAAAATATACCCAAACTTATGGCATTCAGCCAAATGGTGCTCAGAGGGAAACGTATATCTCTAAACACCTACATTGAAAAGGGAAAAAAAATCTCAAATCAATAACAAATTTTCACCTTAGGAAACTAGAAAAAGAATAAAATAAGCCCAAAGCAAGCAGAAGGAAGAAAGCAATATTACAGTGGAAAAAAAGATATTGCAAATAGAAAAATAGAGAGAACCAAACATTTTTATGTAAAGATGAACAAAATTGACAAAGCTTTAGCTAGACTGACCAAGAAAAAAAGAGTGAAGCTCAAATTACTAAAATCAAAAATGCTATAGGGGGCATTGCTACTGACATTATACAAATAAAAAGGATTTAAGGGAATAGCACAAATGATAACATGCTAATCAACTAGAACAGCTAAATGAATTGAACAAATTCTTACAGGAGACTCAAGGGATCAAAACTGATTTGTAAAAAAAACAGAAAACTTGAATAAACTTACAACAAATAAGAGACTGAGATAGTAGCGGTAGTAGTAGTAACAGTAATAACTTTCCATAAAGAAACACCTAAGACAAGATTAGCTTTGGCTTTAGTAAATTATATCAGATGTTAAAAAAAAAAAATTAATATAAATTCTTCACAAACGCTTCCAAATAAATAGAACAGACAGGAGACTATCTTAATTCATTCTATGTGGTCAATATTATTCTGATAACAAAACCAAACAAACACATCACAAGAAAAGGAAGCTCTAGACCAACATCTCCTTTGCATGTAAGTGGAAAAACGCAACAAAATACTAGCAAAGAAAATCCAGTAAGATATAAAACCAATTATCTATCAGGACCAAACTTATTCCAGATACACATGGTCGGTTCAACATTTGAAAATCAATATGTATTATACACCATTTTAATAAGATAAAAGGAAAATCCACATGATCATTTTAATAGAAACATAAAAAGTATCTGACAAAAATCCAGTACTGTTTCATGGTAAAAACACTCAACAAAATAGAAGGGACCATTCTCAAACTTATAAAGGGCATCTATGAAAAATGCACAACTAACATCTTACCTAATAACTAAGCATTGACAATTTCCCCCCAAAGTTCTAGAATAAGAAAAGATGCCCACTCTCGCCACTTCTATTCAACATTATACTGGAGTTATTAGGCAGGGTTAGAAACTTCTTAGGTAAAAAAAGAAATAAAAGTCATCCAGATTTTATTTCTTTCCAAATAAAAGAAAGAAAAAAATAAAGCTATTTCTATTTAAGGATGGTATGATCTTATAAATAGAAAACCCTAAAAAGTCCACATAAACAATTATTGGAATTAGTAAATGAGTTCAGTAAAGTTGCACGATACAAGTTCATATACAAAAATCAGTTGTATGTCTATACATTATCAATGAACACTCTAAAAATAAAGTCAAAGTCATTCTATTTTCATCAGTATCATGAAAAGTAAAATGTTTAGGAGTAAATTTAACCGAGAAATACAAGACTTGTACGCTGTAAACTACAAAACATTGTTCAAAGCAATTAAAGAAGCTCTAAATAAAAGGAAATAAAAGACATTGGTTTTTATGGATTGGAAGGCATAATTGTTAGGATGGCGATACTCCTCAAACTGATCGACAGATTCAAAAAAATCCCAATTAAAATTCTAACTGTCTTTTCAAAAGAAATAGACAAGCTTATCCTAAAATTTTAATGGAAAAGCAAAGGGCTAAAATATCCTAAATAATCTTAGAAAGATAAACAATTTCAGAGGAATCATACTTCCTGATTTCAAAACCTACCACAAAGCTACAGTAACTTATGCAGTATAATACTAACATAAGGACAGGCATATAGAATTGAAACTTCGGAAATGAATTCCTATACCTATGGTCAATTGGTTTTGCAAAGGTGTTGCATCAGTTTCTTAGCACTGTCATAACAAAGTACCACAAACTGGGTAGCTAAAAACAATACAAAGTTATTATATCATAGTTCTAGGGGCTAGAAGTTTGAAATCAAAGTACCATCAGGGCCATGATCCTTCTGAACCTGTAAGGAAGTTCTTTCTTGCCGTTTCCTAGCTTCTGGTGAATTTTTTGGTTTTTGGTTTTTGTGTGTGTGTTTTTTTTTTCCTTGCAGCTTTATAACTTCAATCTCTGTCTTCATTACATGGCATTTGCCCTGTGTGTCTCTGTGTTCACATGGCCATCTTTTTATAAGGACATCAGTCATATTGGATTAGGGGCCCAACCTACCCCATTATAATTTCATTGTATAACTAATTACATCTATAACAAACCTATATCAAAGTAAGGTCGCATTCTGAGGTACTGGGAGTTGGCATTTCAATATATATTTTTTGAAAGGTACACAAGTCAACCCATAACATGCGCCACGACAATTCAATAGAGAAAGAATAGTCTTTTTAACAAGTTATGTGAGGACAACTAGATATCTAGATGCTAAAAAAATGAATTTGGATCTACTATCTCAAACTATCATACATGTTAACTTTAACGTGTAAAAGTTAACTCAAAATTGATCAAATACTTAAATGTAAGATCTAAAACTAAAACTCTTAGAAGAAAACAGAGGTGTAAATTTTCATGACCTGGATTAGACAACATTTCTTAAATATGATACCAAAAGCACAAGGCACCAAAGAAAGATAAATAAATTGGACTGCACCAAAATTAAAACCATTTGTGTGTCAGAGGACATTACAACATAATTAAAGAGATACATTACAAAAGGGGAGGAAATATTTCCAAACTACATCTTATAATGGTCTACTGTCCAGAATACATAAAGAACTCTGAGTACACAGGTGTTGAAAGAACAGAAATGAACAAAAATGTCTCGAAGAAATGAGAAGGCTGAGAGACTGTTTACTTCTAATATGGAGGAGCAGGTTTTTGACTTCAAGGATAAATCTCTGGCAAGAGACTACCTGATAAGAGAGAGAAAAGAATAGGGACAGAACAAATGCTGAGAGAAGCAAAGAAAGAAGGGACTCACACACTAAGAGAGGGATTAGCCTTGAACTGATGTTACCTAATGTCATAGGAGGAACAAAAGAATGGAGCATGCCAGACTTGACACTTGATTTTAGTTTGAATTAAATCTCTCGATTATTTATCAAAATGATGGGTCTAGCCTTTGCTGACTCCTTTACATACATCAAAAAATTTTCGTAAACCTGGGAAAGTAACAATACATGTTTATGTTTACTTCACAGCAATAAAAGGCAAAGTTTAAACACCATGTATTTTTTAAAAAAATATAAAAACAGTAAGCAGTGAGAGCTGACTTTATGACTATGTAGAGCTATTATCTAAAACAAGATATTTTTCTATAAAAATGAAATGTATTCATTCATTCAGAAAAACATAATCACTGAAAGACTACTATGTGTCAAGCATAGTCCTTGTTTTACCGGTACACAGCTGCGAACAATCAAACCCCTGTTGTCATGGAACTCACATTCTAGTTTGGGGAGGCAAAAAATAAATAAACATTGTAAATAAACAGGAAATGTCAGAGTGACGAGTGCTATACAGAGAAAAAGAATATGGTGGGGTGACAGGGTGACTGGGTGGCTACATTACATGGAGAGTTGTGTTAGTTAGGATAGTGCTAAAGACTGACAAACAAATGCACAAATTTTAGTGACTTCACATTCACATAATAATCCAATGGGATTCCAATACAGAGAAAGGGCCTCATGAAGTCATTCGGAAATATAGGCTGATATCAACTTTGCCATATTAAGCATTTGCCTTCCAAGCTTGCTCTGGATAACACATAGAAGGAAAAGAACAGAGAACAGCATATTAGAGATTTTGTATTCCTGGCCTGCGAGCCACATGCAACACTTTCCTGACATTCCATTGGTTCATATACTCAGTCACCTGGTTAACCCAGCTCCCCACCTCAAAACCATCAGAGGGACTAGAAAACAGCCTAGCTATGTGCCAGGAGAATGAAAACCCAACTTTTCTGATGAAGAGCTAGTAGTCCTCCTACAAATTGTCAAATGCCACAGGCTATGATGAGAAAGGGAGGGCCTTAGAAATAGAAAGGTGAAATCTGATTTGCATGCTTCAAAGAGCGTTCTGACTCTGAATAAAAGATAAGGGAGGCACAAAAAAGGGAGCACGGAGGCCAGTTAGAAGGCTCTGACAATGAGAGATGAGGTGACTTAAGGGAGACTTGCACTAGAGTGTAATCCAGTGGAGATGGAGAGAAATAGGAACTCAGTCAGAGTGAGACTGATGCTCTTCAAGAGACATAAACTGGAAAAAGGACTAGGCACACTTCATGAATGCTGTGCATATCTTCTCCACACGTCTTCCTAGCTGCTGCTTCTCCTTAGCTCATTTCTTATCTGAGATGTGTGCCTTCCCTGTAAAAATGTTTTATTAATTCTGTACCCAACTAACATCAGTGGCCAACGTTAGCTTTATTCAACAACATTAGATAAGTGTAGCTTTTTCCCTATCTGTCATTACTGGATGATTGGATGATGACCCCTTCTGTAAACAAAAAGAAGGATTTCAAAGAAGAGCTCATACAAGTTAAATCCTCTCTCCAATTCAGCAAGAAGGTTGGAGCTAAATCCAGGGGTGAGAGTCTCCAGCAGCTGGGAGAGGGCAGAGGGAAATGAAGCCTATTTCAAGCACATGTGACAGTCATGATTCATAATGGGAATCTGGGTCAGAATTTGCAGCTGGGGAAGCACCAGGAAAAGAAGACTTTTATTATAAAAGCATGTACTTAATTACAGCTCAAAGCTGGAGTAGGGGGTGAATTGCACAGCTGGAAGGGAAAAGCAAATTAATTTGTTGACTTTTAAAGCCCTCTTACAGTGAAATATGCCCCCTCCTGTTTTAACATTGGGTTTTAACCGGAGAATTTTCAGAATAGCCTCAAAGCAAGAGTGGGCGTGATGCAATATAACAGCAAATAACTTACTTTAGATATTTCCTCAGGCTTGTGAACTGTAAAAGCTTTGGGCTGTGGTTTCTTTTTATAAAGTAAACAAAGCCTGGCCAGCAGTCAGGACTGTTTTCCTTAACAGGCAATATCACCTCCAGAGAGGACAGACGATGTCCTCGTGAACAATGTCCTTGATTTTATGCTGCAGACTCAACATTGATCATTGGCCCGTCATGCAGGGTCTCAGCTCCCGCCCCCCGCACAAGAACACAGGATATGGTGAGGCCAAAGAGGAACACCCATGGAGCCATAGAAGGGGGAGTCATAACACTATATTCTCCCTGGCGGCTGGGTTGGAGACACAGGAAGCAGGAGCCACACGATCCACAATCAGCCCTCTGCTTCTCTGCCAACCAACGAACAACCAACCCCCTAGCGTAGCCACGGCAGTTATATTAGTGGCTAATGGCTAACCGGTAACAGCTGATGGACACCCAACCACAGCCGATGGCCATCTGATTAGAGCTGATGGCCATCTAATAACCGAGCCAGCACCTTTCCACATGAGGCCGAGAGCCTGCAAACTGCTCTCTGGGACTCTGTCCCCACAGCCTCTATAGAGAGACCTGAATGACAGAAGCTGGTACCTGAGTATGCAGGAAATAAAGACATCCAAATATACATTAAGCCAATACGTTAAAATAATGGGAGTCGGATTAACGTTTCAAGCCTCAGCATGGTTGTTACAAAACAACCCTAGAGACATAAAAATCTTTGCAAATTTCACAAGGACTAGGATGTATCTTTTCTGACCATGGATTGATCAAGACAATGAAGTGCAAAAATAAGGCTCCTGTCTTCAAAAGGGCAGCAATCTAGGCAGACCTGAAATATACGGATACTTTAATAATTAATAATCAGGGTTATCTCCAGGAAAAAGTCAGAGAAAATACAATTTGATAAGTGCCTTAAAGGGAATAGTATGTGATAAATAAAGGCCAAGAGTTTGGAATCATAAAACAAGAACATTAGTTGAAAACAGAATACAAAAGTGGTAGACACAAGGCTTGTCAATAATCATTTTTTTAAAAAGTATCAAGATTCAGAGAACCTGAGCCTTAATCAGAATACTATCACTGAATATATACGCAGATTCAAAAACTATTTCAAGAAAAAGAAAATATCTAGTACATTTGAAACTACAGTGATATGCCATTTTTTGCTCCCTGAAATATACTTTGAATAACTCTTTAAAATTTGGAATAATTATAATAAATGGAGACTATTAACAGGATAAAGAATCTATATTTAATTTTGTTGTTTTGTAGTAATGTTATCTTATATTATTTGATATTAGGACACTAGATAAAGTTCAAATTTTAATTATTCCTTTGCAAGCATTTATTGAGAACTGGGTATGCAAAAGACACTGTGCTAAACACTGTCACGGAAATCATATATGCTAGTGCTTTTATATAAGTACCTTATATATAGCCAATCTGAAGGCAAAATATCTTAATGTGTTAAGTCCTAAGTAATTTCTAGCCATGTATATTTGGATTATATGATGATTGATTCTGATGTCATAGAATTCTTAAATTGCTACTACATTTTAATTAATGCAAATTACTTACAAATGTTTATACATTAAGACTCTTTGGTATTGATGGAAAAATAGAATTGACATTGACGGAGCAGCCAACTAACTCCATTCTGGACCTGGCTCTCTCACTAAACTGGCTACAACACGTTTCACAAACTACTTAGCTTCTTGGCCTTTCTAGACTAGAAAATGGGTCATATTTTAGCTCTTTATAGCTCCAAAAACTATGACTTGTATGTGATCCAAAATGATGGCAATGTATAATATGTATTTCTGGTTTCACCACACATGCAAGCCATTGCAGCCTGTGCAATAAATCTTCCTGCAAATACGTCACATTCTGGCTTCTAGATGTGACAGTGGCAGACTTGCAACTATCACAGTATTACTGAGGTAGGCTCAGCTTTCACTTTTAATAGGAGACTAGGGTCAGACATCTGCCAAAAAAGGAGAGCAACAAATCTTCCAATGACTCTTAAGTCCTGCACATATGACCATCATCATCCCTAAACCTAGGCAGAGAGCCTGAAAAAACGGTATGGACATAAAGACCTTCCATATATTCGGTAAGATTAATAACCTATTTTGATATCTTCAACTTGACTTGAATAAGCAAAAAACAGCCAAATAAGTACCCCATTTATCCAGGATTCAAATCTAATTGTGAAATCTAATACTTAAGTTTTATCAAGAAGATGTGTTTTTTAAAATATCAGGACACTATAGTCTGAAAGCGCCATAGATCTCAAAGAAAATAATAAATAAATGACAATAATATTTAGAGCTAACACTGCAGAGCACTTACGGTGCCCATCCCTGTTCTAAGCACTTTACATACATTAACACATTGAATTCATTTAATCCTCATGACACACCTTTGAGGAAGGTATTAATACTATTATTAGCCATATTTCACAGGTGATAAAACTAAGTAACAAAGAGGTTCAGTAACTTGCTCATGATCATACGGAAGAATAGAGGCAATAATGGTTTTCAAATTAAAACAGCCTGGGTGTGGAATCCAGACTTTTAATCACCTACTATACTGCTCCTGCATAACCATTGAGAAGAAAGAAAACAACAGGACAGCAAACAACATAGCAGTTAGATTGCTAAGCGTGTTACTGATGTCAGTGTAACGTTCTTGCTCCAAACCACTCCCATTCCCCCCAACCCCTCATGGACAAATGTTCAAAGAATCATAAAAACTCCAAAGAAGCCTAAAAGGGGATCCCTGCCCTCACAGAGATCACAATCACGTTTTGGTGATAATATAGACATAGGAAAGCAAGCTCTTGTGTCAGACTGCTAGGTATGGACCTGAACTGAACAAGAAAGGATCAGTACAGGGCAGAGAGGAGAAGGGAGACTACAGATGTTCTTTATTGTCCCTGAGGTGGTGTTTGGAAACCTTAAACTCGTCACTTCTTTGAGCTGTATAAAAATACAACTATTATACAAGAATGCTATTACATTAAATTATCATTAGGAATTCATCAGCTCATTTTGGTTGACCATTTTTGCTTTTACATGTCATTTACCAGACCTGATGTTTCTGTCACCAACACAGGTGCGCTTTCCTAGACATGTCCACATAAAAGGATGAGTAGCTGGCATTAATGTGAAATGTGGAGGTGGGAGAGAGGCAAAAGTGGGATGAAATGATTATGGGTTTTATAACTCCACATAATACTCTTCTCTTCCTGATTATTAATCACGGAAAGACTATTTGGGGATGAAATGATTGAGTAGTGCTACATTTAGATTCACTGCTTAAGAATCAAACCAACCAAACAACAAATAAAAAACAGTTCTTTTATTTCTTTTTACTAATCCCTAAAGGGAAAATCAAATTTCCCTTTGTTGTGAAGAATAAAAGCATCTCTGTTTCTGTTTTTCTCCTCTATCAGTAAAACACTTTTGGATGTCTAGAACCCCTTATGAAATATTCCACAGAACAGCACTGGTCTGCTGGGCACTGTCACCGCAATTCCTGGGACTTAATGCCTTGTAGAAGCATTCTGGATGCCTAATGAACTACTTTAGAAATCTATTCTGTTTAGTTTTCCATTTGCTCGTTTCTTCTGCCATGTCCATCATTGCTATAAGCAGTTAGATGCTTAGAAATCAGATGAATGACGTCTGTGAGAACAAAGGCTCCTTGGCTTAGTAACTTGGGAACCTATTGTGCTTTGCAAAAATACTTCCCACAAACTCATTTTGTAGGGTCAGTTCTACATTTCCCACATGTATTTCTAAATGTGTGAATTTTCAGAAGAGTAGGAGCTCAAATGTTGCCTATAGAAATAATCATTTGGGAAAAAATATGTTTCTATGTTTCAAATGAGACTCTTCTAGTTAGTACTCCAACTTCAACAAAATAAAATGTGTGTACACAGACATGTATATTTAAATGTGTATGTATATATGTGAATATATATGTATATATATATGTGTGTGTATATATATATATATGTATATACATATACACACACACACATACATACCCACACATAAATTATATTGGCTTTTACATTCTTTGCTATACTGTTTTATTTCTTCCTTAATTTTATTTAAGATAGATATTATTATAAATGTAATGGTTGTTTTTTAAATTTTAATCTTGGCAAATACATTTTAGTCAAAATTAAGGATATAGTTCAAATATCTTTCCCCTCATCTAAAGGCTGTACCAGAGAATGCTAAAATGCTTGCAAAATTTGGACAGCATACGATTCAGGAGAAGTTATGTCAGAAAATATGGTATAATCTATGAGTCACCAGAGCAACTCATATGTAGAATATTTGTACAAAAGTAATACTGGCAAGCTTTATATATATATATATATATATATATATATATATATATATATATATATATATATATATATATATAAAGTTTTTTTTTCTTTTTTCTTGGATACAGAATAAAATGGAGATGTAAGTCTACTTTTGAAATTCTATATTTTCCTTTTTCTTTTTAGTTCATAGGTGACACACTTCCTCTCAGAATCCTTCAAGTTAAGGAACATGTCTTTTGTCATTTGATATGTCATTATCCACCTGTGGAAGTAATTCAAGGAGTTGTCTGCAAATGTGTGACTTAAAAATCAGTTAAGGGCAAGTTTATGTGAGCAAATGGTTCCACTGAGATTTGTGATGACAACCATGTGCCTGTTTTCCATATCAGAGCACTAGGCTATGGGAAGGAGTCACAGAGACCTAGGCACAGCTTACTGAGTAGATCAGACAATTGTCCAGACATGAGCCTGATGTTACCTGTCCCATTTATAAAGCTTGCCGTGAGGACATGTCTTAAAGTAGACCTCTATCTCAAAAACTTTGGCTAAAACTGTGAGGAGGATTGGGTCTGAAAAATACATTTACTCACCCTCTGCTCAGTTCTTTGGAGAATCACAAACTTGTCTCATACCTCCATCAGAAACAGGCCAGAATGATGAAAATCAATTCAAAAACCATTTCATCAAGTGAGTAATTCACCAAAAAGTAAATTGGCAAATTTTTTTGTTGTTTTACCATGATCTTCTTATAGCCTATCAATAGCTTGTCCTCTAGAGGAAAAACCCTTGCCTCTAGCCAACCGCATAACCACTGCTGCATTATGCTTGAAGAAAGATCCAGAAATGCACTGTCAGAGAAGGATATCATGGTTTTTCCCTCAATGACTTCAAGAAATTTTTTTCTGCAGCACAACTAAGGAAACTATATGATGTGGAACATACTTAGGGAGAAGATAACATAGGGAAAAGAAACCCCCACGGGCAGAAATTAAGAGAGCCCATTCATAAACCGAGTAAGGAAAGGGTGAACTGTCACTCAAACTCCAAACACCAGCCTTTGGGGAGGAATATCTGTTTTGAGTCATTTAATTATCTCCTATGACTGTGACTCTGCTTACAGAGCAATCATCTGATTATAGTTTGGCTTCCAATGCCCAATTGCTGGTAAGAAGGAAATGGGCTGGTTGGGACAAACTTGCCACTACAGCCTTAGCCTTTGACTTCACTGGGACTTATCAGTTCTTCCAATCCCTCAGTCTTTTCCTTTCTTTGCTTTGCTCCTCATCCAATTTAGGTTCCACGGATTATTCCCAAATTTTGATTTGCCATTTGCCAACATTCTAAATTCCCTTGTTTTTCTGTCTGTTATTATTCATATGATAACACTATAGCTCTAGATGAACCTGAACTACATTTCTACTTTTGTACCCAAGCTGCTGAATTCTAGAGGGGAAGGTCTCAAAATACTGGCTGAATTTACAATGACTAACCTCAAATAGGCTCTCAATACTACCTAGAAAACATTAGATTTTTCTGTTGCACTCAGTCTCCAAAACTCTACAGTGAGTTTTTCAAATCTTCCCTATTGCTGTCAGATCTCCAGTTCTTCCATCTCCTCTTGCTTTTCCTCTACAGAGAAAATGGAAGGCATCCAGAAAAAACGTCCTCCTTTTTCTACCAGAATGCATACAAGCCTACCTGCATTTGAATGAATCTTGTGCTTCTTCCTTTTCATTACAATAAGAGAATGGAATCACTGCCTACTTAAGGCCATGTTTTGGATCACTACCCTCACCTTTCAGAGACCTTATACTATTAATTATCACTGACCTTCCTTACCTGCACATTTACTTTTCAAGTATAACTTTCTCATCAGCAGAAAACATGCAAACATCTCTTCATTAAAACACACAAACACACAGACACACTGCACTCATTCCAGAAACCTCCATTTGCCCACACCTACTATTCTATTTGTCTCCCCTTCTCTTCCAAACTTTTCTTAAAATGTCTCTATATTCAGTGTGCCCTCTCATTAATTCTCTTTCATTCTGTTCGATGCCTCTTTGAGAAGGGTTGATTTAAACTAGCTTCTTAATGTCTTCTCTTCTTCTTAAATATCTTCTTGAGTCAATTATAATAATTTATATTTTCCTACAACTATAAATTTAACCTTAGATATCCAAATGGATCTACGTAACATATAACTGATCTCTTGCAATTTTAATGGATCTTCTCAATAACCTTAGCTGACTCCTTTCTCATTCAAAATATTTTCCCTTTATTGTTTGATCAGTGTTGAAATTTTCAAAGAACTACTTCTGCATTAATTAGTAATTTCTTATGGTCATATTTGTATTGATTACTTTCTGCTTCCATATTTACTAATTCTTTTCTTCTACCAACCTGAAGTTTACTTTGTTGTTTATTCTGTGATTTCATCTTTTACCAATTTTTTAAAGGACATGTATTTAATGGTATAAACGTTCCACTTTGTACCATTTTGTCCACATTCCATTGGTTTCATAGTATTACATTTTCATTGTCATTTTTTTATAAACAATCTCTAATTTAATTTTGACTTTTGCTTTAACCAAAAGTCATGTAAAAGTGTATTTTTTAGTTCTCCATATAATATGCCCTGTTTGATGCATAATTTAGGGAATTGTTTGAGGATTTTGTTATGTTTTTGTTTGTTTGTTTGTTTTGTAGTCTAGGACCTTGACCAGTTTTTTGCAATACTCACGGATGTTTGAAATATATATATATATATATATCTCCTAGGAACAAATCTCTATTAGAAAGAAATATCTATATGTCTTTTTTTTTTAACATATCCTAATTTTATTTATTTATTAAATTAAATTTATTGGGGTAACAATGGTTAGTAAAATTACATAGGTTTCAAGTGTGCATTACTATAATACATCATGTATATCTCAATCTTACATTGTGTACTCACAACCAGAGTCAGTTCTCCTTCCATTATCATATATTTGATCCCCTTTACCTTCTTCTACCATCTCTCCACCCCCTTACCCTCTGGTAACCACTAAACTATTGTCTGTGTCTATGAGTTTTTGTTTCGTTTGTCTTGTTCCTTTGTTGTATTTAGTTTTATATCCCACATATGAGTAAAGTCATATGGTTCTCGATTTTTTTCTGTCTGACTTATTTCACTTAGCATAATAATCTCAAGGTCCATAAATAAGACAAATAATAGCAAGTGTTGGAGAGGCTGTGGAGAAAAAGGAACCCTCATCCACTGTTGGTGGGAATGTAAATTGTTACAGTTGCTATGGAAAACAGAATGGAGGTTCCTCAAAAAATTAAGAATAGAATTACCATACTACCTAGCAATCCCTCTCCTGGATATCTACCCAAAAAATCTGAAAGATCTATATTTCTATAAATTTTTTTTCTATAACATATCTCATTCTGAGACAGGTGTATGAATATCTGAGTTTTTTGTTATTCTCTAAAAGTTTATACCTAAGAGTATTTACTGAAGCCAATTGAGTAAAACTTTCAATAAATGTACGTTACTACTTATGAAGACTCATGTGATATTTCTTCACATAAGTTTTACTCATAATTGTATCCACAATATTTTAAGTTAAGCTGTTTCATTTATTTCAAACTTACTATATTTGACTTTTTAAATTTATTAAACCAATATGTGTTTTCCTAGCAAATAAAATAGTACATAGATATAAAACAAGAAAACTTAATCATATTATTTTCCTCCATTACTCTCATCTCCTAAGTTAATCAATGTTAAGTTGCTGGTGTGTATATTTCCACAATTTGCTGTGAGTCACCGTCAGCAACTATTTATTTACCTCAAAGGAAGGAGAAGGTAGCTAGCTATTCTCAGAACAGAGGACCTGGCATGGAGTAACAGGTATCTGTAATGATAGGTCTCTGATAATACTATAGAGGATCTATAAGGCAACTGCAGAGTTCACCTCCTGAGTCATTTCTCTTTAATTAAAAAAATAATAAATGTAGACAAAGGGAAAAGTTTTCTAGACATTTTTCTTATATACATGTACCCATGTCATAGCCTTGCAAAATTATATGTATTTAAGTGTATGCTATAGACTGAATGCTTTCTTACCCCAACCCCAAATTCATATGTTGAAACTCCAATCCTCAGTGAGACGGTGTTTG